>NW_026057585.1:59223624-59377366 GCF_023721935.1 Panthera uncia
AGGTAGGAAGGAGAGAGGGAAGGAAGGAGAGGGGAAGGAGGGAGGGAGGGAAGGAAGAAAGGTATGAAGGAAGGAGGAGAGAAGGAGGGAGAGAAGGGAGGAAGGAAGGAAAGGTGGAAGCATCTCAAATTTCAGCAAGGTCATGGTCACTGTGGAGTCCTTGAGCCAAAGCCACTCATCAGAGGAGGCCCTGCCTCCTGGGACGGGGCCCCTGAGTATCCATGCTTGCTCAGTCATTAGCTTGGAGCAGCCTGTGGGAAGCATGGTCTTGGTGGAGACGTGGAATGTATTTCTGAGTGCAGCGGTTGGGATTGTTTTCCTGCAAGTCGGCAAGATGCATCCTCATGGCCCCCCATTGCACCAAACTGATAGCCAAGGTACCTAAATAATTCAACCCTCCTAACTTCTTCAGTCTTCTGCCATGCGGTGCAAGGAATAATTCAGATTCTTCCCTCTGTGTCACCATATGCCCCTCAGGCAAGGGTGAACACATGCTGGTTAAAAGGAGGTGCTGATTGATGTTGGGACCTTGGATTCTCTGGCCAGTTAGTCTAGCAGTCCCCAGAACATTTTGTCCTTTTGCAGCCTGCAAGGCCTGCAAAAAGGGGATTGAGAGCAGCTGTTGGATTGGTAGCCTGAGAAGGAAGAGGCCCTCTTTGCACCAAGTGATCTCCCCACACCTCTTTTTGTGTCACAGGCAAAAGCAGAATGCCCATCCTATCATGCCCCTGCTCCACCACCAGTGCCAGGAAGGCCACAGAGTCCCATTTCTGGAACATATTTGTGATGGCCAGCCTGCGTAGGGACTTATTTAAGTAGATTCCATGAACCCTCACAACAACTGGTGAGGCCAGTGTTCCTCACATCATAGCCTAGTGATTGTGTCCCTGCCTTCAGAATTCCAAATTGATCCTTCACAGCTCTGCCATTTATTAATGGCAGTTATCTTGGGCAGTTTCTAAGTCCTGTAAGCCTTCATTTTCTTACATGTAAAATGGGAGTGATGGGATCTCTCTCTCTCTCTCTCTCTCTCTCTTTCTCTCTTTAATGTTTATTTATTTATTTTGAGGGAGAGAGGAAGGGAGGGGTGGGCATGAGCCCAGCGTGGGGCTCTATCCCACAAAGTGTGAGATCAGAACCTGAGTCGAAATTAAAAGTCACTTAACCGACTGAGCCACCCAGGTGCCCTGGAACATGTCTCTTAGGGAGAGAATTCAAACCACATGCAATCATCCGTGTAAGGGCTTCAGCAAAGCGTTCCACATATATGTGCTAGCTTGCTGCTCTTCTAACTATGGGAAAACCAACGTCCCATGTGTCATGGCCGGTTCTTGGAATTGTAAGGTTTGTGGGTGTTGGGCTGAGCAAGCCTGCATGTATACGTCCATCCCTGCCTAGCTCTGTGCTGCAGGTGGGGGGAAGGGGGAGACACCACCTGCCCCTTTCCTGCCTTCTAGGAGGTTACAACTTAGTGCTCAATGTTATTTGTTGGTTCGCAAGCACACCGTGCTACTTTATGGCTTCGTGCTCAGCTTTCACGTTGGCCTTCCTCCAGAATCATTTGTTGTTTGGAACAGAACCCGCTCATAAAAGAAGCTGTCTGGAAGGCTGGGCATCCTGAGGGTCTGGAGCCCAGCACGGAAAAGTCAGGCAGTCATGTATCCCCCATCATCTCTCCAGAGTTACTTTGCTTTTTCCCAGATCCAGATCTACTTCTTGGTTCTCTCTCTGCATTCACGGCTTGCCTTGGTCACTTTGCTCATAGCCAGCTTTACTGGCTTCTCCACTCAAAATCTCAAGGGAAACGGAGTCACGGGGTCCTCATTCCAGATCCAGGGCAGAGTGAAATCTGTGAGGCTCAGTTCACCTGTGACATTGGTCACCCCTGGGCTGTTCAGGAGTTAGGGGCATATAATGGACAGTAAGTGCTGTGGGTGATGGGAGGGGATCAGTATGCAAAGTAGTGAGACATGGACTGAACGGGTACAACTGTCAAAATGACTGAGCTTAGATGTCACTTCCTGCAGGAAGGTTTCCTGGACCCAGCTGAACAAGGATAGTTAGGCCCTCCCCTGGGCTCTTCTGATTCTGGGCACTGGCCTCTATTATAGCAGCTCTCAGGATGTGCTATACTTACTGCAACCCAAGTCTGTCATCACACCAGAGTGTGCCTCCCAAAGGTAGGGATGGGATCCAGTTTGTCTTTGCAGACCCCACTAGTATCTCAGTACCTGCCACTGAGCAAGTACTCAGTACATGGTTTATAGAACTGAGGATCGTCAGGAAACTGACAGATAATTGTACCACAGAATGAGAATTACTTCCCAATAACACCACGAAGCAGTTGCTTTGCCAAAAAAACAGCCGTCCTCCCTGCCCCACCCTCACCCCCGCTCCCCAAGGTGCAGTAAACATCCACGGGGACAGAAGCAGAGCTCAGACGGCCGCCTTTCATGTACAGTCATGCTCTGTGTCTTTGATCCCAAACTCCTTTAGGTATTGAGTCTTAAAGAGCCTGCTGCAGCTACCCACTTAATAGCCATCCGGCACCCCACGCATTAATGCCAATTAGCCTGGGAAAGATGAAAACTTTGGGGACTTAATGAGCTGAGTTGGCACCTGTTCACTCAGCCCTCCGGCCTACGTCTCTTAAGCTGCTTAAACCAACTGGATGGTGTCACTTTTAACCTTTCTGGGGAAAGGCTTACAAAGGCATTTTTGCTTTCGTTTGTCAACTTTGACTCCACTTTGGGTGACTGACCTAAAGATTTTGGAGTGACAGGCTTCAGAGGCATTGTTTGAGGCCATACCCGCACCCCACCACCCCAGACCCTGCCCTATAGAGCTGAGGGGCAGAGACTAAGGCAGTGCAAGTTGGGAAGACAGCCCAGGTGTGACAGGGCCAAGCGCAGTGCGTGGCTCAAAGTTACCCAATGAGTGTTGGAGGAGGAACTGTCTGCCGGCACCCTGCTGTGTCCCAGCTCAGGGCGTCTGCTCCACGAGGACCCGCGGTGCCTGTGGCAGTGTGACCGCACCTCCACCAGTGCCTGACATGTGGTAGGTACCCGGGATATACTTGTTGCGTGAGCAACTGAGCAGATGATGAATAGTAATTAAGAGCTCCAGCGGGAGAGAGACCTGGGTGTGAATCCCGCTTCTCCCACTACTGCACATTGTGAGCATAGGCAGTTTGTGTCCATCTCTCTCACTCTTGGGTTCAATCCTTGATCGAGGAGACCAGTGCTTGCCATGGTTTGGGCCTTAAATGTAAAGCACTTACTTAGCACAGTGTCTGGCACACAGTAAGTACTCAACAAACTCAATTTTATTAATTATTATTTATTAATAATTTAATTAATTTAATAAATAAATTATTAATAATTTTATTATTAATGGAGTAACTATTTTTTAAGTTTCTTTTGAGAGAGAGGCAGTGTGAGTGGGGGAGGGTCAGAGAGAGAGGGAGAGAGAGAGAGAGAGAGAGAGAGAGAGAATGAGAATGAAAATGAATCCCAGTCAGGCTCCACACTGATAGTGCAGAGCCCAATGCGGGGCTCAAACCCACAAAGCCGTGAGATTATGACCTGAGCCGAAATCAAGAGCTGGACGCTTAACTGACTGAGCCACCCAGGTGACCCTGGAGTAACTTTAAATAAAGTGCTTGAGGGGCGCCTGGGTGGCTCAGTCTTTGAAGCGTCCGACTTCAGCTCAGGTCACGATCTCGCGGTCCGTGAGTTTGAGCCCTGCGTCGGGCTCTGGGCTGACGGCTCAGAGCCTGGAGCCTGCTTCCGATTCTGTGTCTCCCTCTCTCTCTGCCCCTTCCCCGTTCATGCTCTGTCTCTCTCTGTCTCAAAAATAAATAAAACGTTAAAAAAAAAATTAAAGTGCTTGATGCCTGCATCTTAGTGCCTTCATTTATAAAATGAAAATGTTTCTGCCTGCTGTATGGTTCGTATGCTGTATTCCTGTATGAGGAATAATATGATATGGTGAACAAAGCAACGTGCCTGACCTGGGCTCAGTGCCCCATAAATGGTGGGTGAGCTCTTCCCATCAGGCGAAAGCTTGAAGGGCTCGGAAGGTGGCCACCCATCTCTTGGGGTAGTGTGCAGGGAGAAGGGGGCAGGCTCAGAGAGGGGCTTGTCTGTAGCTCCGGCATGTGACAGGTGCCTGCGTGGACAGACACAGTGCTCTGGCCTTCTTTTGCCTTTCACCTTGAAAGAACTCAGGCTTTTCAAAGGGATCCTAGGCTATATTATCAGACTTTTACCTAGCACGCTGTTCTTTTCAGCAGACTGACTTTCATAATTCTGATGACCAAATGCCAACCCTTCTTTACCAAAACCCCCTTAATCCTTTGATCTTGTCTCAGTCACAAGAAATGATTGTCTGCTACATCTTGCCATACGTGATTTAGAGAGGATTACTGAGCAACCTCAATCCGTCCCTAACCTTCCCCTCCCCCACCAGCAGGCACTTCCTCATGTGAAATCCTCCAAGGCGCCCCCCCCCCCCACCCCTGGGAAGTATCCTTGGAAAGAAAAGAGCTAAGCAAGGCAGCTGGGGCAGGGGCACCAAGCATCTCAGGGGAAGAGGTTGAAAGGAATATTCCAAAGGGAGGATGGGAGTAAGTGTGGATATACTAGATTGTCAAGTGAAAGAAAACCAACCCGGTGGTTCAG
Source organism: Panthera uncia (assembly GCF_023721935.1). Lineage (NCBI taxonomy): Eukaryota > Metazoa > Chordata > Mammalia > Carnivora > Felidae > Panthera > Panthera uncia. The sequence continues at coordinate 59,228,307 of NW_026057585.1, forward strand.
GGTAAGCAGAAGCACGCCAGGGCCTGGAAGTCAACAAAGCACCACTATAGGTCCCATCTGGCAGGACCCTTGAGTGAGGTCTCTGAGGGGGTGGGGACTGGCATAGCAACTCTAGGATGTTCTTACGCAGTGGAGACACCGGTTATGTGTGGCTGGCCTGTGGTCACATGGGGAGCGATGGCATCTTCTAAGACTGGATCCTAGCCTCTTCCAGTAGTAGAGAGCTTTTCTGTCAGCAAGATCAAGGGCTAAGAAGAAAGGCAGGGCTGGTCATGTGCCTGTTGCTGTCAGGTTCATTCTCCACATGTGCATGGCAGGGTGCTTCTGTATCCCATGGAGCTGCTCCTTGCAGTCATAATCTTACGTAAGTTCCCCTCATATCGGACTTCAGGCTTGGCCCAACCATTGTGGGGGTGGGTACTGGTGGGAGATGGGAAGGTGCGGCAAAGGGGGACGTTTGGGACCCTTCTCTCCCTCCCTTAGCTTCTGGTTGTGGCTCTGGCCATCTCCACGTATCCTGTGGATCCAGGTCCTGCAGGATGGCTCCTGTCTTCCTGTAGGCAGCCCTCCAGGGAAACCTTGCCATAGTTCTAGCCACCTCTACACAGCCCCTGCCTCCTGGGCTCTGGGCACAGCACCTTCTCCTCTTGTTGGTCTATTCCCAGGGCTGGTGGCAGCTTCCGGTGCTCACTAATCCTTGGATCACTTCCTTTTTGCCTGGCTTTTCAACCCTTCCAACACCATTGTAAGGGTTCCCCACATTCAATTCCTTCTTTGAATAGCTGGCAAGTGCTCAGTTTGTCTGATTGGTCCTTGGCTGAGCTTTTGTTTGAAAACTGGCTCCACTAATATATGAGAAATATAACTTTGGACAAGCTTCTTAACCTGCAGAGCCTCTTTATTCACCTATAATGGAAAGACTTTAGGAGTTAGAGGTTATGTGTGTTTAGAATGTAACAGAGGGCTAGGCACATAGTAGGTATTTAATGAGTGGCAACCTTTTTTTTACTACAAATCACTTAGGAACAGAGTAAGAACCTCTCAAGGAAGGAAGCTGGTCTTTGTATTTGTCAACTCCTAGCAGCATGCCACGTACACTTAATAGAGTGAGGAAACTTAATAAACATATTTCATTATATATTATATAAATATATAAATATAAATATATTTCAGTATATTACATGTATTTCAAGTGAATGGATTAGATGAATGAGAGACTACCTTTGTCATTCCAATAATTCTAGAATTTCTAAGAAAAGATTCAGAGAGAGTTTCTTGGATTTTCTAGAGTAATTCTATCAATATTTTCCCAGTGGAAGTCCATTTGACATGTTAATGGCCATAAAGTTAACAAATGGAGGACACCACAGGAATCTTTGCAAGGTACTTAGTGGAAGCAGCAACAGTCTGCCCCCTGCCCCCCTCAGGTCACCCCTCCCTTTTTTGGTGCCTATTTCTTCTCTTTCCCCAAAGGAGTTGAAAGCTGAATCCCTTAATAGCTCTCAGTGCTCCTAGCTGCACCTCAGGTGCACACAGACAGTTGCCTGCCTCAGAACTCTTGAAGGAGTGGCCAGATGCTGCTTGCTGTGGGGAGGGGAATTGAAAGGTTTCATTAGTCACACTTGCTAAAAGTGTAAAACCTCTGGTGGGCTTGTCAAACATGGGGAAATCTCCACATGTAAATATTTATGGATTAGGAATCAAATATTAAATATTTACTTCAGCTTCTTGGAATTATAAATGATTTAGTAAAACCTATGGGGAGTTGGGATGGCTTTGGTTCAGAACCAACCCATCTATTTAATTGTTTCCCCAAGTCCCATCCGCTCCCTTATGGCGCAGCAGCATGGGAGAGCTTGGGGTGCCCGTGCAAAAGAACGAGAGCTCAGCTTTCATGTTGGGGTTTGGCTCATTCTTCCCATTTTCCCTTCTGTGTTGCATCATGTGTGTTTCCAAGTAAGCATTTCTACGGGACCACGAGGGTGAAAGCCCCACCCTTCAGTGCTGGTATTTCTCAGTCGTACCGTGTAGCACAACCACTTTGGGGGGGCTTGTCAGAAAACGCAGGTGCCATTGCTCTCCCAGTGATCCAGTGAGTGGGGATCTCCACGAGGAGGGCCTGGCGTCTGCACGTGTCAGAAGCTCAAGCTAAAGAACCATGGGAGGCGTCTCTGATGCCACCCATGGGAGATTCATGACAAAGACATTGGAATAAGACAGGTTCAGATCTGAATCTCATCTCTGGTGATGAGTAGCTCTGTGCCTTGGAGAAAACCCTCCCTCTCTCAACTTCGCTGTCCTCATTTTTATAATAGACATTAAAGTACCTCTCTGAGTTAGTTTTCTGAGGCTGCTATAAAAAATTACCACAAACATGGTGGCCAAAACAAAACAAAAACACAGAAACCACCCCCCCAGAAATTCACTCTATCACAGTTCTGGAGGAGAAAAGTCCAAAACTAAGGTGTCAGCAGGGTGGCTCTCCCTGTGGAAACTCTAGAGGAGAATCTGTTTCTTGCCTCTTTCAGCTTCTGCTGGCTTCCAGTTGGTGATTTTTGGTTTGTGACCACACCTCTTTCCGCTCTGTCTTCACATAGCCTTCTCTTCTATGTGTCTCTTCTAAGGGCACTTGTCATTAAGTTACCCATCTACATGATCCAGGATGATCTCCTTATCTCAAGATCCTTAACTTAGTTATATCGACAAATTTTTGCCTCCAAATAAGGTCATATTCACAGGATCCACAGATTAAGACATGACAATATCTTAAAACTTTTTTAAAAAAATGTTTATTTATTTATTTTGAGAGAAATGTGCACGTGCATTTCTGCACACCCAAGTGGGGTAGGGGCAGAGAGAGGAGGAGAGAGGAGAGAGAATCCTGAATGGACAGCATGGAGTCCAATGCAGGGCTCAATCTCATGAACTGTGAGTTCATGGCATGAGCTGAAATCCAGAGTCAGATGCTTCACTGACTGAGCCATCCAGGAGCCCCAGGACATGACAGTGTCTTTTGGGGGCTGCCATTTAGCCCATGAGAGTGTCTCAAGAGCTGATGGTGTTGTCACTGACAGTTCTCATTGGTTGGAACCCAGGCCGCAAATTTACTAGAACAAGTCTACCTTGTGGAGATATTGTGAGTGATTGAAATTATATGCGCGTAACTATGTGTCTGGGACATAGTTAGCATTCATTAAAAAGGAGCTTCTTTTATTAACACTTACCAAGTATTTACACATATTACTCAATTACTCATCATTTATTTGAACATTTATCACTTCATTCACTGTTGATTTAAACAAGTTCATTGAGCACCTGTCTATTATGGACCCATCACTAGCCAGGCCCTGAGGATATAAAATATATATATTTCTTGAGACACAAACTAGATAGGAGGATAAACAGTGAAACTCTAGTCCAGTGTGATAAGCACCTCAACGGATGTATTTGCCAGGGGTTAGAGGAGTGATAAATATACCCAGGAGATTAGAGGTGGCTTCATGGGAGAGGTGGCATTCAAGCTAGATCATACAAGTTGAATAGGAGTTTATTAAACAAAAGGAAGGCATGCATGTGCCACCTGAGAGGCTGCATGTACTGAAGCATAAGAAGTCATAGTGTTTTGGAGGAATGGTGAGAAATTCGGGATCCTGGAGCACAGGGTTCATGGAGCACTGGAAATTAGACGGCCATAGGAAACAAGAGCCAGATTTCATTTACTGCCCACAAAGGGAGAATATTATTAATCCTATTATACTGGGAAAGAAAGAGAAATTAAGCTGCCCAGCATCACACAAGTTAGAAGGCAGACTTGTGCCCAGTGTTCTGCAACCCCTTTCGGATAGCAGTAGGCATTTGTCCCTCAGTTCTCTTCTTCCACTGTCTGCAGGTGCTTCTTGGCTTGTTTTTTCATTCCTTCTACATTAGGAGCCCTTTGATTCTAGGGGACATGCCTGTGCCCACCACGTGCCCCTGGCCTGCCTGATGCCTGGCACCCAAAACACATTGAGCAGATCTTTGCTAACTGAGTTTTATCACAGTAGACATTTTGGCATCAAACAAGAGAGCTGGATAAAATTCTTTCTGAAGTCCTCCCTGACCTCCAGCTTCTAGATTGAGTTTGCTTACACAGGAGGGTGAGATTTTCTTTTGGAGTCAAAAGACACGGATACCACCAGAAACCTATTGTTACTTATTTCTCTGGGGGCAGGGGAGTATTTCCACACAGAGCCCGCTCTCCGTCTGCCACATGCTTTTTTATTGGTTTACATGGTTACATCTCTTTACATTTGCCGTCCACATGAGTGCTGCTTTTTCATAATTCATAGAAACGTCGCACAAAATTAATCTACAGTGAGAACTCGAACTTGACTCAAGCCAAAAGCCTTGCCTGCGAATGTCTTTGTTACTGACGGCGTATCCATCGGAGCTCTTTTCAGTGTTGCGTAAGTTCCAAATTCTCCTTTAAGGAGAGCCAGATTGAGGAAATCATTAATCTCTGACAGTTGTGTAGATATAATTAAAGATATATGAATTTAAAAATACCTGCTATCTCAAATTACTTCCTAAAAGAACAGGGAGGGGGAAGGAGGGTTCTATTTAAAATGTCAGATACAGACGCTTTAGGCTGGGTAGTCAAAGCACTGTATGTCTGTCACTCATGAAAACTGACAATTAGGTCCATAAATAGATTTTACAGGCTTCCACACAAGAACGCACATCCTGCACATCTCAGCCGCATAAAGATGAGGAGCGTGGATGGCAGCCGCTGACTCACGGGAAGGGAGTGGCGACTGGGAGGTGAATGAGATGTTTGGAGCAAATCCACTGTGTCTGGGGGCTGGGCATGGGGCTTGTGGGAGGAGGGGAGCCCACCAAGGTAGGAGAGGAGCATGGTATCCTATCATGGCCCTTCCATGCAGCACCCACATGAACTCTGACCGGTCTCCGCATCTCCCAGAGCGTGGGTCTGTTTCCCCATCAGCAAAATGAAATCAGTCACAACAGTCTCAGCTGTTCCTACCTCCATGGGTTATCAGGAGGATCAGATGAGGTTGGGGGAAAACGGATGAGACCATCCATACATGAGCCATTGATTTGGTGTTACTGAATTTCTGTTGTTGATACTGCCCACTGAGATATTTATACATACGCTAGGAAGAAACAGGGTAGGTGATCAGAAAGCATGTTAAGACTACAACATCAGGTTATCAGAGACGTGCCCAAGAGTAAAGCTGAACATTGCCTTACCTTCTATAGCAGGAAATTCAGTCAGGTGAGCACCTGGGAGGTGGTGGGGACAGGGTTGGGGGGGGGCGGTGTAGATGAATCACAAGACCTATTCTCAATATCTAAGTTCCATGCTTTGGAGTCCTCACTTTCTAGAGATCCAACCTTGTTCAAGGCACTTGGCATCTCTGACCCTCAATCTCCCTCTCCACAAAATAGGGCACATGATTCTATAATTACCTTCTCCACAGGACTGATGTGAAATCGGGTAAAATCACAGACAAGCGTATGGAAATTATGATGCCGGCATGGAGTTCATGACTGAAAATATAATCATGTTCACATTTAAAAGGGTCAGAGGCAGGTCGGGTACCCATCCTCTCTTCTGTTATTCACTCATTCATCCATTTACCTTATTCAGTAAACCTGTTTAATGTACTTACGTATTATGTTTCCTGTTTATTATTTGTCTTCCATTGATGGAATGTTCCACGAAGGCCAGAATTTTTGTGTGTTTTGTTCACTGAAATGTCCCAAGCGCCTACATGAGCTCCAAGCACTTAGTAGGTGGACAATAGATATGTAGTGAAGTAAGTCTGTTTTATTTTAGGTATTATGGAAACAGGTGCTGTGGTATAGCAGAGGAGAGGCTGTTTCCTTCAAAGAGTTCATAGTTTGATTGGGGGTTGAGAGGGGAGACATTTGAATGGCTGGGTCTAATGCAAAATGCTAAGTGCTGCATGATACCTACAGAAACTATGCTCCCAGCTCTTTTGTACTGTATAAAAGAGGGTTTCTCCCAGGCCAGGATCAGTTGGGGTTTAGGTGCTGTCAGGGAACCAGTGTTCCTGATAAGCCACAGTTTGCCCCTTGTAGGGCAATGACCTTGACCTTAGAATGAGGCACAACTGAGCTTAAATGCACCCCCCACACCACCATCAAGCAGCTGTGATCTTGAGTAAGTGACCTAATCACTGTGAGTCCCCATTTCTTCTTTTGAAAACATTGTGAAGACCACTGTTTAGGTAACAACTGTAATAAAAACTATCCGAACAAAAGCTGGCTCTCCCTGAAGGGCACCCAGTCCATCTCCCCTTCTGTCACTTTTCTCTCCAAACCCAAAGGAAATGCTGTTTTTCCGTGTATTTTGCCTCTGAGATAGAATTTTTCTCTCCATCCCTCACGGCATCAATGAAGTCTGGCATCTTATTCCTTCTACTGTTGTGACCGTCCCCACATGTACTAGAACACTGCCACCACTGCTGCTCTTGCTCCTGAGACTCCCCTTCCACTGTGACCCCTCCCCCACCTCACTGCTAGTATTACCACCTGCTGTCCCTGCTCTGGGCAGCTCTTGTTAATGAGCCCAGACTAGGTATGGCACAAAGCATTTTATGTTAATCATTTCGTTTAATCTTTGCAACAGTTGAGAGGGAAAAAAGTGTTATCTTCCTATTCTACAGATGATGAAACTTAGACTCAACGGGTCCACTAATTTCCCAGGTCACAGTGCTCTTGACAGATGGATGCCAGTGAGAGGTGCTCCTAGGCCGTGATGTCCTTGAAGGAAAAGAAGCCCTCGCCCCAGCACACGCCCAGGCCTGGCACAGGTGTGGAGCTCGTGAGATTCTTGCTGCCTGGGTGAAGGCACCATGTTCAAGTCTGTCATGTTCTGAGACCCCTGGGAGGTGGTACCCATATTTCTAGGATCAGAGAGTACTTCTAAGTGACCGCCCCTCATCCACTCTGGTTGGGAGCAGCACTCTGGTGTGAGGATGGTGTGCTCCTGGCCACTGCAGCCCCGGGAAGAGGCTCTGGGATCCTCTTGATCACATTTTACATTATGGGTTCAGTACCTTACAAAGGGGAAAGCATAGCCCCTGTGGTCAGACTGGATGCAAATGAAACTCTTAGAGATGCAAATGACTTTCCTACAAAGAGCTCTGGGTTAGAGCTGAAAGGATGTGTGACTAAAAGGACTGACTGTTGAAAAAAAGAGAGAAAATTCCTCTGGAGACTTGCCAGCTAATTAGCAATGCCAGCGGCCCTACTTGGTGGCCTGCCTGCAGTTGTGGGCAAACCCTTGAGCTGGGTGTTCAACTTTCATCCTTGTGGCCAGCCCTGGGGAGAAGCATTTGGGGCAGGAACACAGGCCCTGGGCCCGGAGGTGCTAAATCACGCGGCACCAAGGTTGCTAAGAGTTCAGTAAGAGACACAAAACTTCTCTTGGATTGCTTTGCTGATGATTGTATCTGATGTGATACCAGTGTAACCGCCTTGCTTCAAATGTGGTTCTGCCACATAAAGCTGTGTGACCTTGGGTAAGTCATTTAAGCTGTCTGAGCCTCAGTTTCGTTATTGATGCAATGGGAATAATAATGTTCAGTGACAAGGGTGGCTATGAGTATTGACAGATACAAGCTGCCTGACAGACATGTTGAATAGCTTCTCACCCCTTCCAGCTGCCTCCTTTTCTTGCCTCTCTGGCGTTCATTCCTGGATCCCGTCTGTTTTAACAGTTGCTTCTTCTGTTTACTGGCTGAAAACCACCCCCTTTCCCCCAAATCCTTTACTCTTCCTCCCCCAACCAGTAAACCCCTTCATGATCATGGCTGTGCCTCTTTGATTTCCATTTGCTCGGTGCAGGAACTAGATGGATGAGTGACGACGAACGAATGAGTGAATGAATGAATGTTGGGTGTCCCAATCATTCCATACATAAATGAAATAACATTTCAGTTTGGAGAAGTATTTTTAATGTTCTGCATTACCATCTGTGATAACACTACCATTTTCCAGGTAAAAGAGTTTACAGAGGTGGGAGGGGCTTGTCTAAGGTCACCCTGCTGGCACATGGCATGTCTCACACCTCACTCACTAGTCAGCAAGTGTTCAATCAGGTGCTTTCTAGTGCCCACTGATCCAGGCATCACCTGGATTTTCTTCCTTCTTTATGGCTTCCTCAGGGAGGCCAGATTCTGGCTGTGACTAACATTTCAGTGAGTTCCAGCTGGTTGAGATCCACCATAATAGATGGGACCACTACCCTCATGGAGCTTACGCTCAGTCGCCGGAAGCAGAGAGCAGACATAAATAGCACATTTGTTAAATAAGTAAATTGTTGAGAATTTTAGAAGGTGATACCTCATATGGGGGAAGAAAGGAAGGGGCTCCGGGACATTTGAAAGAACTCTTTAGCCTCTAGCACCTCTTATTAGAAAGCGAGTATCATTTAGTCATTGAGTGTGCCTCTATCCACACTTTCAGAAAATATATGCCAGATCCCCAAGGGTTTCAAGATGAAGAATTAAGTCTAGGCTGACTGTGTTTCTTGCAAAGGCCGGCGTGGCAGATGGAGGCTGCAGCAAGCTTCCGGAGGGCCAGAGTTTGCTAGTGTGTATGAACAGATTAGGAGGGTAGGAGTAGTAATCATAAATGTAGCTACAGTTATTAAGTGCTTACTACATATTGGGCACTGACCCAGATCCTTTGTACATAGTAACTCAATCCTCATAATAATTGCTTTTGATTGCTTTTATTATGGCCCCATTTCATGGAGAGGAAAACTGTGGCTCAGAGAGGTAAATAACTTGCCTAAGGTCACAAGGTAGAAGATGGCAGAGCGAGCGTGTGAACCCAGAGTGGTGGTTACCAGACCTGGCTCCTTTTTTTTTAAAAAAAAATTTTTTTTTTCAACGTTTATTTATTTTTGGGACAGAGAGAGACAGAGCATGAATGGGGGAGGGACAGAGAGAGAGGGAGACACAGAATCGGAAACAGGCTCCAGGCTCTGAGCCATCAGCCCAGAGCCTGACGCGGGGCTCGAACTCACGGACCGTGAGATCGTGACCTGGCTGAAGTCGGACGCTTAACCGACTGCGCCACCCAGGCGCCCCAGACCTGGCTCCTTTAACCATGCTACCAGCCTCCAGAGTAGAAACCAGCCCCCTGTAACCAAAAGAGCTGGCATGGTGTGGCCTGAAAACTGCCAGGATCTACTGAGCAGACCACAGAGTGATCGTGGCAGATGTACAGTGAGATCACTGCAAATGTGAGAAAAACCAACAGTGCCGGACAGCTTGAGTTGCACTTTTTGATGGTACTTCCCTGTGTCTTTGGTTGCCTTATCTGAACCATGGAGGGGATTGGGTTAGAGGATCATCTACAGGCCCTTTTCTGTGTTGTGTCGTCTCAGGGACTTTGAGGGGTATGCCATTTCACTGATTCTTAAGTCAGTCTAGTTCTCAATGCTTCAGCGCCCTGGCTTAGAGGCTTTGAATACAGAAAGGCTTAAGTTTGAATTGTGGCTCTCCATTTTGCTAGGGGAGGGGAGAAGGCTCGGCTTAGGTAAATAGCTTAAATTGAACAACGTGGGCTTCAGTTTCATCCTCTGTTAGATGAGTGTGCCAGAAGAGCCCCTGCCACAGGGCTATTAGGAAGAATAAATGAAGTGCTGTGTGAGGGCTGCTTACTGTACTGTCTGGCTCCCAGTGAAGGGAGTAGGCCTCAGTGAGCGTCTGTGGGGGAAGGATTGGTGTTCGTCTGCATCCCAGAGTCTCTGCCCCAGCCTAGCAGGCTGGCAAGACTGCTGCTTGGCGGGGCTCTCTGTGCCCCTGGGATTCACTGTTGTCTGTGTCGGGGAGTTCTGAAAGTCTTCTAAGGTTGCGTTCAGTCTTGACCTGACACTCAGCAACAAACTTGGAGGTTTGCAAACATCTTGCATTTTTTTAAATCACTGCCTTTGTTCCTCAGTATATTAGCAAATAAAAAGACACGGAGGACAGATTTAAAAAAGAAAAAGCCAGCCCAACCCCAACCAAAACACCTAAACCCAAACCTGATGAGCTTGAAATGTGTAAGGCCCTGTAAGATGGTGCTGGATGTCCTGGTGTAGTTTTAACCATTTGTTTCCTACAGCAGAATCATGGGGGCTCGGAGATGGTTGACAGCAATTAGCAGAGAGAAAGCTTTCTCTTAAAACTGAGTAATAATCTGCTTATTACTTTTTTAACACTAGTTTCATGGTGACCCAAGTAAATTACAAATTACAGTTCCTTTGCACGTGTGCCATTTACTCTTGCCTTTTGCCGGTTCTTACTGTTGCCCTGCTCTGCCTCTGCTCACCACAAACCAGCGGGACCTCAAACCTCTCGGAACTTTACGCCGCCCTCTCACCCTTTAGGTATGTGCACATGCCATTTGCTCAGCCCAGAGTACTGTCCCTTCAAGGCCAACTTAGTCCAGCTACTCATTCTGGAGTCAGATGCCCTGACGGACAAGCCCCAGTTTAAATTAGTAACTTTCTTCTTTCTTCTTCTAGAGTGTTCTGGTTCCGTCCCTGCAGTCCTCATTTCACTGTGTTTTAATCACCTCTTTACTGGTCTGCCTCTTGTCTAAACTGTGAATTGCCTGATAACAAGGGCTGGGTCTGTGTTCATTATCTCCCCAGTCGGTGCTTAATATATTTTGTAGGCTGAATGATTCATAAACTGAAAGAAGTCAAACGGGGGCCCGGATGCAAAGAGCACCCTCCACAGGGAAGGCAGAGACCAAAGGGTAGAATGGTGGCACAGAGAGTTTTGACTTCAGTTTCTATTACACAACAGCTAAATGTGTACCATCATCCAAATGTCAATTATCTGTGTTGTGTAGCTCTCCAAGGTGCTTAATCAAAACCCTCTCATTAATCCTCACAAACATCTTCCAAGGAAGTGGGAAAGTAGAATTCATTTTTTGTAGCATGAGAAAATGAGACATCAAAGGTGCTGAACCTGCACATTTCAAGGTTGATACAGTTAGCTCTCTGGCTCCTGGGGGAGTCTGTACAGAATTCACCCTCCTCACCATGCCTGCCCCTCCCTTTCTCTCCCAGACACCATTCTGACATGTCTCCCCCACCCTCACCCCACCTCCCACTTTCCCACTCCCATCTATTTATGACTCGCTGTGTCACATTCAGGTTCACAGATGATTTTAGAAGGGGAGAGTGAGCAAATCCAGTTGAACAATTTAACCAGATTCAAAAGGATTTGGATCATTTGCGTAATTGGGCTAGCAGATGGCAAATGTAGTTCAAAGTACAAAAATGTAGAATAATTACAAGGGGAGAAAGCAATGCAGTTTATGGATGAGGAAAGTGATTTGGGAGAAAAGCTCATCGAAATCATTACCTCAGTGTGTTAAAAGGACAAACAGCACAGGTCTGGGTAACAGAGGTGGAGTACAGAGAATACTCTCGTGACTCCTTGGGTGGTTGGATGCAGGAGAGAGGACATGTCTGTCTCCTAGAAATGAGAAAGGAAATGGTTGGTGGGGAGAGAAGGATCTGGAGAGGATGGTGACTGGGCAGGCGGAAAAGCTGTCATAGTCACTTTATGGGTTCACATTTCTCCTGCTTCCATCTTACCTGTGACCCCTTGGTGAGAATCTGTTTCCCCCTGAGCCTCAATTTCCCTTACTGTAACATGAGCAGACTGATGTCTGCTTTCTTCCTGCATTGAAGAATTTATGAGATCATGGATGTGAGAAATGCATGCAACTTATTTGGAAACCCAGGAAATTCACTCTTAGGAGTACGAGTTTTATGTTCATAATGCCCCTCCCCCAAAGTCAATATTTTCTGGAATAGGGTTGTTTACTAATGTCATAGGCTAGATGATGACCTCCCCACCCAATCCCTTACCCTAATCCTTAGAGCCTGTGAATGTTGTTTTCAATGAGACTTGGCAGGTGAGATTAAATTAAGCATCTTGAGATACAGAGATTATCCTGGATTATCCAGGTGAGGCCTAAATGCCATTACAAGTATCCTTTTAAGAAGAATGCTGAGGGCTATTTGACATAGTAGAAGAAGAAAATGGGAGTGATATGGCCACCAGCCAAGCAGCCACCAGAAGCTGGAAGAGGCAAGAACAGGATTCCCTCCAGAGCTTCTGGAGAGAGCAGAGCTTTGCTGATAACTTTGATTTTGGCCCAGTGAAACTGAAGTCAGTCTTCAGCTTCCACAAGTCTAAGACACTAAATTTCTGTTGTATTAAGACACCAAGTTTGATGTAGTTTTTTTACAGCAACCACAGGAAACTAGTAAAACTAGAAAGAGAATTTGACCAGCACAGAAGAGATTTGGATGAGGTCCAGGTTCTGAATCTCACTTCCGTGGGACCTGGGGTCATCCATCTTGACCTCTGTTTCTTCACCTTTAAAGTAGAATAATAGTAGTACATCCCTTATATGGGTTATTGAGAAGAGATAATGCATGTACCCTATTTACCATAGGTACATAAAAAAAAAAAAAAGCTGGGCATAGTTTTAAGTTCTGAATCAAGCAATATTTACTCAGCACTCTGAAGTCCAGAGAACCTGAGAGGGGACAGTTTCAGAGAATGGAGGTAACACTCAGTATTATGGAGGCAGCTGGGAGTGTTGATGATGCCTGGGCAATTTGTCTGGAGGGGGCAGGACCGTGGCCACCAAAAAGGGGCTCGAGTCTTGCTCCTGCCCTAGAGAAGGTTGAGCTTCTAGGAAAGGCAATCCAGCAGAAGCTAAGAGCTAGCACTGTGACCGAGAGAGGGGGATATCTCAGGTTAGGAAAATAGGATTTGGGGGCAAGGAAGTCATCCTGGGAATGCTTGATCCCAGGTCTGATTGCCACTGAAGGAAACTCAGGTAAGATTTCAGGGCCCAGATCCTAGGTTTCTGAGGACATCTTTTTTTTTTTTTTTTTTTTTTTTTAACATTTATTTATTTATTTATTTGAGAGAGACAAAGTGTGAGTAGGGGAGGGGCGGAGAGAGAGGGAGACACAGAATTTGAAGCAGGCTCCAGGCTCTGAGATGCCAGCACAGAACCCGATGCGGGGCTTGAACTCATGAACCGTGAGATCATGACCTGAGCCAAAGTCGGACACTCAACTGACTGAGCCACCAACGCACCCCCGCTAAGGACATCTCAATGCCAAGCCCTAAGATTCTGAATTCAGTGGTATAAACTCTGCCTCCATCAGAGTAGGTCCAGTCTAGGAACAGTGGCTGCTGGCATGGGAGAGATTACTAATGGCTGCTTTAGAAATTAGGCCACCTGGTCAAGGAAGTCTGAGTTGAATCTGGGTACTACTAAAGTGTCTTTCAGAATCTGAAAAGACCAATGACATCTAGAAACTTGAGTGCTAGATAGGTACAAGTAAGTAGATCCAGCTAAGACTAGAGACAGAGTCTGGGCCTGATGGACCCTTTGTGTATAGGAGTGTGGTGCTGGCTATGGCACAGGGAAGCTGTGATGGATAAATATGGAAAATGAGGACCAGAGAGATTGAGTAACTTGCTTACGGACATGACCGGTTAAGGACAGAACTGGATCTAGAAACTTTGTCGCTTGCCAGGTTTTTAAACTGATCAAATATGACTTTTTTGTAGGTTTTAGTTTACTCTTGAAATTAGAGAGATTTGTTCGAGATCTTGCCTCTGTTGTAGTCAGCTTCCACATTTTTACAACTCTTGTGCTCTCTGATTAGACCGCAAGTTTTTGACCATCATTTAAGGAAAGAATGTGCAGGGAGAAAGGGAGGATTCAAGAATAAAAAGTAATTAAACATAATAAGTCTCTTGAGATTAGCCATTAATTTGGATGTGAAATGTAAAATTGCCTTTAAAGTAATAAGGGATAATATCGAGTGATGGTAATATCCAGCATGGGAGGTAACATGCTGGTAACATTGCATAAGGCAGGATAATACATGTGGCAGTTCCCTGATTTTTGTAGAATTAATGATGTTGGTTTCATTTCACTGCTGATTTAAGATATACATTTCACAAATTGCACATTAAGGCAAATGTATTAAAATTGCACCCAAAGAGCTGAATAGCCAGAAAATGGCAGCCCCTTGAAACACTGCAGTTTTATGATATCTTAGGTTTAATTCTTAATCAGTAGATATTTACATCTGTATATTTTAATGCCTTGAAATGCCAGTTCAACAGAATTATTGCGAATATTCTGAGAGGGGCTTATGAGTATGCAGGGGTAATATTCTGATTTAGGTGGTAAACTGAAAAAGAGACCAGAATGCTCTTAAGACTTGGTACTTTTTTTAATGTATTAAAAAAAAAAAGGGTGGGGGGGCACCTGGGTGGCTCAGTCGGTTAAGCGTCCAACTTCAGCTCAGGTCATGATCTCGCGGTTTGTGAGTTCAGGCCCCGTGTCGGGCTCTGTGCTGACAGTCCGGAGCCTGGAGACTGCTTCGGATTCTGTGTGTCCTTCTCTCTCTGCCCCTACCCCAGTTGTGCTCTCTCTCTGTCTATCAAAAATAAATAAATGTATTAAAAAAAAAAAAAGACTTGGTACTTTTTTTTTTTTTTTCCAGAAGAGCTGGGTATTATTTGTCTTGTTAGAAGAGATGTGTTGTTTGCGTTTCACAGACTATGTATATAAAGTATATAATAAGATGAGTTAAGACCGTTCATAACCAAGTTTGACTCAGACTTTATTAACTCAAGGAATTATTATAATAGAGCCTGCTGCTGACATACTGGTTTCTTAGAAAAGCGCAGTGATTGTCCGGGTGAACATTCACCTTCTCAGGGAAGAACCATGCACTCATGCACTCATTCACGCATATACTCATGCATTTGTTCATTTGCTCATTCATTCGTCATGCGTGCATTCATTCATTTATTCATTTGCTCATTCATTCGTTATATTTCATTTATCCATATATCACTTGTTTACTGAGCACCTACTATCTGCCAGGCACTGTTTTGAGTGTTGGGAGTCAATAGTTTTAAAAAGGTAGTCTCAGGGGGTGTCTTGGTGACTCACTCGTTTGGGTTTCTGACTTCATTTCAGGTCATGATCTCACGGTTCATGAGTTCGAGCCCCACGTCGGGCTCTGTGCTGACAGCTCAGAGCCTAGGGCCTGCTTCAGATTCTCTGTCTCCCTCTCTCTCTGCCCCTCCCCGACTCATGATCTGTCTCTTGCTGTCCCTCAAAAATAAATTTAAAAAGTTAAAAAAATTTTTGTAAAGTAGTCTCAGCGTGAGTGGGTGGCTCAGTCAGTTAAGCATCAGATTCTTGATGTCAGCTCAGATCATGATGGTGAGATCGAGTCCTTCTTCAGGCTCTGCACTGACAGTGCAGAGTCTGCTTGGGGTTCTCTGTCTCCCTCTCTGTCTGCCCTCCTTCTCCTTCTCCCTCCCTCCCTCCCTCCCTTCCTCTCTCCCTGTCTCTCTCTCTCTCTCTCTCTCTCTCTATGTCTCTGTCTCTCTCAAAATAAATAAATAAATAAACTAAAACAAAATAGTCTTTTGCATCCAATTTTATGGAAATAGACATCGTGTGCCGTAAGTTTGTTTTTTTTTTTTAATTTTTTTTTTTAACGTTTATTTATTTTTGAGACAGAGAGAGACAGAGCATGAACGGGGGAGGGTCAGAGAGAGAGGGAGACACAGAATCTGAAACAGGCTCCAGGCTCTGAGCAGTCAGCACAGAGCCCGACGCGGGGCTCGAACTCACGGACCGCGAGATCGTGACCTGAGCCGAAGTCGGACGCTTAACCGACTGAGCCACCCAGGCGCCCCAAGTTTTTTTTTTTAAATAGTTAAGGACTTGACGCTATACTTACAATCTAAGTGAAAAAGCAGAATGAAAGCTTTTGTCTTCAGTTTTATATGTGTGTGTATATTTGATAAGAGTTGAAGAATTAATGATGGAAGCGAAATACTCCAAATATTTAACGTGTATATCTCTGCCTTTGCAGATTAAGCATACATTTTGTTTTCATTTCTGTATTTACATTAAGTTTTCCACAATAAGTATTCATGGCTTAGCAAGAAAGGAAAAGGAAGCAAGTAACCAATGTGGTTACTGGCTCCACAACTGACCAGCCTGGGTGAGTCGAGGGTTTTTAGAAGGTTAGCTAACCTAGATTAGTTACCTAGAAAACTGTGTGTAAAACAGTAGTTTATTTGATTTCTTTGTTAATCGTCCTGAATTTGTCCTTCTTTTAAAGCCAAGAAGACTTTCCCCTTGTTTGGCACAGTCTTAGCCCTAGCAAGAGCAATGATTTCTGACATGATTAAGGGATTTCACACTAGTGAAGGATTATTTAAAAAATAGCCGCTTTTGGTAATTGATTATTTTGTGTATGTTACCCATAATGATACTGTCTGAAGGATGAAATATCTTCTCTCCATTTTCCAAAGCAGCCTCAGTAACCCCCAGTGACACTGGGGTTTTGCTCACTGACTTTAATTACTCCACACAGAAGCTCCTGTTCTGAGTCTGGGTGTGCATCACCCACAGTGAAAGGACCTGGCTGATGAACTCACCCACAAGAGCATCCTGAGCTAGTCATGGAATTTGGAAACCATTAGAAAGCTGGGCGATTTCATTATCCATTCACTTGAAATAATCCTGGGACTGCTTTCAGTGGCATGGTTCCTTCAACAAATAAAGATAAGCCAAATCCCTGGGCACTCAAAGAAGGAGAAGATTCTCTAAATTAATTCCAGGCTCAAATAATTCAGTAGTATTTGTAATATTCTGTGCATAAATTGGCAATTTGCTAGAGAGATCAGGAAATGATAAAGGCTTTCTTTCCCCTCCCCCTTCTCATCTTAACAACTGCTGAGGCAGCTATTGGGATAAAAGAAATGTTTTATCCTTAATAAATGTCCTATCAGGTAATGCACTGATTAAGGGTATCCAAACATGGTACCCCCCCTTTAAGCGGTTATTTTTCATCAGAGAAACGGAATAATTATTTATATGAAAAATACATATACTAACAATATCAAGAAATACAGAAATAAGAGTGCTGACTTACAGGGTTTCCTCTTTTCAACTTGAAAGTGTTTCAGTTGTTTTGTGTATCTCTCTCTCTCTCCTCCTTCTTATCCCCAAGGCCATTTGTTTGATTTGGGCTCATACTGGGGAATCTCTGGGAAGGTTGGTTATCCATGGCCCTCTCCCTTTGCATTTTGAGCCAACTGCAAACCAGACACAGGAACCAGATAAAGATAAAATATCCTCATGTTGCTGGCCCAGCTGGGCTGGAATGTGTGGCTCAGGCTGCCTCCTACCTGTCCTCTAAGTCTACACCTGGAGTCCTACTTGGGTCAAATGAGGTCCGCAGAGCTGAAAGTCACCCAGCCAGTTACAGGGATGAGAACAGAGCCCTCCCTCCTTGTCCCCTCTGTGCTGCCTCTCCCAGCACGTGCAAGGACAGCACTTGCCCTGGACACACCAGTCTGCTCACTCCCCTCTTGCAGAACCAGAAGCAGAAGAACCCCAAATGGGCTGAGCTCCAGTCCTCACAGCTGTTCACAGTCTCAAGGATCTAATAACTCACTGCTCTTCATAAGAGAAGCAGCAGTAGGGAGGGAAGAAAGAGCTTCTCACCTTCCCATTGTTTGAAAGAGACCTGGGTCCCCATCATATGGGCCACAGGCCTCTTTCTCCCTTCTCACTTGATCCATCCATCCATCTGCCTGGCCCTTGGCTGTCTGATTTCATCTGCCTAAAACCCAAAACTGGTCCTGCCACTCTCCTGCTTTCCAGTCTTTCAGGTTAGCATGGTTTTAAACTCCTTAGTGATGTGCTTACCACCCGCTCCACCTCTTTCTTAACTCTACCCCACTCATAGCCAGCTATTTGTTGATGGGGCCTTACACAGAGCCTCTCAGCCCTGATCCTTTGCCTCTGATATCAGCCCCCATTCTGGTTAGGGTGCCCTTCTTTTCAGTGACCAAAACAGGTGCATTGCTCATCACAATGTATTTCCACTAGGTGAGACCCAGTATTTGCCACTTAGTAGGTACTCACTAATTCTTTGTCGGGTACATAAATGAATGAACATTTGGAAAAAATAGAGCCATAAGCCTTTCACTGAGTCCATCTGAAAGAAGATCGTCATCATGATTTTTAGATTTGTTTTGCCTTCTTATTTTCATGGAAATAAAAGTTTCTTAATGCAGTTTTTTCACTGTTTTAAAGATATCTTTGAAATCGTCATGAGGTTTGTTGTTATTATCAGTAATAATAATCAAGTGGAATAAGAACCCTCACCTCATATAGGGTCCTTCATGGTGAGCTACATGTGTTCTTAACCCAATACTTAGACTGCAGGGCTGGTTTTACTCAGCCGAAATTTTATCCACCTTGCCACAGAATCAAGTAGGGGAATGTGGGCCATGGGCCAGGTTGCCACCGATAATTAAGTCAGCGGTGGATGAAAGTTTTTTTAAGTATAAGGGAAGGATAAATGAATGTATCTTTACATTGGGTATAAATGGAATTTCCCCCTATTATTAAATCTATGCTTTTAAGTTATAGAGAACCCTTCTTTGAAGTCTTGGACTCTCTGATACTGGGGAACAATGGCTGTGATTATCCCTAAGGACTTAAAGGGAAAGCAAGTCTGCTCCGGTGTGCCTCACTTTCATCTCACCCAATGACTGTTCATCCCTTCTCGGGCCTGTGGTCCAGGAGGTTTCCATGGAGCCTGCAGGCTGCAGGGCTCCAAGGACAAAGGCCATTCCCATTTAGAGGCCTCTACCTCAGCCCTTCCCTCCCAAATCCTCTGATCATGTAGAATTCCAGCATTTTTCATTTCTGAAATCATTGTCTCCAAAGAAAGAAAGAAAACTTCTCTCAGCAGGTTTTGTTTGGAAGAAAAGGGTTTCAGAGGCCAGAAGAAAAACAGATCTTTTTTATTTATTTCAATAAGCAAGTTAAAAGGGAAGATTTTTTTTTCTTTGCTTTCCGTTGAAACTGAACTGAAAGTCCTTAATGAGAAAACCAAGGAGGCAGCAGTTATAAGCATTTGTCTAATGATGTCTCTTTTTTGTCTCCTCAAGAGTGTGCTTACACTTTTTAGTGGCCATTTCAGTGTTCTTGAGGTCAGTCAGTGGCTATATAAAACACTAAACCTTTAGATACTTGATTTACAAAATTATTCAGCTCTGGCAGGCTAGATAGTTTTAAAAGTTTGGTGTAAAGGAGCCATCTGGATAGAAGATGTAGCTGTGTACATCCTCACAAAATATTCCATAAATCTTACCATTTCAGTAGCTTCTAAGGACACTTTTGATCAACAGTGAAATCAAGGCACTGTAGTGACTGGCTTTTCAGGAATGGCCATGTAAGCTATCAACCCCAAAGCCATTCTTTTTCTTCTTGCAGCAAGACCTTTCACTTCCAGAAGATATTTCACGCTTACACAGACAGTTGACTACTTAAGCTTGCATATTCTAGGGACAGTCATTCACATTGCTAAGATATGGGTGATATTTTTGGTGGCCCAGAGTGACATATGGTCAACTACACATCTCATGGTCTTCATTTAAAATAATATATGGCTTTTCTGTAAATTCAGTGATACCACATTTTGTTTTTCCAGCCAACTAATGTTACCCCTTACCCCTGCTCCCCGCAAATATACACCACCACTACACATACCGCTTCTAGACTCTGATACGGTAAAAAGAATGTGAACTTTGAAACCACAAAGACCCAAGTTTAAATACTGGACCAGAAAAATGCTGTCTGGATGACTTTAGTCAAGTTACTTCACCTCCAGGGGTCTCAGATTTCTCATCTGTAAAATGAGGAATAGAAGTATTCTCCTTAAAGGGATTACCTGAAATTATGAGTATAAAGCACTTAGCAAATTCACTGGGACAAAAAAAATTAAGTAAGTGTATTTACCAAATAATGAATTAGTGAAAAGCTCTTGGCTGGTGAATGTATCTCAGCTATGGGCCCAATATTCTATAATGATGAGCAAATACAAGTTGTGAAAAGCTGTAGATTCTTTCTAGAATATGAGGAAATGGAAAATCTTGGAAAGATTTGCTGGAATGAGTCTGTTTTAAATGAACTGTATTGGAACCCAGCCTTTTGTGCTGTGCAACAGGAAAGTCTCAAAAAGAACTCTCTTAAATTTTCCCTTAAAGGATTTTATTATATGGTAAAAGGAAGAAGATAAATATTATAGTTTTTGCTACATTTACTGGTCTCCCCCTAGGTCATTATGTCCTTACGTAGATACTTCCTTTGTTTTACATATTTTTATTCCTTAATAATTGTAGCCTGAATACAAAAGATACTGAAAGTTTATTGGGGCACTTGGGTGGCTCAACTGGTTACATATCTGAGTTTAGCTCAGGTCATGATCTCATGGTTCATGGGTTCAAGCCCCATGTCAGGCTCTGTGCTGATAGCTCAGAGCCTGGAGCCTGCTTCAGATTCTGTCTCTCCCTGTCTCTCTGCCCCTCCCCCACTTGTGCTCTGACTCTCTCCATTTCTCAAAAATAAATGAACATTAAAATTTTTTTAAAAAAAGAAAGTTTATTGACATAAATGATTATCCTACCAAACATAGATTGGTATTCTGTATTCTGCCAGTTGAAGGGAGGAACTGACATTTGCTTCCATGAAAAACTCTTGCAAACCACATGGTCCATGGCAATGAATTTGATTCATCTGAACAAGGACATGGATCTAGTTCTGTAGTCTTGGGTAAGCACTTTTATTTTATCGAGCTTTGACTTCTTCCTTTCCAGTTGAGTTCAGGACAGCAAAAATTTCCTAAATTATTGTGTGTCAGTCCTGATTGCAGGCACTGAGACCCAAAGGTAAATAAAGCTAAATATCTATACATTCCTAATTATAACATGACAAATACAAAAGAGAAAATTAATGCAGGGCATGTTTCAATCTAAAACATAGACTATCAGAGCAGCACAAATAGAAGAGGAAATGCCTGGGCAGAATTCTGAATGAAACTAGAAGTTGTCAGATGCAGAAAGTTGAGTTGGTGGAAGGGAGTAGTGGAAGGAGCACTAGGGCATTCTGGGTAGAAGGGTAATGTGTGTGCAAAGTCAGGAAAAGGCATGGTGTGTTTGAATCAAATTATAAGTAGAACTGTTTGGTTAAGAGCTTCATGAGAGTGGGGAACGTTGTTTTATTTCACGGAGATATTCTCATGTCCTTGAATAAGACCTGGGACATGGCACTCAATAAACAAATAAGTAATGGAGTAAATAAATTGACATAATGCAGAAGATTGGACACTTTTCTCTATACATCCAAAGTCCACATCAAAGTTCGGTTATTATGGTCCCTTGATTATTTGTCTTATTTTCCCAGCCAGACCATGAACTCCTCACCAGCAAAAAGCTCTTCGAAGACATTCAGTAGACACTTGACAATTGAATAACTGATTTAAGCCTGAAACCCCACTTGAAACCTTTGTAGATGGTCTGACTTAGCAGTGCCCACATCTAGGGATCATGAACTTACCATACCTCTCTTGTTTGAGGGGCAGCAGAAATCAGGTAGGTTAACTCTGAGAATTATCCTGGGAAATATGATAGTGAAGCCAATACAGCATCTGTAAGAAACTCAACTGGGTTTCCTAAAAAGGAGGAAGAGTGTTAGGGAAAGATTCATCAGAGATTAAATAACATCCATACACTATAATGAGGACCTGAGCAGGCGCAGATACCTGTAGTTAAAGAAAATCACAGCTTCTACACAAGCAGCACAACTGTGGGCGTAGGGGACCTTCCTGCTTCATTATTCTGAGGAATAGCATTATCAGGGAATTGCAAAGATTTGAGCTTCAAAATCAATATGTGCTGAGAGTTACACGGCAGGAAAGCCAGGAACTATAATACTTTGAACACTGTTTTTATAGTCACTTTTGAGCAAGTCCGTGAATTCAAATTCAAGGACACATCTTCAGCACTGGCACTTGTTAGCTGATAGTCATGCTTACCCCCCCCCCCCACACACACACACTCTTTTCTTTTAGAAGTATTTAATGAATATATGCTATTTGCCAGGTACTTTTCTTACTGTGTGGTGTGTTCAGTGCTGTGGATCCTGCCCTAAAGGAGGGTGTATTAGAGGAATTCCAGCCACTCTCGTGCAAAATATGTAATCACTCAAGAAAAATTGGAGTTAACATCTCGCTCCCGTAATAGTACAGGGCAGATGAACTGCTTCGTGAGCATCTCTTTTCTGTGCAGTCATTTGGGAACACAGGTTAAGAAAGGCTCTGCCATTTATTGCAAGTTGGTCTAAGGGACCGTCCTGGGGCTAGTCTCCCTTCTAGACAGTTAGAAAAGACAAAGGGAAGAGAAGAGCACCCACAGGGGTCTTCATAGGCCAGGTTTGAAAGTGACAGTCATCACTTCCACTTGAGTAGAACACACCTACCTGCAAGAGAGGCTGGGAAGTGTGGTCTGGCTGTGTACCTAGGGATTTGGGGGTGCCCTGCATTCTCTGCCATAGCAGTATGCTACAGAAAATGGGTCAGGTTCAAGACTCAAGGTAATACAAGAGAAAGGAGGACCAGGCAGATTTATTGACTACTAAGTGATCAGACCCTGGCTTTATACTTCCCCGGGAAGTACAGCATTTTGTTCTCCAGACAAAATTTCAAGCGTTACGTATCATCCTCATTTTACAAAGGAAGAAATGGAGACCTAGAGTGTTATAGGTAACGTTTGATGGTGTTTATTTGAAGCCATAGGTGGAAAGTAAACAGAAGGTTCGCAGTTGCTGTGTCCCTAATTTGCAGGGAAACTAATAGTGTTTTTACTGGTCAAAAGTTAACCATGCAGCAAATACTTCTCCAGACACAGTTTTCAGCTGGAGATTGTCATCCTCACTCTAGCCTTCTCTCTACCACAGTTTTGGTGATGCATGACTTCCAGTAGAAGTTTAGGTGGTAATACTCAACTATGAAGCATGGAACAAAGACTGATTGTTCAGTCATTTATTTGCCCATCTATCCATCTTTCTTTCATTGGTCCATTTTTTTAAATCAAAGATGTATATTTACTGTGCCTATTGAATATGCCCAGCATTGTGGTAGGTGTTAGACAAAAATTATGGTGCCTTTCCTTTGGTAAGCTCGTTGTCTAGTCAGGGAATCAGACATGAAAATGGGTAATTAAAATGTAGGGTTTTTAAAGGCCATGGGACTGAAAATGCAGTTGGACTGAGACACGGAAGAGCCAACTGCTGGAGAACAGTCCAAGAGAAGACTCACAAAAAGGAAATAAATAGATTTGGGCGACTGGAAAGTTTTCCCAGGTTGGAGAAGCCTTAGGCTGAACATTCCAGGTAAAGGAAACAGCACAGATGAAGGAAAAGAGGAATCTGAAGGAATCTGAAGATGGAGTATGTTTAAGACTGGTTAAAAAAAACAAGCCACATGCAAGGTGACTGTGAAGAATAGCAGAAAACGTGGATGGGCTAGATCTCAGTGTCTTAAGAAAGGCACACTCTCAAAGCTGATGTCTTTTTTGTTTGCCTCCCTGATAAATCATGCTACTGTCCAGTTCTCAGGATTTCTTGATGGTATGGGGGAAGCCTCCATCGACACAGTTTATGTTGTTTGGTAGTCAGAGCCAGGATCGATCTTCTCCCAGTGGACCTCTCCACAGGCCCAAATAATGACAGAAACTGAACAAGGAGTAAACTTGCAGAGCATCGAGGGGCCTGGGTGGCTCAGTGGGTTAAGCATCCCACTTTGGCTCAGGTCAGGATCTCAAGGTTCATGAGTTTGCGCCCGAAACCAGGCTCTCTGTTCTCAGTGCAGAGCCTCCTTGGGACTCTCTCTCTCCCTTTCTCTGTGCCCCTCCCCCACTCATTCATATTCTCTCTCTTTCTCAAAAATAAATACCTAAAAAAAAAAAAACCAAAAAAACCTTGCAGAGGATCAGAAACTGCCTGGTTCAGCCCTCAAACCAGACATGCAAAATGGCAGTGCTGAGGATCAGAGATGGATAGATGCAGGAACAGAAGACACTATGAGCAGTAGAGCAAGGACAACGATTGGGGGGGAGCCAGGGCTTTGGGTTTGAACGTGGTTGACTATCTCCTCCCCATTCCCCACATTCTTCTTCCCTTCCCTCAAAACATGCACATCCCTATACACACACAGAGAAAGACAGAGAGATTGAGATTCTAGTTCTTGGGAGCCTGGTGGATATTTAGAATTTGGTTAGCTTAGTCATAAGAAAAAAGCCACAGAGTTGGGGGCAAAATGTGTTGGGCAAAGCTACTGTGCGCATGAAAGTTCATGGGAGAGATGCACCATTAACCACTAATCCTCTGTGGATTTTTTCCAACTATATCTCAGCTGCTCTGTTCATTCACAGTGATTTCAGGGACCACTCATAATTATACCAAGTAAGGCAGACCTTAAGAATGATTAAAATAAAAATAATAATAAACGTGTAAGTATTGATCTGTCATGGCTGGTCAATCCTATCTTTTCCATTTAGCTGGCAGATAATTAGTGCCATTAGCAGGCGTGATGGCTCACACTTAAAACTACAGTAACTCCATCAAAGGGATCCTCACAGCACCCACATTAGGACTGTAGCAGCTGATAACAGTCCATTTCAAGTCAATTCCACAGGTGTTTATTGAGTGTCTACTAAGTACACAAATCCTGCTGCCAGAATAATAATGATCCAAGGAGGGCGCCTGGGTGGCGCAGTCGGTTAAGCGTCCGACTTCAGCCAGGTCACGATCTCACGGTCTGTGAGTTCGAGCCCCGCGTCAGGCTCTGGGCTGATGGCTCAGAGCCTGGAGCCTGTTTCCGATTCTGTGTCTCCCTCTCTCTCTGCCCCTCCCCCGTTCATGCTCTGTCTCTCTCTGTCTCAAAAATAAATAAACGTTTAAAAAAAAAAAATAATGATCCAAGGATACCCATCTGAAATTGCCCTTCCTGGAATTTTTCCAGTTGGTTTATTATGCTTAGAACCGTGGTTCTGGGGAAGAACAAATGAGATTGTCTAAAAACATAGTACTGTTTAAACGTGTTTTGAAATGCTTAGAGGATGTTTTGGCTCTTTTATAAATAAAAATCAGATTAAAAGTTGTTTTAAGAGTGTCAGTAGATTATGGCCTTTAGTATTTGGTAAGTATTATAATTTTTAATAATAAGTGACTTCAAAAAATGTTAAATGTGCTGGAGAAAAAACTAAATTATATAGAGAAATATCTAAAAATTACAAAACAACCAGCAAAAGGTTACGTGTAGACCCAAGGAGTTATGTGTTTTGCTATTGTCATTATGTATGCGTTCAGTTTTTTATTTTCTTCCTGTTTTTGTTTTCCTTGAGAAGAATAAGGAAATTACAAGGGCCAATAGGTTCCAAGATAGTGCATGTTATGAACACCTCCTTTAGAAAGGCAGACACCTCCAGTAGCCCTCTGAGATATATCCCCTCCACCCCCACCGAAAGGGGCATGGTAGTTCCCACTCCAGGAGAGTCTCTTTGTCTCTTTATGTCTGTGCCCAAGGAAAATCCTTTATGACCCTTTGGCCCAGAGTTAGAAGATTAAAGGCAGAAGAGAAGCACCTGAAAATGGCTTTGTCACCAAGATGCTCTGAATCCTCAAAGGGGGGGAAAAAACCTGTAAAGATGCTTTTAACTTTTAGAAAAAGTTCTGGGCAAGTTGAAGGTTGCTATCTCTAAGACCTTGGAGTTCGGCTTACAAAATATGCCAAACTCCTGCCTTTAACAATTTTGTCCATAAATCTGTAACCATTTACTTGTGATATCCTTCATAATTAGTACCTAGAAAAGATAAACCAGCTCCTTCAAACCTAAGACTATATGGTTGTCAGAACTCAAGCAGGCTCTTCTATGAGATGTTCCAGGACTTTAAGATTGAGAAATACAAGAATTAGGGGAAATGATTTGACTGTGACTGAAGACATTAACAGGTGGTATCCATACAATTCTTGGAAGACTGGGCTTTCCTTCAGCAGGTATCAAAATGCAAAGGGATTAATATGATAGATGGGGCCTAGCAGCAGAAGGTATAAGCCATTGGTGTGGGATGTTCCACAGTTTAGAGGAACAAGCCCCATGGCATCTTTTCTGTGGCAAAACTCAGTCAGGAGCTCACAGAAGGGAAGGGAAGGTTTTAATTCCCATGACAGGATCTGGCAAGGACTAGACTCAGAAGAATTCTCTGTATAAATGGGTGGCATTTCCATTCCAGATGAGGAAGACTATACAGCTGCTAACCAACTTGGCTGTATAGTCCTGTGCACTGGCCATGCCCACGGAAGACTAGTAACTCAGTTACTGTCCAGATCCTGCTCTAAGCCCAACAGATATTAGGTCTGTGGAAACATGACCAATTCCAACCCCCACTTGCTATTGAGTCTGAAGATCAATTTTCTGCTCTGGTTGATAGACTTGGGACTCAAGACACTGGAACCTAGGTGTTTCATACAGAGGTTGTATGTCTCAATTAGAGAGTGACTGGAGAAGGAAGGGGCAGACTGACCAAGGCCATAACAGTATTTCTCAGTTCTTTATTGCTGTTTTTCTTCTTTCCCCCAATTACCCTGAATATTTGTGTATCCCTTTTTGGCTGTTGTGTGGCAGAGATTGTGTTGATTGATCGTTGACAAGACGGATAAAAGCAGCTACGTTCAATAATGCAGTACACATTATTGAGCACCTAATCTGTGCCAGGAACCTTGCTAAGTGCTTTGGATACCATGATCAATAACGTATCTCTACCACATTTCTGCATTCCACCCCCAGTTTTCTTGCTTAGCATATACAGTGCAGATACCCGCATATGTAACTGCTGTCCATTATTTGATATACCCAGATGTGCACAGCTGGGAAAATCCTACCAGGGAATGCAAGAAGGGGAGAGGTCTGCATTTATCTTAAATAGGACCCTTCCTAGAACAAGAGAAAATCCCAGTGGGAAGGTTGATATAATTAACCAAGCATTAATAGTAAAAGCGGTCCTTGTGGTTTAATCACACAAGTTGAATCTGCAATAGTAAGCTCAATTTAATGACTAAAATTTTAATTTCCTTTGTAGTATCATATCCATCCTTCATTTTCCAAGCCCATCCTTCTCACCTCTCTAGCCCATGTTCATCATTCTTGCTTTTCATTTGTTAAACCCTAACAATGGAGGCAATGCTGTCCAGTGGAATCAACAGAGGGCATGAGGTCAGAAGTGTGTGAGTGTGAGTTTTTGTGTATCTCATTATTCTGTGACTTGTGTCAACTGCACGTTTTCTGAGGCTTGGTTTGCCTCATGTATAATGTAGGGATAAATAGGCTGGCATTTTAGGATTGGTGTGTACAGTCAGATGACGTATGGAAACTGCTGAAGACTTTACTTAATACCTGGCACATCGTAGGTGATCAGTAAATGTGTGCAATAAAACTGTGATTTAATGTTTGTGTTGTGTGGGATTCCAGTTCGCATTTTCAACTGTATTATTGTTTGTTTTATTAAAATTTATTTTTATAATGTCTTCTCTCCCTGATCAGATTCTCAACCCCTTATTGTGCCTTTTCCTTTTATTTGTTTTGTCCTTTTCATTTTCCCTGTCTCGGGTCTTATCACAATATAGGGATTTAAGAAATGCTCAGCAAATAGTAATATATTTGTTCTCCTTTCTTCTCTAGCACCAATTAATAAATGTTTGTCATCACTGCGTATAAAGACGTTTCTTCTGTGGGTTGGGGGGTGGGCGCAGTTTGCCAAAGACAAATGAAATCTAAAAATGAGTAACGGTTCAATTCAAAATAATCAGGGTCAAGAGACGAGTAAGCTTCTCAGGGATAAAGGCTGTTTCCTTTCTCATCTATGAGTTACTGGTGGAGGGGCTGGCTCACAACAGGGGCTCCTTAAAAGTTTGTTGGTTGGATGGATGGATGAATTAATTAGTTAAGTGACAAATGACCTGACAGACAATAAAAGTCTTTGAGAATCAGAAGGCAGAGAATTTATTAGTGAAGTGGCATGTTTGCATTTTTGTCTGAAGAGGAACCTAATTAATTGATCTGGGCTCTTTCAGAATGAAAGAATCTTTTGGGTAAATAAATAGAAAAAAAGGAAGAAGAAGAAAAAGAGGTATAGTCCTCCAAAAACGGAACAGGTGGAACATGTCCTTTTCCTGAAATGCTTTGTTCTTTTTAAAATTTTTTATGTCAGAATCGAATCTGTTCTTCAAGATCTACATATAATTCATGTTTACATTGGCCTAAAGTATTTTCCTTACACATGGTAGGTGGCTTCTTAGAATAAATCTGGTTTTCAAATCTCATTCCACCTCTTAGAACCTTTGTGTCTTTGAACAATTTGGACAATCTCTGAGTCTTTACTTCCTCTTCTGTAAAATGCGAATCATGATTTGAAACTTATGAGGCTATTGTTGGGATCAAGCCCATTGTGTATGAGCAAATGTTCCATGAACCAGGAAGTGCTATCAAACACTAGTTTTTGAGCTATTAACTTTTTTCTTAGAGTCTTTATTATAGTCTGGGATATTAGAAAAAATTTTTTTTGATGTTAGAACATTTATACTTAGTGCCTTTGCTTAGCTAGTTAGTGGTAGAAAATGAGAGAGGCATTTCTAGAGCAGGAGAAAATCTACTTTCCATAGACCCCTGATAGAAGAAGTAAAGAAATTTGGATGAATGGTAAAGGTAGCAAGGATATCAAGGATAATTTATTTTTCTATCCGGCTTGCCTCTGGGCTATTAAAAAAGTCTCCTCAGTGGCTTGTGTTTAATCGTAAAGCTGCTGCAAGAGAAGATGAATTGTTTCCCCGTGTGGAAAAGTTGCCTTTCACTATCTGGACAGTGTCTGGTTCAACTCAAACATTCTTTGGGTCAAGTCCCGTGCTCGGCACATTGGCTGTACTCACACAGGAAAGACACAGTCTATGCCCTCAGAGAACTCAAATCCAGTGACAGTTAGTAAATAAAGTGCCCACAAATGCCCCTCGAGAGACAGTCTCTCTCATCCCAAAGGTTTCAGAGCCTAGAGCACCTGAAAGGCAACATGGAGATGGGATCATCCGAACAAATTCTAACCCTGTGCTCCCAGTAACTCTTGTCACGTGCCACGTGTGGGCCACTTAAATTTGCTTAAATTTAAAATCCAGCTCCTCACTTGTACCAGCCACATTCCAAGTGCTCCCAAGCTGCATGTGGCTAGTGGCTACCCTGTTAGCACAGGATATTTCACCAAGATAGAGAGCCCTGTGGGGCAGCCCTGGGGATCTGGCTCCTGTGCTTTCGCCAGGCAGACCTGCAGGCCTGGCAGAGCCGATGACCTCTTTCTCCTACCGGCCCTTTGCCCCTTCAGTTTGACTCCCTCTACCCTGGGATCACAGAGGTATCTTTTACTCAGATACCAAGATTTCCCATTCTAGACGAAAATCTGTCTTCGACTTCCGGTGCCTGTAAGAGGCAAAGATAAACTCTGGCATGACATGAAAAGAGCACACTGGTGATTGGTTCTTCCCTGGGATATCTCTGTCCTGCATCCCAGGTGTGTTCTTGGTACACGGACAGCCCCAACTTACAGAGGTTTGACTTGTGATATTTTGATTGTACAATAGTGTAAAAGTAACACACATTCAGTAGAAACTACTCTACTTTGGGTTTTGAATTGTGACTGTTTTCCTAGACTAGAGATACGTGGTATGATTCTCTCTTGTGACACTGGGCAGGGACAGGGGGCCCCCAGTCCATGCAACATAATCACCAAGGTAAACAACTGATACACTTACAACCATTTTGTACCCATGCAAGTGCTCTTTTTTTCACTTTGAGTATATTATTCTATACATTACATGAGATGTTCAACTTTTTATTATGAAGTAGGCTTTGCAGTAGATGATTTTACCCAAGTGTAGGCTGCGGTAAGTGTTCTGAGCATGTTTAAGGTAGGTGGTAAGTTATGATGTTGGGCAGGTTAGGTGTATTAAATGCATTTTCACCTTATGAAATTTTTGTCTTACCGTGAGTTGTCAGAATGTGACCCCGCTGTAAGACAAGGAAGATCTGGATTGAATTCACCATTTTTCAGTCACACCTGGTAGTTTTATTCCTCTAGCCGTTTGCCTGCTTCTCAGCCAGTCCTGCCTGTCCACATTCTGTGTGCTTATCCTTCAAGGTGCTGGTTGAGTGACTGCTGGCTGGCCCTTCCTTCCCTAGGCTCCTGGGACTCTCCTGTAGCACTTTTCTGATCTGTTGACATGTCTCCTCCTACTCGACTGTGAGCTCCTTGAGCACAAGAACTTCGCTTGGTTACCTTTGAATGCCCTGCTTCTCTTTTTTTAGTTTGATTTATTTTCTAGAGAGAGAGAGACAGAGAGAAAGCATGAAATCGGGGAGGGACACAGAGAGAGGGGGACAGAGGATCCAAGGCAATCTTCAAGCTGACAGCAGCGAGCCCAGTGTGGGGCTGAAATTCATGATGTGTGAGATCATCACCTGAGCTGAAGTCAGACGTTCAACCACCTGAGCCACCCAGGCGCCCCTGAATGCCTTGCTTTGATAAAAGAACAAACTGAAAAAGATACATCGAAAGAATGGATGCCCTCATGAATGAATAAATTGCTATGCAAACAGGTGAATGAATGAATGAATGAATGACAAACAAACTAGACAACACCCCCCCCCTTGCAGACCAAGTGAGAATTAAAGAGCTTAGTTAAAGCCTTTGTATCCCCAGTTTAATTCTGCTTTCTTCTTTGCTGTAAAATTCTGAGTGATTTCTCAGCGTCCAGAGTCAAATACCTTTGAACTCAAGATGTTAACCTCGATACTAGGGCATAGCACCCACGTGTGAGTTAATCATCTTAAGAATAATGCAAGTCAGGAGATGAGGAGACATGCTGGCTTCCACTTAGACAGATGTTGCTAACAGGCTCTGTGTGTACTCCTAATGAAGTGGGCTATAAATTCTGGGCTGTGCACACTGCAGCAAGGTGGGACACTGGCATTGTGATGAGTCTACACTATTCTGTGAGGTTAGTGTTAAGGGGATTAAAATGCAAGCTATTAAATTGTGCTTACGGTGGTGAATGCAGCAGACGTGACTCAGCCATGCACAGGGCAGTTGTTTCTGCAAAGTTTTGGATGGAGATCACCCAACTAGTGACTAAGACGGTATAGCTCTCGTTTAATTAGGGGCACTGCATTAATTACTTGAAACTTTCTTACCTGTAATACACACGGGTAATAATAACTCATCTTCCTGACCTGGACGTGGTGATGTTTACATGAGATGACACCCCACCATTTAACCCATAAACTCGGAGAAGAGCAGAACTAATGTACATCCTGGGCCAGGATCTCTGCAAGGCCCGTTAAGTTCTTTTTCATATTTAATCCCCAGTACATCCTCAGTGTGTAGAAGTGATCAATATGTATGCAGATGGCATCACTTGTGATGCCACAAAATGGCATCTCTTGTTTTCAGACCCTACTATCCATTTCTGAGCCCTGACTACATGTCACACATTGTCCTGGTTAGTTTTACAGGTGTGACCTCTGTAAATCCTCCTGCCTGGTAAACAAGATAATAACATCCTCCATTAGACTTATGATGAGATAGCGAGGCCCAGAGAGGTTAAGTAACTTGCCTAGGTACAAACAGGTGATAAATGGCGGAGTGGGAGTGTCACCCAGTATTACAACTAAGACCCTGACACTCTTTTTACTCATTTGGTTCACTATAGCTCTATGTCAGGCAGAATTTCCAAAGTGGCCCCCCAAAGATGTTGTGCCCTAATCCCTTAAATCTGTGAATATGATGAGATGCCACTTTGGTGATTACATTATTTTATGCTCCCAGTTTACATTAAGAAGGGAGATCAGCTGGGTGGGCTTAATTGGATTACATCAGCCCTTAAAAGCAGAGAGATTTGCCTGACTGATGGCGGAAGAAGAAGTCAGGTTTGAAGCACACGGGAGGTTCCTGGTGCTGTTGTGTCTTAAAGATGGAGTCCCCGTGGAAGGGACGCGAGCAGCTGCAACCACAAAACTGAATTATGCCAACAAGCCAATTGCACTGAGAAGTGGTCTTCTCTCCAGAGCCACCGGATGATTGCGTAGCTGGCCAGCACCTTGATTTTGACCTGAAGGGACCCTGAGCAGAGAACCCCATCAAGTCTGCCTGGACTTGTAACCACCGAACCGTGAGATAATCAACAGGCATTGTGTTAAGCTGCCAAATTTGTGCTTCCTTGTTGCACAGCAATTGAAAACTAATAACAAATGCTTTATATTAGTTTATTTTAGTTAATAGCACCCACTGGATAAGGTTATTTTCTGGACTAAGTCAAGAAATAACTATAGCACTTTACACAATGTCAATTCTTGACATTTAGGGGGCACTCAAAAAATGTTCTGTCTTAGCCTCATTATGCTCATTTTACAAGCAGGGACGCTAAGGCTCCAAAGGTTAAAAAACAGGCCCAAGGCCCTGGAACTGGTAAGAATTAGAATGAGGGTAGGCACAAAGGGCTGCCCCTCTTCAACTATAGACCATGGTTCTTAGGCAAGAATGCACACTGGAACTGTCTGCAGAACTTGCTAAAATAGGGATTCTTGTGTCCTGATCAAAGTGATTATGATTCAAGGTTTTGGGTGACCTTGAGTGACTATATATTTAAAAGTTTTTTTTAATGGGCGCTTTTAACGTACACACCTGTAGAGTTACTGTACTAGACTGTGAGCTTGGTGAGTCAGGGGTGTTCTTTAATGAGGCTTGTACCTACGACAAGGCATATGTATATATACACACACACATCCTTCTAGTGGATTGTTGAGCCTTTACTGTTTCTGTTGCAGTGCCATTGACCTCGGAGTCATTGGTGGTGAACATGCATCCCACCCTTCTCCTAAATCAGCCCATTTTGGCGGCTGGCAGTGAACCCTACATTTGTTCTGACAGCTCTCAAAGCTATGAATCAGCTCCCCAGTGCCCTACCTCCCCACTCACATCCACGTATACAGTTTCTCTTTCTTTTCCTAGTCCGCGGAGGAGGCATTGCCACTCACCTGACAGCAGCAGGTTTAAAATAAGTTTGTTAGGAGTAGGAGCAGAAACTCAAAGCCAGGTTACTGAGTTGGGTGAGCCTTCCTGAGTGGGCAGAGCTGCTGGAGAAAAGCGGATAAAAGGCAGCATGGAGAAGGAGCATGATAACTCAAGTAGGATCCCAACTTTGAGCGTTGGCACACGGTTTTCCTTTTTAGTCTCAGGGGTGGGTGCCAGTGTGTTTCTGTTTTTCCTACTCAGCTTTATTTTTAAAAATGCTCCCCTTTCTCAAGTCAGCCCACACAATTCCACTAGTGATGTATCATGCAATGAAAACCTTCAAGGAGACAAAGGAAGGCAACTGAAATTCCTCAGAAACGTCGGCTGCCTGCTGAACATTTTACTGGACATGGTCATGCTAATGACAGTCCCATTCTAAAAAATTTATATGGCTCCTGCTGTCTTTCCAAAGCAATTGTACTACACTGTCAAATTACTTTCCACTGCTTCTGGTGGAGCTGCTGACAATGGAATTGAGAACTAAAAAAAAAAAAAAAAAAAAAAAAAAAAAAAAAAAAACTCCATTCTTTGAATGCCAAGCCATTTGAAATGTCCCTGCTTTCATGGCGCCTAATAAATGTCAGCTCACATGTTGCTCATCAGATGGGCGCCATCTGGTGTATTGGAAAGAGATTTTGATTGGGAATGGCAGAGAAACAGCCATTTGCTGGCTGTTTGACTTCTGGGTCTCACTTTCCTCCCGAAAACTGGGAGAGTGTGTTTAGGTAATCTCTAAGGTGCATTTTATCTCTTAGAGCTCAAACAGTATATTAAGAACATAAGCTTCATGGGGTGGGGAAACCATCTGTCTTAATCATTGTTGTATCCCATTGCCTCGCACAGAGCTCTGCAGGTAGCAGTGGTATAATAAATATTTGTTGAATAAATGACTGGCTGAATGAATAAACTAATGTTGATGAAGCTAATGAAGAGATCCTCACCATGTTTATTATTGTCTTTGATGCCCGTTTCAGTGGAGTTTATACAGGGGAAAAAAAGGCAGCTGATACACTGCCTTTGGAAAGTGTATCAGCTGTGGCGGTGTGGGAGTGATAATGGATTTGTTGCTTATGGGTGTATCATACCCCTAGACAATTAATCTCATTATCAGTCTTGCATGTTGTATAAAAACCTGGGGTATAGGCGGTCTGTGAATTACATGCCCTGATGGGGCATGGTTGGCAGTGGCCTCTAAGGATGCTGAGACCTCAGAGTCCAGAGACTTCTGTCATGCCTCGGGTTCAGGCTGCTAAAGGGTTGAAATTGGGAGAGGTCATTTTAAGTGAAATAGAGCACCTCTGCTGGCCTCGGTAGATGATGCACAGAGCCAATGGGTGAGAAACTCAGGAAAAGCAACAAAGACGTAGAGGGCTTGATATCTACTATCAGGGAGGGGGCTGGGTGGGTCAGAAACAGATATTTCCCTTCTAGGGTCCCATACATCATCCTAAAAGTGCCACTTTGCTTCCATTTTCCCCAAACAGGATTCATTCTGTAAGGTGAGTGATGAAGATTAGTAGAGAGAATAAGGGTTTTAAAGTTAGAACAAAATGAATTTGAAAGCTAACACCACCATTTATTTACTAGTTCGTACCCTTGAGTGACTTCTTTCTGAATCTTTGTTTCTCCGTCTTTAATACGTGGTGACTAATAGTGCCTACTTCACAGTGTTATTATGAGGACTGAATTAAGTGACGTAGTAGAGTGCCTAGCTCTGTGTCTAGGACACAGCAGGTAGTAAGTACTTGTTTTGTGTCCTTCCTCATTCCTAGTCAATCATTACATATTCATGGACCACCCAGTTTGGTAGGCACTGTGCTTGGTGTAGGGATACAGACCTGAAGGATGGTCTCCTCTCCTGTGGAGCTCACAGCTGAATGGAGGGAACAGTAACATGCAGGACAACATGGTATGGCTAAATCTGTATTAGAAGCATGGACCATTGGTGTCCAGAGGAGGAAATGCCCAACTCTGTCTTAGAGAGTCAGGGAAGGCATCCATTCTACTTCCGCTCAAACATTTTGAAGATGCCTAGGCTAACCCAATTTGGGGAAGAAGAATATTCTTTAATATTTTGTATGTTGTTATTTGGGCTTTCGTTTTGGAAGTTTTAATTCTGTATTTGAGTTCTAGGAATCACGGACTTTTGATTTGAGGATCTATTGAAAATACCATCCAGGTCTCACACGTGTCAGTTATGTGTGTCAAGTGATGATGATAATGCTAGCTAATATTTATGGCAACTAAGAATAATACTGATAATTATTAATTCATGTTTATTATGTGACAGGCATTTTTCTAAGTACTTCCATTCATCATCTTAGTTAATTCTCCAAAGGTTCCCGTAACACACATTTATTATCCTATAACACTTTTATTATCCCTATTTGACAAAGGAGGAAACTGGAATTTAGAGACGTTGAGTAACTTCCACAAGGTCACCAGTTAATAATTTGCAAAGTTGGACTTGAACCTGGTCTATCTGGCTTCACAGCTCATGCCCTGTATAAGGATATTATGTTGCCTCCAGAAATCTCCTTATCTAGAAAAGAGAAATAGCATGGTTGAGTTTGTTGGTTGCAAATCCAAATTAGAATATTGGAAATGATACTTGTTCACTTCTATATAATTATTTAATTTTAATGATCTCATTTCCTTATCAGGATGACATTCTCTTTGAAGATTAGATAAGTATGCTTGATATCTCTGATGCCATTCAATTCATTTAGCATCTGGAGCAGCTGTTTTGTTTTTTCAGAAGGGTTGATAGTTTTCGTCTTTAGGAAAACATCCCCACCCCCCTCCAGTCTCCAATATTGAAAACAAAACAAATGGTTAAAGCAGACTCTAAGTCATAGCGTGCATATTTTCAGAATAGTGGTTAGCTTGCATAAAAAAGATAGCATGCATAGTGTCAGAATGAGAGTCAAAGAGCCCAATTTTAGGTTGCTGGAGAAATCATCCATAATCATGGGAAAGATTACTTGGGTGTTCATTGAGTTCAGAACCAAAATACAGAAGTCTACGTAATAGTCCTACATTTTTCCTGTGTTAGGAAGGGGACATACGTGCTTCAGTAGACAAGTCTTGACTACAAAGACCAAATAAGGAAGGTGGGAGCTATGCACAGCTCGAACCGTTGTCAGTCTCTTCTAAATTTCCCTTCTGATGATTAGGGACATGGGTTTGGGGCACCCAGTCATCTCTCATTTCAGACAGAGGCCAAAACAAAGATTTCTATTTAACTTAAAGTGACCCCATGTGGAAAAAAGGCAAATTCACCTAATGCAGTGTGGTTTACTCATGCAAGGAAGCAGAAGCCTAACTTCAGGAAGATTCATATAGTTCTGCCGATGACCACCAAAATATTGAAAACATCTCACTTACATTCCAGCAAAACCATCCTGATGTTTTATTTAGTTGTTGCTTTTTAAATTATGAGTATTTTAGGCATATAGATAGATATAAAGAATAATGTAGAAGACATCAGTATACCCACTACTCAGTTTCAGCAAAGCTTCAAATGTTTGCATTATTAACTTCATATTTATTTCTTTAAGAATTAGAATAGTACAGGGGGTGCCTGGGTGGCTCTCTTGGTTAGGCGTCCGACTTCGGCTCATGTCATGATCTCACAGTTCGTGGGTTCGAGCCCCGCATTGGGCTCTGTGCTGACAGCTCAGAGCCTGGAGCCAGCTTCGGATTCTGTGTCTCCCTCTCTCTCTGTCCCTCCCCCACTCACACTCTGTCTCTCTCCTCTCTCAATAAGTAAATAAACAAACATTGTAAGGAAAGAATTAAAATATTACAGACCGCAGCAGCGCCCTCTGTGGTACTCCTGCTTAAACCCATGTCATCCTTCATTAAGTGGAAATTGGTATTTTGAGTTTGTTGCTAAACATTTCTTAGAGGGTCTTTAAACTCTTGCTGTATATTCTACATCTGAAGCAAAACATTCTTCAGGTGCTCGGTGTTTTGGAACTTTACAAAAATGCATTCACATTGAATATGAACATCTCTCTCTACTTTTTTGGCTCAACTTCTTTTTGGAGATTTTTCCATGTTGATATAAGTAGCTCTAATGTATTCATTTTAATGGATACTTAGTACTTAAATGAATGTAACAATATTTATTTACTGAGGCTTCTGATGATGAGCATTTAGGTAGTTTACAATATGGGGCCATAACCGAAAAAGCTTATATAACCATTCCTTTATCTATCCCTTTGGCCTCATGTGAGAGGCTGTTGCAAGGTAGAATATCCAGGACCAGATTGTTGGATCTTACTGAATATGCATCTTCAGTTTTAGTAAATACTGCCAAATTATACTTTAAAGTGGGGTTTTCCAATTTATATACCCGCCAGCAGGGTATGAGCGTTCTCTATGTTCCATATAAAAAGCAATAATTAAGTCATTTAGTCCTGTTAGACTTTTAGTTTTTGCCAATCTAGTGGGTATAGGATGGTTCCTCATCTTTATTTTAATTTGCATTGGCCTGAATACATTCCAGGTTAGGCTGCTCTCATATGGCTATTGGCTATTCAGGTTTTCTCTTCCAGGTCACATGCTCTTCTCCTTTGTCCTATTTTTATTTCTAGCGGTTTTCCTTTCTCTTACTGATATGTAGTTCTTTGTGTATTCTATATACAAATCTTTTCTTAGTATCTTCATAAATATTACTGCCACTGTTTTTGCAGGTGATACAATACATTCAGTGCAATCCAGATCAAAATCCTAGCATGTGTGGGTGCATCTGTGTGTAGTTTGACAGATTCTAAAATGTGTATCAGAATGCAGATGGCCCAGAACAGTGAAGACTGTTTTGAAGAACAGAGGGCAGATCTTATACTCCCAGATACTGAGATAGGAGCACACAGTATGAGCCAGGCATTATTACAGATGCTTTGTTAGTAGGATGAAATGTTAGAAGCATTCCCTTCAATGCTTCAGGAACAAGTTCGGGTTGCATGGCAGGCAATAAGTAATGCTTCTAACCGTTCCCTGTTTGATGTCATGTTTACTCCTGCCGCTCACCCTCCATTATTCAGCGTAGCTAGCCCCTTGTAGATGCTTCAGTGTATTAAGAACATCCACATCTCTGCTTCTTGCTAGTAGTTGTTTTCTCTTGCTCCCTATCTCTTTACTCAACTTTATTACTATTTATAGCTTATTACCACTGGCCCTTCTCTGTTTTGTTTCATTGTGTGTCACTGTCATTAGACTACAGGCTCTGTGATGATTCTCATTTGTGTTTTTAAAAAAATTTTTTTAATGTTTATTTTTGAGAGCCAGAGAGAGACAGGGCATGAGTGGGGAGGGAGTAGAGACAGAGAGAGACAGACAGAATCTGAAGCAGGCTCCAGGCTTTGAGATGTCAGCACAAAGGCCGACACGGGGCTGGAACTCATGAACCACGGGATCATGACCTGAGCTGAAGTTGGCGTTCAACTGACAGAACCACCCAGGTGCCCCATCTCATTCGTATTTTTTGCAGAACCACCCACTGGGTCTAGACTAGTGCCAGGCATATAATACATTCTAACAGTATTTGTTGAGTGAATAAATGATTGCGTTCATATTATACTTTGAAATCTTGTCTGTGTGAAGTGGTATATTTCAATTCCACTAAGGCTTAGGATATCAGTGTATTTTGCATTTAAAGCACGGAATGGTTTCTTGGCAGTATGGGCTTTGGATTTAACAGCAGTTGGGTTTAAATCATTCTTGTCCTACCACCTATACTTACTGGTGGTGCGACTGTTTACCTAACCTTTCGAAGCCTGTTTGCTCACTTGTAAACATTGACATAATTTTACCACTCTTGAGTAACAAGATCGGTTTGCCTTTTCAGAGGCTTGTCCTGGTGGCTGAGTTGAGAATCATTCGAGATGAGGAAGCACACATGGAAACAAGGAGACAGTGTGGGAGATGAATACAGCCTAGATCAGAGCTGGAGCAGTGGAGAGGTTGAGAAACAAATTCTACATGGATTTTAAAGATAGAGCCTACAGAGTTTCTTAGGAGTTTGGCTTTGGTCTGTGAGAGAAAGAGCAATTGAGCATGTGTTTGGGGCTGAGAGCTGGGGGGATGGAGTTGCCATTTAAAGAGACGGATGATGGAATACCCTCCAGTTCCATCCACGTTGTTGCAAATGGCAGGATTTCATTCTTTCTCATTGCTGGGTAGTGTTCCATTGTATATATAAACTCATTGCCAAGTAGTGTTCCATTGTATGTATAAACCACATCTTCTTTATCCATTCTTCCATTGATGGACATGTGGGCTCTTCCCATGACGTGGCTATTGTTGAAAGTGCTGCTATAAACATTGAGGTGCAAGTGCCCCTATGCACCAGCACTCCTGTATCCTTTGGATAAATTCCTAGCAGTGCTCTTGTTGGGTCGAAGGGTAGTTCTATTTTTAATTTTTTGAGGAACCTCCACACTGTTTTCCAGAGCGGCTGTACCAGTTTGCCTTCCCTGAAGGAAGCAAAGCTAGGAGGGATGCTAGTGTGGACATTAAGTTTGAGATGAAGAGTGGATACCAAGCATAGTTGAGGATTGGCAGGTAAATAAAAGCATGTGGAGTCCAGGAGAGAGGTATCTGCTGGAGATGGGGATTTGAGAGACTTTGTCAAAGAGATGCCATGAGAAGCTGTTAGCCTAGAGGACAGGACCTACGTAAGGAGTTTGGTTGGAGAAGAGGAGAGTTTTGAGGCCTGAGCTGTGGAGCATCTCAACATTTAGAGGTTGGGAGATCTGAAGTAGACTGGGTGGCAGTGGCCACTGAGCGTGGAGAATCCAGAAGAGTGAGAGGCCAAGAGGTGTTTCCGGGGGGGTGAGAGTGACCAAAAGTGCCCCTTGCTACTGGCATATGAGGGTCAGATGAGGACTAAGAATTGATCAGTATTAGATTCCATGTAAATAGTCTTATACATTATATTTATGAAAAGGTATGGTAGAGCTTAACCTAGGAATCTTCTGAAAATTCCTCTCGTAAAAAAGAAAAACTAAAACAAAAACACCCATCATTTCCTCCACATTGATCTTTTAAATGTGTTAACGAATCTTGATTTTCAGAGAGATTGATTTGCATCTGGACATTCTGGAATTTGCTGCCACTTACCTGTGGGTTTATTTAAAAGACTGTATTTTTTTGGAGCACTTTTAGGTTCATAACAAAATTGAGAGAAAGGTACAGAGATTTTCTGTGTACCCCCTTTTATTCACACATGCATAACCTCCTCTGTTATTACTGTCACTCATCCAAATGGTACCTTTTTACCAAAGATAAACCTATATTTATACATCATAATCACCGAATGTCCATAGCTTACCTTAAGGTTTACTCTTGGTATTGTACACTCTGTGGGTTTGGACAAATATATGACATATATCCATGTTTTTAATTTTTATTTTGAGAGCAGGGGGAGAGGAGCAGAGAGAGGGAGAGAGAATCCGAAGCAGTCTCTGTGCTAACAACACAGAGCCTGACACAGGGCTCAGTCTCACAAACCGTGGGATCATGACCTGAGCTGAAGTCAAGTTGTATGCTTGTCCACCTGAGCCACCCAGGTGTCTCTATATCCGT
Source organism: Panthera uncia (assembly GCF_023721935.1). Classification (NCBI taxonomy): domain Eukaryota; kingdom Metazoa; phylum Chordata; class Mammalia; order Carnivora; family Felidae; genus Panthera; species Panthera uncia. The sequence goes on from NW_026057585.1 coordinate 59,269,035, forward strand.
TTTTATAATATCACACGGGGCATTTTCATTTCCCTAAAAATCTTTTCTTCTGCCTTTTCATCTCTCCCCTGCCCCAGCACACATGCCCTGGGCAACCACTGATCTTTTTATTATCTCCATAGCTTTGCCTTTTCCAGAGTGTTGTATGATTGGAATCAGACACTGTGACCTTTCAGACTGGCTCCCTCCACTTTGTAATAGGCGTTTAAGGTTCATTTCCTTTGAGTAATATTCCATTGCTTGGATGTACCACAGTTTATTCATCTATTCACCTACTGAAGGACATCTTGATTGGTTCCCAGTTCTGAAAATTTTTAGTAAGGTGATATAGACATCCATGTGTAGGTTTTTGTGTGGACATAAAGTTTGGGAGGTGGCTGGATGATCAGATGGTAAGAGTATGTTTTGTGAGAAACCTTCAAACTGTCTTCCAAAGTGGCTGTGCCATTTGGCATCCCCACCAGCAGTGAATGAGGGCGTCTCTTGTTCCCCGTCTTTGCCAGCATTTGACGTTGTCAGGGTTCCAGGTCTGGGGCAGTCTAGTGGTTGTGTCGTAGTATCTCGTTGTTCAACTTGCATTTCCCTGACGACATACATGGAACATCTTTTCAGATGCGTATTTGCCATCTGTATATCTTCTTCAGTGAGGTGTCCACCAAGGTCTTTGGCGCATTTTGGTGGCTGTGCTCTTTGGGAATGCAGCTCTGTAGCCCTGTCTTTGCCATCAGTTCCACACTCTTCTGCCCTAACCCTGTGACTTCGTTTATATTTAAATTGTCTGTTGTCTGTTCTAACCTAGGTCATGAGCTCCTCGAGGGCAAAAACTGTGGCTGGTAAAGCTATTCCCTCATGCCTCTGACCTCTGGTGCAGCTGGGTGTCCAAGAAGGCTTTGTTGGATAGAACTGAATGGGCCAGTTGTGAGGCGTGCGGATGGGTGGGCAAGGGTGGAATTGGTGTTTATACTTCAATACCAAGTCTCCACCACCAATTGGGTCAATTCACTTCTGATACAAACTATCCAGTTAGCAAAGACACCACAAAGAAAGGGCTCAGTCCCACAAGACTGTGCCACTTTAGACCCCAGGTATCCCCAAGCAGTCCTCACTGATGCCTGCCTGGCTGAATACAGACTGAGGGGTTCCCATGACCCCTCAGGTTCCATACTTTGCTAGAACACATTACAGAACTCAGGTAAGTAGTACACTTGTGATTATCGTCTTACTATGAAGCATCCAAATGAACAGCCAGATGAAGAGACATTGGGCAGCAAGATGGCCGAGGGGCAGGTACAGGAGCTTCCTTCCCTGTGGAGTTGGGACACCCTCCTGTACATCCCTATGTTCATCAACCAGGAGTCTCGCTGAACCTCATTCTTCTCAGTTTGTCATTGATGTTTCATTATACAAGCATGATTGAAAACATCGATGGCTACATATTGAGCCCCATCTCCCCAGAGGGCAGGGGAGCAGCTGACAGCTCCAACCATCTAATCATGTGATTTGCCTTTGCGGTGACGAGCCCCATCTTAAGCTAACTTGAGGCCCCACAAGAGTCACCTTGTCAGCATAATGGAACAATCTTGTCACTCAGGGAATTCCAAGGGATTTTGAATTCTGGGCCAGGAACTGGGGATAAAAATCAAACAAACAAACAAATAAATCTATCTTTCTTTCTTTCTTTCTTTCTTTCTTTCTTTCTTTCTTTCTTTCTTTCTTTCCTTCCTTCCTTCCTTCCTTCCTTCTTTCTTTCTTTCCTTCTTTCTTTCTTTCCTTCCTCCCTCCCTCTCTCTCTCTCTCTCTCTTTCCTTCCTTCCTTCCTTCCTTCCTTCCTTCCTTCCTTCCTTCCTTCCTTCCTTCCACCACAGTGATTATGTTAAACAGGCCCCAGGGAAAACATTGAGCTCCAGACCTGTTCTGAGGGGAGATGCTATCCAGAGAAATGTGGACCCTGATGTGACTCAGGGTGGCACAGATGCCCAGGGCAGCCCTGGCTGCTGGGTGGAGTTCGGTGGGACACAGGAGCAGGACTGACTGCTTATTTGGCAGTGTCTTCACTCAGAGTAGTTCACCCTTTTGAAGCAAGCCTTCCACCAGTGCCCAAGGCGGGAAATAGACTGGCCCTGTTCTTCAAACAGAGGGGTTGATCAGTTGCATGTGGTGGGCTGCAATCAAGGATGGCCATAATTCCAGCAGGGCTCAGGTGGTCATCAGGGTCGAGGGCGGGCCAGAGGAAGAGAAGCAAGTTTTATTAAGGGCTCAGACCGTGGCCAGGTTCTTTCCACACTCCACAGCAATCCTTGGAGGTAGTGATTCAGTGTTGGTCTCCATACACTTTGTTGAATTGCAGTTAGTACCAGGCACTGGAGTAGGTAGTGGGGAATAAGACTGTGCATAAGCCTGAGGTGGTGCCTGCCTTTTAAGGCACTTTCAGTCTAGTTGGGATAATTACAAATTGGCTAGAACAGTAAAATGTTCTAAGCAGAAAGCAGGGAGCTTTGGAAGTACATAGAATAAGGTAGTATCACAAGAATCGGAGAGAAGTAACTTACCAAAGCCGCATACTAACAGCGGGTGGAGCCAGGGATTGAACCCACGTTTTTCTGACTCCAAAGCCAGTTCTTTCCACAGTATTGCACTGCCTAACCTGAAAGAGCATGGTGGTGGGAAGGAGGAAGGCTGTGGGTCACGGCTCGCCCACCCCAGGGGCTGTGGTGCTAGATTAATCCAGCCCTGCCCTCTGGGCTGGTGGGGTGTGACTGGGCACAGTGACTGAGTGAAGCTGCGAGTGCATCCCGCAGAGCCTTATGGTGACCGCTAAGCGGGGTCGCCCCTGCAGAATCCACCGAAGACCTTTCTGCATGGCTACTACAGCTCCACCACGGCGCAAGTGTTCCCACGGCATCTGCCCGCCTCTGCCCAGTGCCTGCTGAGGCAGCACAGCCAGGGATGGGCTTGGCCTCCGTCCACGCTGCTAATGAGGAGGTGCATGCCGTGATGGGCCATCTCCTCCATCTACTTAATGAATGCCTAGCTCTGCGGAGCATACAGACCAGAGACAGGACTCTAGTCTGGTCCCTCGTAGGTCAAAGAGGAGCTTACAGACATGGAGCCACAGTGAACTGCTGTCAGTTTCTAAGCCAGCAAGGCAAGTTTCCACCTTCTGGGGAAGGACCTGGGCCACATGGTCCTGGCAGATCCTGTCATTGTGGGCAGAAGCCTTGAGTTACCACACAAAACTCCCTCTTCTGTAATGCTTACTGTTTTGAAACCTCTTCTCTTAGCTATTTTCTTTCTCTTTTCATCATAAAATTAATTCATGAGGTGGTCATTGAATGTGCTTCTGGAAACCTGCACTGTCCTGGATGGTGTTTATTCCCCTTGGCTTCTCGGTGCTGTCTCCCTCATGCTTCCCTAACAAGTGGCTGCACTGATCATACTCTGAATAGCACCTGCCTTTAGTTTCTTGCCAGCAGAAGCAGGAGAGAGATTTCTGTGGCAGAGGGGACTTAGGTGAAGAGTTGTACATGTGGCGGCTGTTGGGAATCTTCTCCCGAACGAGCATTATTGAGGTCTTAGCCTCAGAAGGAAGTAAGTCTGCAAGGCTCCACAGGGAAGCCAGGCAGGTGCCTTAAAGCCCCAGGAAGTATCTGGTTTGGGGGAATTCTGCCCAGACTCAGGTGTGAAGTGTGTTACAGGCCATTGTTATTAATAATAAAATATGATCCATTGTAAATTCCTTGCTCCTTGAAAGAAAAATCAGACTGGAGACAGGGTTATTTCTCTCCTTAACTGCCATGATATTTGATTCTTGCACTTCTTAAGGGTGGAAAACAGGGAATAGAGTTGCAAGTGTGCAGGGCAGTGAGCTGAATTACATTTACACCTATGAGAATGGGTTGCCTATGGGAACGTCTTCACTCTGGAAGTCTATAGAAGAACAGACTGAGCCTGTGCTGTGGCCGATGAAGTCCAGACTCCGTAGCATCCTCTCTAGATGAACCTATGCCAGTCCTTTATTCACATTCTGCCCCCCCAGCATGCCGACCACTGAGCTGGCCGTACCTCCATCCTACTCGACTCACCTACTTCTGGACTGTGTCACCTGAAGCTCACTGTGCACTGTCCCCCACTTGCTTGGAGGACTAAGCTCAGTCGGGTGGGCCTTGACAGCTCGGTATCAGTGACCTTCTCTGTGCTTCCGCTGCCCCTCTTTCTCTCTGTCACAACTCCGGGGAGTTTGATATTGTTCACCACGTTGATGTTCCTTAGGACAGGACCAGAATTTTCTATGCCTAGTAGCAGAGATTTGTTCATGTATTTGAGGAGAGGAACGGAGGAGGAAGGAAAGAAAAAAAGTAGGGCGAAGCACAGACAGGCTCAGGAGTCCTGTGTACTTGGGTCTCATTCACAGCTCTGCTGAGTCATCTCAGGCAACTTCCTTCACCCCTCACCCCTTCACCCTTTCCTTCTTCAGCTAGAAAAGAAAAAACAACAACAACAACAACAACAACAGTAACAATACTTTTCTTACCGAATTGTTTTCAGGATTAATGAGAAAACATTTGTAAAGGGCCTAACAGTGCTTAGCCCTTGGAAGGCAATAAATAAATGCTAGTTCCTGGCCTGTTTCTCCCAAACGGTCACTCCGGGCAAAGAAAAATAAAGAGGAATTCATGTGGAAGGAGCTAGGAAAAATAATCTGTGAAACAAATAAAAATCGAAGTTTAACTACTGCCCATTTTAGGGGAGACCACTTCTGTCCTTTAAATATGAAGCCGAGGGTAATGTTGCGGTTAGGAGATGATGTCTTGGGCATTTTGAGACCGGAAAGAGAAAGATGCGTACGTTTTGTTTATCCTTCTCTGGGAAAATCGACCACAGATGATGTCTCTATTTCTCAAGGCCAAAGTAAGGAGGGTGTGATTCTACAGAAGGCGCAGATTACTGTCCTTGTGCTGTCATCCTCAAAGTTCTTACCTTATTAGCTCAGGAGGGCAGGACACGGAGGTTAGGATTTCCGTAAATGGTAGAATCCAGCCCTGTGTGTGCTGGATAGTCTGATTCCAGAACATCAGGATTTTCTGATAACATCACTCACTTTGGGTAAAAGAAATGTCTCTACGGTTACTGAGCAGGTGACCTTAGGCGAGTCTCGCAGCTTCTGGAACTTCAGTCTCCCTGGTGGATGCATTACTGCTACTGATGCCCGGTATGAGGGGATCGCTAAAAGGATCCAGTGCAACGACGGGTGGGAAGGTTTTGTGAAATCTGTATGTTGTGCAGTTGTCGGTCCTGGTGGGGACAGCTATCACCCCTCCCCACTTCTGGCCTCACCCCACCCCGCTCTGCTGGGAACTTTTGTCTTCGGTTTCAGGAGGAGGCCAGTGCAACTGAATGTCTGGTTTATAGCTCAGGGTGCACCATCTATGGACGCTAAACACTAGTGTCCTTGAAAGCTCCTCCTGGCTTTTCCAAAGGGTCTGCAGTGTGACCACAGCCTGAAGGAACCCCTCAGAGAACCTTTGGATCCATGAAGGTGACCGTGTTGGAGCTCCAGCTGCATGCTTTCCAGTGTTTGGGGGGCCTGAAGAACAGAGAGCTGTTCTTGACTGCTTTAAATCAGGACAGGGCCAGTCTAGCTCAATCGGGACTGTTTATTTCCTACTGTGTATGTGCAGACAGCCATTCTAGGCTGTCTGAGATCTTCTGTCAGGGATCTCGTTGTGTCGTGTGTTACTTAGCCATTGCCGCATCACAAGTCACCACAAACGGAGCACCTTGAAGCGCTACGTTGATTATCTCTCAGTTTCCATGGGTCAGAAGTCTGGGCCAGTGGAGCAGAGTCCTCTTCTCGGGGTCTCACAAGGCTACAGGGTGGTGGCTGAGCTCTGCTCCTTTCTGGAGCTTGAGTTCCTCTTCCAACCTTAGGTGCTCACTGTGGCAGAACGTAGTTTCTGTGGTTGGAGGACTGAGGTTCCCCTTGTCTTGCCAACTGTCATCCAGGCTGCCCTCAACACATGGAGTCCCTGCTGTCCCCTGCCATGCAGCCCTCTCACTACGTGGCAGCTTCCTTCCTCGGGTCCAGCAGGAGAGTATGTCTTCAGTATGCTAAGATGGAATCAGAGATGTTATGTAATCACGGGCGTGGGTGGCCAACCCCTCACCTCTGCCATATTCTGTTGACTAGAAGCAAATCACAGGACCTGCTGGCACTCAAAAGGAAGAAATTCGACAAGGGCATGACTCGCTGGGGGTCACCTTAGGGTGGGTCAGCCACACATGGTATTGGAGACACGTACGTGTTACTCCAAATAAAGAATTGTTTTTTAAGTTTATTTATTTTTGAGAGAGTGTGCTGGAGAGGCAGAGAGAGAGAGAGAGGGAGAGCACCAGAGGGGCGCGGGGGTGGGGTGGGGGAGAGAGAGAGAGGATCCCAAGCAGGCTCTGCACTGTCAGCACAGAGCCTGAGGTGGGGCTCAGACTCCATGTCTGTGAGATCATGACCTGAGCCGATATCAAGAGTCAGACGCTTAACTGACTGAGACACCCAGGCGCCCCCCAAAATAAAGAAATTTTAAAGCACCTGTTTGCCTAATCTGAACTGATCTAACCTGAAGTGAGAAAACTCAGAAAAACAATGTGGGATTTATAAAACCATATTGATTAAATATAAAGGCTCTATCTTTTATTTTGAGATGATCCTTCTATATTTTTGTATTGAAGCACCTTTATTTTATGAAATGACAATCATAGTAGATACATTCTTAAAAATATTTTTGATTGTGGGCGCCTGGGTGGCTCAGTTGGTGAAGTGTCTGACTTCGGCTCAGGTCATGATCTCGTGGTTCATGAGCTCGAGCCCCATGTTGGCCTCTGTGCTGACAGTCAGGGCCTAGAGCCTGCTTCAGATTCTGTGTCTCCCTCTCTCTCTGCCCCCACCTCCCTGTTCACTCTGTGTCTCTCTCTGTCTCTTTCTCTCTCTCTCAAAAATAAATAAACATTAAATTAAATAAGTAAAATATTGTTGATTGGTAAAGTATAAAAATGGCAACCCAGTCATGGTCCTTGAGAGTTGAGTTATTTCTCTCTCAGAATTTCACTGATCCTTTAATGTCCAAAATCTGAAATTGTTTGATGTATCAGCTTCCAATCACTATCCACCCTAGGGGCCCCCCTCGTATGTCTGTGTGATAGAAGAAAGAAAGTTGAGTATGATTCACTTAGCTTATTTACTGGCCAGGAATTTTCCTGTCCATGCCTGTCCGCAGCATGCAAAGCTTTACTTTCCCCCTTGTTGAGTTCCAGGCCAGAGCAGGACTCTCTTACTGGTTCCATAAGGCCCTCATGCTCTGCCACTGTCACCCTGAGAGGGGAGTGGGGGCAGAGGCCCAGGCACCCTTCATCACTGCCAGAGCCACGTTGTGAAGAAAGCTTCCTCTTTTGCCACGTAGTAATTCACACCTCTCTTCACAACTCTCATTTACTTCGTTTGTAAGTCATTGTGAACACAGTACAGACTGTGCAATGTGCTAACATGTGGGCTATGGAAGCAAACAGGAAGGAAAAGATCACTTTGCCTAGGATACTCTTATGCAAAAATGAGGACAGTAAAATGTTTCACGAGGTTATCTTGCAGGGAAATGTCATCTATGAAGTGGTATATAAATCAAAGGGGTGATTATAAATATACCGTTTCTTATTATCTTGCACTTTATTACAGGTATTTCTGAGTATGCCTTTTCCCCCAAACTAGATTGAAAATTCCTGAAGGCTAGGGACTTTGTTTGCTTGCCTGAACCCATGGTGACAATCTCATCCAGAGCCCAAATTGGCAGTGTGCCCTCTAATAAGAACATGTTTTACTTTAAAGAGAATATTTGAAAATAATGCCATCCTAGGAGATCCGGACATTCCCATAGCTCTTTGTGTCCCTTATGGGGACTGGCATGGTGCTGTAATGTAAATAAATATAAATGGAATTAGAGTATTATATAATTGTATAAAGGTGTCACATTTATTGACTACCTGGTATGCTCTAGATACCATGCTGAGGACCTTAACATTTATGTAATCCATACAGCAATCCCACAGAGAAGGAACATTCACTCTATTTTATAGGTGAAGAATGTGAAAGGATCAGAGAGGGTAAGTAACCTTCCCCAGGTCACACAGCTAGTAAATGGAGGAATAAAACCTAAGGTGCGCCTGGGTGGCTCAGTCAGTTAAGCGTCCGACTTCAGCTCAGGTCACGATCTCACCGTCCGTGAGTTCGAGCCCCGCGTCAGGCTCTGGGCTGATGGCCCAGAGCCTGGAGCCTGCTTCCGATTCTGTGTCTCCCTCTCCCTCTGCCCCTCCCCCGTTCATGCTCTGTCTCTCTCTGTCTCAAAAATAAATAAACGTTAAAAAAAAAATTAAAAAAAAAAAAAAAACCTAAGCCCATGTATTAGGTCTTTAAAGGTCATCGTTCCTCCCTAGCCTCTCCAAGGGTCCCAGCTCCCCATGCAAACAGACCACAGTGGGAATGTGGAAAATGCTGAGAACGTGCCAAGGACATCTCTTTGTGGAATTAATTATGATTAGTTCCTTTCCATCACCCGGCTCTGGTCTGACTTAATCTGTTTTTTTTAATCATTTTGGCCCTGCACTTTAGACCCCAGAGGGATCTGGGAGCCTCTTGTGGACGTGCTGACTGCAAATCAGACTCTTTCACCCACCTGTCCTTTCGCAGACAGCTGCCATTCTGGGCTTGGCCTTGTCCAAAAAGGGACTTTCTGGAATACATGGACATTTCCCAGTACCAGTCTGAATTTGAGCAGAACAAAGAGAGTGGAGAAGAAACCAAGTGTCTGCCAGGTCTGGTTGGGGATGAATACTGTAGAAGGAAAGAAGCAGTGTTTTACTTTCAGTGATCATTGTGTTTCCATCAGGAGTGGGATGACCTTCTCAGAAAGGTGATAGAACCCTCATTAGAGACCGTCAGAGCTGACTAGACACTGGATTAATGGGGATTTGATAGATTTCTATAAAGAGTGCTTGAACGCAAAATTCATGGGCCGACACAAAGACATTTTTCCAAACTTCAAAGACTGTGCCCTCAGAAAGTTTCTGGCTTTAGGAAGCTGACAGTGGACATAATTCAGGGTGCAGAGTGCTCAGGTAAAGCTACGAAGGCCCAGGCTGCCATTCCTGGGGGTGCTTTTGTTTCCTTTTCCCCCCACACCCTGAGTACAGTGTCAAATATGGAAACAGTTGGTTTGTTCTAGCAAGTCCTCGTGGGGAACAAATGGTTCTTTGTTTTTATTAAGACTCTACTTGCAGATTCTTCCCTGATTGCCTTTCCTTTCCATCTGATTTGGAAAACATTGCTTTTTCCCTGCATTTTTCACATCAAGTTAACATCATGCCTCCATCGCAGTGTGGGAAGCCGTGAGATCGCTGCTCAGGATCAGAACCCAAATGTAACAGTCTCTGTGGGGTAAATGGACCCTCGCAGGGCAAATCTGTGTGTGGAGGAGGCTGTTATGGGGTCCTGAGACATCAGGGACACTCAAGTGATTATTTAGTTCATCATCTCCCAGTCTGAAATCCTGCATTTCCTGTGATGTGCAAATGTCGTGAATCCTCAAAGCGATTTTCACATTTTCACGGGGCTTTGTTTCGTTTGGTTTTTCCAAGCTGAAACCGAAATCAAGCTCTCTCCTTCGTACACTTCCCTTGCTTTGGAGTGGAATGTATCAACTCACTGTGGCCACACTGGGTGGCTCTTGCTTACACTGGTGAAGAAAACTGGGAAAAGAAATTATGACTTAGTAAGTGCAATGTGACAACCAACATCTCTCCTCTGTGAAGCCCTGTCTGATCCTCCTCTAAATGAAGGGTGGTCAAATGTTCTCACTCTCTCCTCCCTGATCACATTATCCTTTGTAGCCCTCTGCTTTACAGTTACCTTTTTGCACATCTGTTTCCCCCACTACATTGTAGCTACTGAGGGCAGGGACTGTGTCACTGGTCTCTAAGCCCCCAGTGCCTAGCACAGGGCTTGCTAGATAGTACACGCTCAGTGAACGGTGGATGTTTATGGAAAAGGTGGATCACAGATATACATAAATAAGATGTGTGTGTGTGTGTGTGTGTGTGTGTGTGTGTGTGAGAGAGAGAGAGAGAGAGAGAGAGAGAAAGAGAGAGAGAAAGAGAGAGGGAGGGAGAGGGTGATTTATAAGGAACCAGTTCATCTGATTATAGAGCCTGAGGTGTCCCATGATCTGCCGTTTGCAAGCTGGAGGCCCCAGGAAAGCTGGTGCCATAGCGCCAGTCTGAGTTCACGGGCTGGAGAAGACCAGTGCCCAGCTTAAACAGTCCGAGAAAGAGAGGGCATTCCTTTGTCCACACTTTTGTTGTATTCAGGCTGTCAGCAGACTGGATGAGGTTCACCTGCATTCCGGAAGACTCTCTGCTTTATTCACACTGCTGACTGCAGTGCTAATCCCTTCCAGAAACATCCTAAGAGACACATCTAGAAATAATGCTTAACCAGATGATATCTGGGCACGCCGTGGCCCAGTCAAGGTGACACATAAAATGACCATCACAATAAGCAAAAGAAAGAAAAATGGTAAACTACCAGAAGGGTCTTTGGGTTTGTCAAACCACCTCATTTTGTTAAGCGAAGCAACAGGGTCTGAAAGAGCGTACCTGCCTGGAGAGTAATGCCACCTAAGCTTTGTTCTACGGGTTGAGTGCTTCCTGCTTACTCTTTTATTCTGTACCGGAGGAGGGAAGGAGGGGGAAGGTGTACTAATGCAACAGGCTTCCTTTTGAGTTCTGGGTGGAGCCTGCATTTCGTACAATTATAGACCCAAGTAAATTGTAGCAAAAGTGTTTTCTTATTCCTCCTCGTTTTGGATCTACCTAGAGCCCAGAAGTCAAGACCCTATGCTTCCTGACCCCATTCCAGCCTCTGTATCCACACTGACCATTACAGTGGCCACTAGCCACATGCGGCCAGTGTGTGGCTAGTCAAAATGGGGATGTGCTATCAATGTAAAATACACACCGACACCTTAGAACAGCAGCAATAAAAATGGGGGAGATCTCACTGATAATTTTTGTAACTGATCACATGTTGAAATGGTGATATTTTGGATACATTAGGTTAAATTAAATGTACTAGTAAAACTCCACCTGTTTCTTTTAACCTTTTTAAATGTGGCTACGAGAAAATTTTAAATTCTGTCTGTAGCCCACTTTCTCTTTCTTTTGGACAGTGCTGCTCTAAGTCGTTTGTCCTAGGCCCCTGGCAGCTCAGAGCTTTGACTCATCTCCCACCCGCTTGCCTCTACTGCCCTCTCATTCTCCGGGTTGTGGCAACCCCCTGCCCAGCCCTCTTCCTGCCACACTTCACTGGCCAGACTCTCAGGCCCTCAGTGTTACCTTTTCTGTGCCTTGTAGCTCAGCGCACGCTGGCAGAAGGTGATCTGAGATTCAGGTCAGATCGAGCCTTGAGTCTAAACTCTGCCACCGATCAGCTACTTGACCTTGGGAAGGTCAGTGCTCCTCCCCTTCTTTACAATGGATGTGACAATAATACTCTCTCTCACAGAAGATAAAAATCTAATAGAGTCCATATGAATGTGCCTCGTAAGTAACAACATGGTCTGTCCATGTTAATATTACCAGTAATTATGGCTTAGTTTTTATATCATAATCATCTATTGTCATTATTCAGCCCCTGTCTACAACTTGGACCCCTTTAGTTCCTTTCACTGAGCATCTGATCATTTGTAAAACAGGAGGTTGGACCAGACATCTTTCCAGCTCTGTGGTCTTATGGTGAGAGGCAAGGTGCTGTCACATAGAGAACATCAGTTTCGGGAGCAAACCACCAAATCTTACTTGCTCTTCAAATTATTTCATGTATCTGTTCTCTGAGGCAGCCTGGGTAGAGGACTCATTGTACTAATGGTCTTGATCACAATAAGAAAAAACTGCATAGATAATTGCGTGATAAAAATCTTAATTTTATATAGCCTTTAGAATTTACTTTTCTCATACAACTTTTTTTTTTTGAGATAGTAAGCTTCATTTTTACTGTTGAACTGCTTGCTGCTTTACCTAAGAGTCATTTCTGCTTCAGAGATGGCCAAAGACATTGTGAGCACTCCACCTCCATGCACAGCAGAGTGAATTTAAATGTCCCTGCCCCCACTTTGGGAGAGACCACACTACATACTTTGGGAGACATCCCCAAAGGTTGTCTGGCACTTGGCTACAGGAAGGATTTGGTCCGATTTCTTGCTGGCTTAGGATACTCAAAGGCTGGTAAAGTTGCTGGCTCAAACCCCTCTGGGCTAGGATAGGGCAGAAGGCGGGGTGGGAGGTGATTTGGAATGGATGGGCAGAGCACAGGCTCAAGCTCTTATCCACGGAGGTACCTGGTCTGGGTGGCCCTGGGGCTCAGGCTGGGGAGGTGCTGCTGTGGTGGCCCTCGTCTACCCAGTGTACCAATTCATTGCTCTGGAGCCACTGCTGCATATCTTTCTGGGCCCCTCCTTGGAGTCATTGGTATGGATGACATTTCCTACTGATATGGACATTGTGGTCTCCCCAGGGGGTGCTGAGAGTAGCCTCATCCATTGTATTGTATCATGGCCCGTGAGGCGTGGGCCAGACCATGGACGCTCTCTGGTGCCTGCACCACCTTCATTCTCACCAACTTGAAGCTCCACCTTTCAAAGTGCTGGATTACATCCCCTAGGAGCCACTGATGCACCCCATCTAGGTTCGCCACAACAGGGTCCACTCCTGCATCTAGATGGACCCTCATGACCTGGAAGCAGGCTTGCTTAGGGCCTCAGGCCAGTGGCTGGTGCAGGGAGGAGAGCATCCTGACCAACAGAGCCCGGGGAGGGTGGGAGGGGAGGGGTCAGGGGGCCACATACAACATTCTTGATTTGACATTTCCAGAACCCTTTGAAGCAAGTGCTTCTGTAACCCTAGTTTGCAGATAACTAAGTGGAGACACCCAGTGGTTAAGTGGTATCTTTGGATCACCCGTCTGTAAGGTGGGGGCAGGGATTTGAATGCCATCTCTCCCTCTTCCCTATACTTCATGTTCTAGCTGATACAATGAGAAGGGAAAAAAGATTCCTTTTTCAATAGCTGCCTTGTCACTTCCACCTCTCTTAATGCCATGGCCTCTGTCCGGGGGTCTCCCTCAAGACTGTCCACAGGGTCCCACCAGTTGGCAGCAGTATAGCACTTGGAAGCCAGCTGCATTTTCTCCAAAAGATCCCTTACTGAAGAGCCTAAACGAACTCGAATGTTTTCATTGACTTTTCTGATCTCCCAACTCAAGTTAAAAGCATCATTTTGCTTCACTGTCAGTCAATTTCACTTTTGTGAGAATTTTAAAGATGTATAAGCCCCTAAGGTGACAGTCCCAGCCTGATGCTGTCACGCTGAGCTGTGTCATATTGAATTCTGTCACTGAAGAGAAACAAAATGAAATGCACCCAGGTGTAAAATTCCAGGCCTTGTTCATTCTTATCAATACCAGATTAGAATGGCAGCGTCTAATATTATGAAATTGATATGATGAAGATTGATGTTTTAACTTTAATGGGTTGGTAGTAAAATGTGTCGTTTGTATATTCATGTATTCATATACATGAACAGTGAAAACGATTTCATTTGGCCCCATTTTTTTTTATATTTTAAATATTTTTTGTTGGTAATTAGACTTGGTACTTGTTGAAATGTAAACACTGTCGTTAGCCTTAAAAGTAACCTAGCCAGTTATTTTATCAGCTAAATGGGCTTATGTGGGAAGAGCGGAGAACTGCAACTTGAGACACAGAAGCTAGTGTAAGACCATAGGCAAGTCTGGAGAACAAAAGAGAGGATCTTTTATAGAGGGAAGGGGGGAGTCCGTAGAGCCTGTTATGAACAAAGTCCATTGGTCTAAACTGGAAGTCCAAAGTATAGTGGCTTTTCATTGGCTGAATTGTGACGATCTCATTGGCTGGACTGTTGCTGGGCAAGGAGAAAATCTTCCTCTTGCTGGGGTGTTAAAGTAGGTTTCTTCCCTTTGGGAGCTCGAGTTCCTGGTTTCCTATTTGGGTTTCGGAGTGGTAGTGCACGAGAGCGCCCCCTTCTGGCCTCCTGGCTGCCTTTAAAATGAGGTTTCCTTTATTCAGTTTCACACTCTGCTTTGCCCTCCTTTTGAACACCAATGAATTTGACTGCAACCTCATGGTGTTTTCATCAAATTTAGTGATGCGTGTTTGGTTTGAAATGAACTTTTATACGCGTGTGTATGTGTGTGTGTGTGTGTGTGTGTGTGTGTGTGTGAGTGAGTGAGTGAGTGTGTGCCTGTGTTTGGGTATATTTTCTTATAGTGTTCCTCAAAACGCAGACTATTTTTTGAGACAGCAAGTTGACAAATGAAGCCTTTGGTGTATCACCGGTGAGACCTGTCTAGGAGGCATGAGGCTTTTATAACAGTTACTACGAATGCACTATCCCTCATTCTCCTTGCCACCCCCCTCAACAAGTGGGATAAGCAAGCTCCCGCACACTTTATCTACAGTACATAGGCTGGAATGTTTTACTTATCATTTAGAGTTTTATCATTACCCAGTAGAATAGTTTATTTTCAAGAGGTTTATGGCAGAAAAAATGTTAACTGACTGTCCTATCCTATTGTCCTTTTCAAGTACGGTTTTGGTTATCTTGTAACATTGTAGCAATAGGCATTGTTCTCTAAAATATTAATGGAAGCGTTATGTCCTTAAATTACACAATAATGATTCTACAACACAATGCATATTAATATTAATACTAGTGCTAATGAGAGCAGCTACCATAGGTCAAATTGTTAAGCACTGGTTCTGATATTTTTTCCTAACTTTCCACTTAATCTTCACAGTAATCCTAGAAGTTAGACATTATTATCTCAGTTCTCTTAATGAGGACACCAAGGCTTTCAGAGGTTAAGTCATTTGGCTAAGGTCACACCATTTGTAAGAAGCTAACCTGAGATTTCAGTTTAGGTCTCTTTAGTCCAAGCGATGAGGCTTTTCTATAATCCTATAAATACCTTTTCCTATGAAATTGTGTTAGGCTTACATTCCACTAGGCCAGGTAAACTGAGAGAGTACCTGGTACATGTGAGGGGAAGGTAGCGGATGTGAGGGTAGGGGGAGAAAGGGAACCAGAGGAGAGGAACAACTGAGAGCCACTGAATTAAGCAACAGTAAGAGGGCAATAGTGTCATGATCTAGGCATTGCACACATTGGTTCCTCCCACAGTGTTGTGAACTAAGCATTACGCACGTTGGTTTTTCCTACTTTGCAGTTGCTGGTTATCCAATAACAGTAGTCAAAGTTCAGGAGCAGATTAAGGTCAAATAAAGCAGCAAAATGTTTGCTGTCAGATGTGTTCAGCTCAGTGACAGGAGATAGGAGTTATATTACAGGGTGGTCCTCTTAGCTTGCAAAACAAAGGTGTGAAGTGGAATTAAAGCTGACCGCCAGGCATCCATCTTCCCTCGTGAGTAGGCAAAGGGCATTATTGACGGCAACAAGCGCACCCCGCAGTGGAGGGACACTTGTCAGGGACGCTTCTGCTGCTGCTAATACCCAGTTTTAATGCAAGGTACAAACTTCCCCCAGTTCATTAGACGGTTTTTACAGCAGAGGGAGAGCCCGTGTTTAAACAGGAGGAAAAAGAAAAAAGTGTGTGTGTTTGCAGCATATGGTTTGGGTTGAGCTTTCTGAATATTGTTTAAAAAAAAAAATGATGTTCAGTAAATGCTGGTCCAGAGAGTACAAACCCAATCCAGAGACACTGAATGCAGTGATGCCACTTACATGTGGAATCAGCATCTCTCAGAGCTCCCGTCCTGGGCATCCCCTTGGTTCATTCTGCCATTTACCTCCTAGTCATGTCCTCAGCGTGTTCTAGCCCCTGTGAGACCCTCACTGTGTGCCAGGTGCTGTGTGATGCGCTGGGCATAGGAGAGGGAGTCTCACAGGGCTCTGCCACGTGGAACTCACTTTCGCAAAGGAGGAACTAGCAGTTGAACTGTATTTCCCGTAGGGCTCCTGCGACACTCTGCATTTGTCTCCAGAGCCTACAGTGGACTCAGAATTCCTTGTATTCTTGCTGGACGCACCCTCTATAACCCTCCAGCTGTCTGTGTCACAGTCCCACCTAGGTTAAGACATGGCTTTAGAATCAAACAGTCCTAGATCTGAATCTCTATCTTGCCACATTCGAGCTCTCAGTCTTTTGCTCTTGATTCCGCTGGGCCTCAGTTTCCTCATCTGTAAAATGAGGATGAAAATTAATAAAAAGGGATATCGTGAAAACTAGAAAAAGAAAATGCAGTGAGAGCACTTGTCACGGTATATGCCATCTAGGAGCACTCAGGTAAGAGGACTTGTTATTTTATCACGGGCCAGATTCTGTTCCAGATGCTTCAACCACGGGGGTGATGGAGATGCAGATGGTGTTAGTATGATGCCATAAACAAGCGATGTTAGAAAACCTGTGCCTAAGGAGGTGGCTGCCAGAGGATAAGAAGGGGTAAGCTGGTGAGAACGTCAAGATGATTGTTGTTCCTGGCTAAGGGAACAGCGTGGCCCATGGCATCTAGACAGGAAGCCTCCTTAGGAAGGGGCACAGACTGCCAGGGCCCTACCATATCCGTTGTTCTCTGCCATTCCTGTGCCAGCTGCCCATAGCTGCATTTCTGCGGGGACTTTTGTATAACTGAGGAAGGCCATTCTCCTGGTCAGGATTGTTGACATCTCTTGGGAGCAGCCGCTGACCAGTGATGCCGGGAGTTAGTGTATACATACCCCAGCTCCTTCACCCTTTGGGTCACATCATTCTGAGGTCATTCTGTGTTTATCCTCTTTTCTACTTTGGGTATTTGGCTTAACCCCTTTCTTATATCACCTCCTCACTCCCCTCACAGTGTTTCTTGCATCTCCCTGGTCACTTACTTGCACTGGAATTCTTATTTCAGGGCCCCCTTTAGGGCAACTCAAAGTAAGACACAAAGTATTTTCCTAGCTCCGTTTCCAAGAACGTCTTATGTCAGTTTCAAGGTTTTTGACCTTTGTGGACACTTTTCACCTGACGGGACAAGTCAGCCATCAACTTGTTTTGAACCCCAGTTATATTAAACTTTTGAAGATTCAGGCCCTTTAAGACATAAATACGTTGTCCATCTCAAGACTTGAAGCCTTGCCCAAGGAAATAACATGCTTAACAAATGCATGTTAAGCTCCAATTGGAAAGAGAGAGGCTGTAAAATAATGCATCAAATTATGTTTATAAATGGACATAAACGTTTTTCCTGCTTTTCCTTTGGGGGAAACTCATAAACTGAAGCGCCCAAACTTTTATCGTCTATATTTCCAAGATATCTGCGGCAAACAGCATTTGTTAATAAAAGTAAGTGTGGCTCTCATTAGCTTTCCCACTATGTGTCAGACATCTCACAGCATGTCACTTACTTGTTACAATGCCTGTGTCTGACACACAAACTCAGAGGGGTCAAAGGAGAGTCTTTCTGACTTAAAAACACCTGCACATTTCCTTCTTTCTTTTTTTTAAACGTTTTATTCACTTTTTAGAGAGAGAGTGAGAGTTGAGAAGGATGGGGGGGTGGGGGGTGCGGTGTGGACAGAGGATCTGAAGCGGGTTCTGTGCCGACAGCAGAGAGCCTGATGCGGGGCTCAAACTCACGAACGGTGAGATCATAACCTGAGCCGAAGTTGGACGCTCGCCCATCTGAGCCACCCAGGCACCCCTTCCCTGTTGCTCCTCCCTGCCTCTTGATAGAGCTCCTTGCTTGAGACTCTGATCTGAGCTGTGTGTGGACACAGCCCTGCAGACAAACCATGAGGGCCTGGGCTTCAGAAGCATGACCAACAGTGCGAAACTCAGACCTGAGCTTCAACACGGTTTTTTGGTGGAAAAGAACAAACTGGGCACCACTTAGCCTGGCACACAGTGGCAGCAATTCGTTTTGTGAGAGGAGGAGCATATGGGAAGAGATGGCCCTGGGTGCTGAAATTTTAACATTAAAATACAAAGGAGAGGTGGAAGTAAGCATGGTTGTATTGGGGTCTCTGCCATTTTGCACAGAATCTCAGACTGTTCCCGTGTCCCAGATCTTACCGGTGAGGCACTCTGAGTCAGGAGCTCGTGGAGCTGGAAATAGGACCCAGACTTTGACTGCAAAGCCTTTGACTGCTGGTGCTCTGTGCTACACTGAGGCACCATTTAAATCATCCTCCAGGCAGGAGAAAGGGTGGTGACGGCAGACTGCATCTTCTATAGCTTCACCTCTGGTTCCCTTAGCTAAGCATCTCTTCCCTTCCCTCTCCCTCCTCCCCTCTCCCTGCCTCTTCCTGCCTCTCCCTGCGCTCCCCCAAAGCCTTTCTAACAAGCTCTTAGTTACCTAAATTACAGAACAAAACCAGCTTCCTGCTAACCCCTTTGGACTTCAATTAAAGACCTATTCAAATGCGTTCCATGCTCCAGCGCCATCAGCACTAAATAGCACATAAGCACTTCTGCAGTGCTTAATGTAAACTTGTTGAAAAATGTACATTATTTTTCATTGACTTTAAATTGGATAAATGCTCATTGGAAAGGATAAAGTGAATTGGTATTGGAGCGAGCATTAAGAGAGAGAAAGAGAAGTGCCAATAAAGACATGTGGTTTCGAAATGTAGAGCCACTAATTTCTCTTTGCAACCGTCATTTGCTCAGTACTGTTTGGATGTGCTTGGAGACATTGTACATATTAACGAAATTAGGTTTGTTAAACCAGTGTGCTGGAGACGCAAGCCTGGTGAAAACACATTGGCTTTGAGGTCAGGCGGTCTCGGGCCACCTACTTTGTAGCTGTGTGACCTTGACTGAGGGACATTGCCTCTTTCCAGGCTCAGTGTTCACATCTGTAAGGCCAGGGAGGTCACACCTGGCTCCTGGGGGGGTGGGGGTGGGGGAGTTGGGGGGTTGATCAGTTGTCCTTAGCTCTGTGTCCAACTAAGAAAAGCAGCTGATGTCTGTTAGAAGACTCTGGCTTTGGGGCTCCAGTGGAGAGAACCTTCCTACCCCACCCACCCCCTGCTTGCCCCTTGACTAAGACCATGCCGCTCTTGTCCATTTCTGTGTGCTCAATGCCCACCACATTGAAGGTGCACGAAAAATAATTGTTGGAAAGTACAGTGAGTGACATCAGGCTGAACCAGCCAATTGCTATTGAGGTAGACTGCCAGAAAACCCAATTTTCTGGAAGATTTTGCTCCCTAGGGCTCAGAGGGACTTTGCTTCTCATTAGACAGTGTCACAAATTCTCTTTTGTGTTGGGTGCCAGGGATTTTCTCCCCGTGTTTTACAGTAACTGAGGTCCGCTGCACTAATAAGAGAACCCCCGAAGGGTCCTGATGCCTTCAGAGAGGTGCCTCTTTTCTCAGGCACTCCATTAACACCCTCAAATGGGTAGGCTTTAATTCCCCACAAAGCAGCCCTGTTTTGGAAAGGTGAGAAGCTCATCTAAGGAATTGTTTCAATCATTTTTTTTTTTCACTGCATCAAAAGCTCTTTAAAATTAGTGTTGCCCTTTGTATTTTAATGGGGGTGGGGATTGAAGAATGCCATTTTTTCAGAGCCTTCTAGGCGTATATCTGATCACAATGAACGAAAATCTACTTTGGTAAAAAAGCACATGGAAATAATAAGTGGCACGGTCAACCTTAATCACAAATGCTAATTCAGCTTTTATTTGCTGCCTGCGTATCGCAGGCAATACTTTACCTACCTGTTACCTGAGCCACAGGACAATCCCGGCAAAGCCTTTACTGATCCCTCCCACCCACAGAAGGAAGCTGAGGGTTTAGGAAGCTGAGAGGCTTCCCTGTGATCATGCCATTCAAGAAGTGCCCAAGTCAGGAATCAAAACTCTGGTGACTCCAAATCTGGGTCTTTCCCCTTAATGTTCCAGAACTGTATCAAATGCTAACCTTGTAGACTAGCTGATACCAACACTAGATGCTTCTTTAGGCTGGTGTTTTCATTTCTTGTTCTATGGAACCTTAGGTCTGTGGAGGTACCTCAGGAGTCAGGAGGTCTAGAAGGAGCTTGGGTAAATGGTGCCCAGTGCCCCCTACATCTCTTTCAAAAGAACTGTGTTTTATCTTTCTTTTTTTTCTTTAGATTTTTGTCTTTCCAAGTGCTGTTCCATTTGGGAAAAAAAAAAAAAAAGCATTTTGCTGGTATCTTTTTAAAAGCACTGCTCTAAGATGAAGTCAAGCCAAATCTAGCAAGGCATGCCTCTTTGTCTATATCAGTTGACCAGACCAGAACAGGTTATATAATGTCCTTCAAACAAGCAGGCGTTGAGAGTCAGAGATGAAAAACACACAGATATGGGTTTGGGTTGGAACAGAGACAGTGTATCCAGTTGCAAAGTCCACCAAATAGGGTGAGCTGTGCCACTGATGAATCACCGGGGGGGGGGGGCCTTTCTTAGTTGTCAAATGGAGGTGGTACGAAGATCCCCATTGGTCATTTTGTTGTTGGTCATCGTAGCTTGAAGGCTGGCCCAGGTGTTGGTCTGCTGCCATTATCACTGTCACATGTGCCACTGAGAGCACTAACGTGGCGGCATGGCGACAGCCAGTTTCATGGGTGACTGATTCCCACCTCACCAAGGCCTCCTTGCTCATTGTCTCAGGCAGTGGGTCCCTGCTCAGCCTAGCCCCCCCGTGCACTTGTGCTTCAGCTTCCGCATTTCACCTCTCCTGCCTTCAGGGAACTTGGGTCAAATGAGAAGAGATAGATGCACATGCAAAGCTTCACGGGGAAGCAGAGAAAGCAGAGAGGGAAATAAGTGAGAGGGGACTTCAAGGGTTAATAACAGCTCATCTCATGGAGAAAGAAGGTGGAGATCTTTCTGATCGATTGTCCAAATCTTGGAAGCGTGAGCAGTTGTGGGGGGGTTATTCTGTGCGGCTGTCCCTGGGGGGGATGATGCTTTTTCTTGTGCTCCTTTGTAGCCGCTGTTTCCTGTGCCTGAATCTAGCCCTGCGTTACCACCCCAAACTGCTCCTCTGCATTTCACCCACCTAACACACAGATACCAGCTTAAACCCCCTTTCCTTCAGGGCCCCCTACCATCGTGCATCCTAATATGGATGCAATTGAATTGATGGTCTATCTGTCCTCCCTTGTTGTCTTGGGAGATCTTAGTAAGCAAGGGCTGTGCTTCATGCTCAGTACCAGGGAGTGAATGAATGACAGAAGACATAGCCATGAAAGTGGATTATTTCAGATATGGTGAGCCTGGACTTTGGACTTCATCCTGAAAGCAACAGGGTGTCTCTGAACTTAGTAATGTGGTGGTATTACATGATCTGATTTGTACAGAAAAAAGATAATTGCTGCCAACCCGTGTGATAACTTAATCACAGGGCTTCAGTGAGGATGAAATGAAATAATGGATGAATATTAAAAAAAAAAGAGAGAGAGAGAGAGAGATTTTCCAAACTGTAAAGTGCTTACCCAAATGAAGGGTGTAGCTACTATACCTTTTCTTTTTGAAGCCTGCTGTTCAGAATTCGTATTTCATTGAATGAAACTACCTCCCTTCAATTTCTAATCTTGATTCAACTGGGAATTCATTAGTTAATTCCACTTTACATTTGCTCTTCTTCCAGAGTGATTGCAGGTAAAGGGATCCTACTTACAGTCCTGGCCTCTCTTTGCATTTCAATGGGTTCCCACATAGAGCTGCCAAATTCCAATGCGCTATTAAAATGGGCAGCATACCAACAAAAATCTGTCCTCATCAAAAATTCAGGAAAATAAAATAAAAAGATGTAAGGCCACATTCTCAAAGGATTCCGCCTGACCCCCTTGTATTTTTTTGTGTTTGCAAAATGTATTTTTTCCGCACCTGCAGGCATAGTCCCTACAAGCCAACTATAGCCTCCAAATTGCCAAGGCTTAAAAAAAAAAAAATCTGCCTTTCACATTCAGCCCAGAAACCCAGTAATGAAACCAGGATGGGTAGAGGGCTGCCTAAAACTATTTATAAGAATATTGGGGGAGATAATTACTACCTTGCGGCTTGTTCTGAAATACCTCTGCTTGGCAGATATATGTTCACTGCGCATCAGATATTGAAGGGGCTCCTTAAGGATGTCGGATTCCTTGAATTTGTGACAGTGGTGGCTTGAATGCCTTCCTTTTCCTTAACCTAGTTTTGAAATCAGTCTGTTGAAGACACTTTGGAAATTTCAACTGCATTCATTTATTCATCCATGCGGGCATTTCTCTTTCATCTGAACTTTTTAAGTTTTATTTTTTACGTTTTTTATTTATTTCAGAGAAAGAGACAGTGCCCACAAGTGGGGGAGGGACAGAGAGAGAGAAAGAGAAGGAGGGAGAGAGAGAGAATCCCAAGCAGGCTCCTTGCTGCCAGCGAAGAGCCCAAAACAGGGCTCGAACCCCCAAAGCCACGAGATTATGACCGGAGCCGAAACCAAGAGTGGGATGCTTAACCAACTGGGCCATCCAAGCGCCTCTCAACTGAACTGTCATAGAACTAACTTGCTGAGTATCTGCCAGGTCTCAGGCTCCGTGCTAGACTCTGCAGATTCAGCATTGAACCCAAAGGTAGCCCGTGTTCTCCTGCATCTTGCAACAGAGCGTGAAAGACAGCCCCCTAATGGTCAAATAATTTGTTACAGTCACCATAGTTTTAGGAGAAAATGCTGGTTTCTCTGCCAGGGAAGTTGCCATGAGGGCAGGGAGTTTGGTCTGTTTTGTACATGCTGAATTTCCATTCCCACAATAGTCCTGGCATGCGTCTTTCTTGAATTTTGAAATATAGTGTGCACTCTCAGAGCGTGTATGAAAGAGTCCTAATGCAGGTATAAAAGTCCAGGAAAATGACATGTAGAGACCTGAGGGGTGATTTCAAGTCAGGTGGTTAAGGAAGGACACAGATAGGGCATGGAGAGTGTTCTGGGAGAGGAAAGAGTTTGTGAGAAGACCCCACAGGAAGACAGCTGTGCGCCCTTGAGGCACTGAGTGAAGGCTAGAGTCAAGTCAAGTCTGCAGGTGTAGACAGGAGCCAGATCATGTGGGATGTTGAAGGTGACAACCAGCTGACATGCACAAGTGCTGAAAGGTTCTGATCTGGGATAGTCCTGCTTATAGAATCTAAGAAACTGCTTAGTGGTGCCATGATGTGCACTGGGTCTTAATGGAGTGGCTCCTAAACGGATTTGGAAGTTGATAAATAACCATTATTCAGTAGACACACTCACACCCCTAGGCTCCAGGAAAGCATGGTAGGCACATATGGTGTGTGTTTTGACTGACAATGAATGAATGAATGATTATTCATGCCTACCATAAATGCCCATGGTGTGCCAGGCGGGAAGGGGGTTTCATTGACAAAGCTACAGAAATGTGACAGCAAGGGGGTCTCCCTGCAGTTTTTCAGTGGCTTTGCAGAAGAAGCAGTGGCTTCTGGGTTAAGACCCCAGCCCTTGTTCTTGCTTAGTTGTGTGGCCTTGAGGGAACCACCTAAGCTCTCTCTGAATTAAATGTGTGTCATGCATCTAGCACAATGGCTGTCTCATAGTAAACCCTGCCTCATTTCTCTCCTCCATGTTTGTTAGTTCAGCAAACATTTATTTCATGCCTGCTGTGTACCTGGCCCTAGGCGAAGTACTAAGGACACAGTGATCAATTAAGACATTAAGAAACATTTCTTTCCTTGCCCACCCATTCAGGTAGATTGTTTTGATTATCAAATGAGAATATATATGAAGATGTTTTGGAAATTGGAAAGTGATGTATAAACATGAGTTGTTTTTATTCTGTTATCGTGCCTATTTATTGATCATCACCTTCAAGCGTTAGTTTACCAAATTATAAGTGAAATCACTGGTGGGTCTAATCAAATGCAATTATAAAAAAATTAGCTAGCATTTGGTTTAGTTCTTGTTAAGGTCCAGGCACTGTCCTAAGCTTTGCATATATACACTCATTTAGTCCTTACCCCTGTGTGAAAACTGAGGTCCAGAAAGCATTTCCCCCAAATTAGACCAGGAAAGCAGCAGACTCAGATTTGAACCCAGGCATCCTGACTCCAGACCCTACATAACACATAGCACCCAAGACTAGATTTTTTATTTCTGTTTGCGATTGATCATTGTTTACTTCCTCTCCTCCCCATCACAAACTAAACTATCTGTTACCTGCGGGCTGAGACCATGTTGACTTTTACCCCCTGTGCCTACAGCCATGCCTGGTACATACATAGTAGTAGGTCACTAAATACATGCTGAGTAAATACTTTCCAGCAGCTTCAACACTATTTGATGCAAATAGATTGACCTCAGGACAGAGGGGGGCAGAACTACAGCTCTGAAATACTTAAAAGTAGTAAAGGAGAGAGCGGGGAGGTATAGTCACCAGTAATGTCCGATCCCCTAGGGGACTACATTCAGAAAGAGGTAGAGTTCTTTACCTAAAGACATTCTGGTGATCTAATATGAAAAAATGCCTCAATTAAATAAAGTATCAGTTTGATTTACATGATCCTGTTAGAATTAATAGCCATGACAGTGGCAATCACCTGTAGGTGTGCTCTCAGGTTTGGGTGACCTGCCCCGGTCACACGGCTTACTAATGGCAGGGACAGGACAAGAACCCAAGGTTTTGGCTCAGGAAATGACGTGATAGTTTATTATTCCCACCAGTTTTAGAACTGCAGTTTTAGGGGTGCCTGGGTGGCCCATTCGGTTAAGGGTCCGACTCTTGGTTTCAGCTCAGGTCATGATCTCATAGTTCGTGAGTTCCAGCCCCACGTCGGGCTCTGCGCTGACAGTGCAGAGCCTGCTTGGGATTCTCTCACATTCTCCTTCGCCCCCTCCCCTGCTCGTGCTCACTCGCTCTCTTACCCACCCCCCCCCCAAAATAAATAAGTAAACTTCTAAAAAATTTAAGAAGAATTGCAATCTTAGTTTGTGCTCACATGTTTTCCCAGTTTTTAGACTTTGATCTGATTTGGAGGTCAGTTAGGCAGTTAATATGGGGATTGAGAGGAGAGCAAGATGTAACATTGGGCTTCTCATTCTGATGCCCGCTCGTTACTCACCTCCCTGGTAAGTTGAAGCAGTCGTGTTACTCCCCTGCTTTAAACCCTTTCACTGGCTGCTCATGTCTACAGGAAGATGTCCACGTTCACGTACAGGAAGATGCTTCAGACTCATTGCCTCCCAGGTCCTATTGGAAGCACTTCCACTGACCTCAGTGTGCCCACTACTGTCCCTCTGACCTCTCCAGCCCTCCTCGACTCCTGTGTAGATTATAAAACTCAGCACAGACATCAGTTTCTCGAGGAAGCTATCTTAAAGTTCCCCTCCCAAGCTTTTCAGGCTAATAGCCTTTTCTGTTTCCTCTCGTTCCACATGGTGCTTGCCTTGGGATAATAGCTGTGGCGAACCTTTTGAGAGAAGGCTCAGTCTGGAATCTTCTGTGAATTCAGAGTTGACTTTAGTATATGGCACACACTAGGTACATAATACATGTTTGTTCAAACAAATAAATAACAAATTAATCTGTAGAGGGCAAGTCACAATTGGGTTTGCCTCATTTCTCTTTTCCTTCTCTTGTGGACTTCAGATTATGGACTTCCCCTGAATCTTTTGTGTGTTTTCCATTCTTGAGCCCTGATGCTCTACTCGGCCAGACCTCCCTTCAGACCCTGCACTCCCCATAAGCAGCCTTGGGGAGCCCTAGATAGCAGCCTGGGCAAATTTGGACCCCTTAGCACTGCTTGGTCCTGCACTAGACATTTTTCAAGTGCATTTATGTCACTTGTTCTTTAAAGCCATCCTGCGAAAGACTGCCCATTCTCCTCATTTGACAGGCATGGAAACTTGGGCTGAGAGACGAGAGATGTTTGACTCAAGGTCATGGAGCTGGTCACGGAACTGCAGCTGGGCCTCGACTTCTGTCTCCAAATCCCTATGTCTGTTTTTCTCACTTCTGAGTCTTTGGTAGCAACCAGTTTATTCTGCAAACATCCATAGTTGCTCTTTCAGTAACCCATGATTTCACCATAATCAGGGTTGTTATTGCACCAGGGAGTGAAGAAATGGCCCATGCATAGCTCGCGTCATTCTCTCCCTTACTCACCACAGGCATGTCTGGAGTTATGTTTCCCTGCTGTTTCCATTAATGGTGGCTGCTGGGCCATCAGGAGACAGCTTCTTCCCAGCCTTTAAGAGGTGACAAAGCACCCCTCCTTAGCAGCCCCCGGGTGGCTTGCATCAAGCACCAGGCAGTTCCTGCTGCCCTGTTCCTTGCTGGGATACCCTATATACGAATTTTCTAAACGGTACCCATTTGTTAATCCCCCTCTTAAAACACATTGTAAGTCAGAATTTTCACTTTGCCAAGAGAAGAAATTATTAAAAGGTGGAAGAGCCCCACTTTTCTTTCTATTTTGCTTTGGAAGAGACTTGTTAACAAGGTAACAAGGACACTAACCAAAGCCTCCCCCAGGAGTGGATGGGGACTCCGGTACAGTGGTAGTTTCTGGACAGGGGCAGTCTCACTAATTGTAATCCTAGAAAGTCTTTCCCTTTCCCCAGTCTCAGTCTCCTCATCTAGGCAGTTGTAGTCTCCCCTCCAAACACAGCCTGAGACTTTTTCTTTCAAAACAAATGTCTGTTAGACCAATGCCCTACTTAGCCCCCTTCTGGGGACTCCTGTAGCACACACAACCCATCAGGGGACTGACCTTGGCCCATCAGAGGCTCTTGTCTTTTCCCCACACCCCACACACGCCAGCACCCCGTGCTTCATTGTTTTCCTCCAGTACACCTGCTTTTCCACAGGTCAGCATGTCTGCCGCTGGATCTTCTGTCTTGCCTTTGCCTCTCCTCTCTCTTGACTTTGAAATACCTCATCTCCTCATTCAGATTTCAGCGGGCACATCACTTCCTCTGGGAACCCTTCCTTCATTCTTCCAGGAAAAGGGATGCTTAAAGTGTATGTGTGTGTTGAGCCCGAGTATGGATGGGCAGGGCATTCCAGGTAGAGGAAACACAGAGTGCCAAGGGGAAAGGGTATAGGGTACTGGAAGGACAGAAGGCTAATACCCCTAATGTGTTGCTAGTAGGAGATGCAGCTCTAAACTGACAGCCTTAGGGGCCATGCACAGCATTTTTGGATTTTATTCTAACACAGTAGGAAGGTCTTGAGAGATTTCATTATACTCTCTTGAGTTATCTTGCCTTAGGACTCTTATCTGTTCACCCTGCTAGACCATGAATTCCTTGAGGCAAGGACCTCTCCTTCAGCTCCACATCCCTTGCGCTGGAACATGGTGGGTGTTAGTGAATGTTTAGTGTTTACTAGAAGGAATACAAGGGAGGAGGGATATGTTAATGAACCCAAGCCTGCTAGAAGTTGCTTACATCCCTTCTCATTTCTTCCAAATCATATTTTAATATCTTTCCACCTATTGGTGTAGGTTTGGCAGACAGAGTTTATGGGAAAAGCAAGTTTTCATTTATTGTAGTTTATGTTTATTATATGTACTATATTCTCATTATTTTCTGTGCAAAGAACGTTCCTTACGCGATACTCTTTGGGGAGATAATATGCAAAGAGATCTTCTATTTCATTTTTACTAACACCCACTGCAGTTTGCTAAATCATCACCTTCAAACCATAGTTTAATTTAATCTACTTTATTGCTTTCCAAAGCATTTCCCATGAGTAAGTGTACATTCCTTCCCTGGGTTTTAGAAATAACTGACTCTAAGATATACAAATATAGTTAAACAGGTGTTTTGTTCCCTTCAGCCTTTTGGAGTCTGTGTGTCTGTCTCCCATAACTGAGTAATGGAACTTTCTAACTTGAGAGGAGGAAGATATCCAAAGGGGATGTAAACCCATGTGCTTTAAAGAGTAGTCTGTGAATTTGAAATTAGATAAATCTGGCTCTATTAGTAACTAATTGGGTAAGATCTTGGATGAATAAATATTTTAAAACGTTAGTTTCTGCATTTATAAGATGGGGATAGCTGTACCTCATTCATGGTGTGGTTTTAACATTGTGTTTTTTTTTTTTTTTTAAAGAAATCACATACACTGCTTGGTAAAGGTCTAACACATAGTAAGTGCTAAAGAAATAGTAGCCGTTATTAGTAGTAGCTAAAATGCTACTTTGGGGGGTATCTGGGTGGTTCACTTGGTTAAGCATCTGACTCTTGTTCAGCTCAGGTCATGATCTCATGGTTCGTGGGTTTGAGCCCTGCATTAGGCTCCATACTGACAGTGTGGAGCCTGCTTGGGGTTCTCTCTCTCTCCCTCTCTGTCTCTCCTTCCCCTGCTCACCCTCTATCTTTCTCCCTCTCTCAAAATTCATAAATAAGCATTTTTTAAATATGCTACTTTTTGTCATGTGGCTTCAATTAAGCTACTGAGCTTTTTGTGCCTCTGTATCCTCATCCCTAAAATGTGGATAATGATAGCAGTCTACATAATAGGTTTGTTGTATGGATCAAATTAGCCAGTATTCATGAAGTGCTTAGGAAGTGCCTGGTGTATGATAAATCCTCAGTAAATGGTAACTTATTACTTATGTCAATTATTGTCATGTATGTTTTCTCCTTGCTTTCAAGCACCAAATAAAAGTGAGTTTTCAGACTACATAAAGGCCGTGTTTTCCCCAAGCAAAAAGGAATTTATCAGATATTTTTGATTCCTCACTTGCTATGATGTGTCTGCAAGTCAGAAATATTTTCAATTCCCCATCTACCTGAACAATTGCCTTTGTTGCGATAAGTGTGTATTCTGGAGTCTCCGTTGCCAGTTGGCTTGGTTGACCCTTTGAAAAATGCCCATTGACCCACAGTTCAAAAACTACCTTAATTAAACAAAATTGTCTAGATCAGTGTTGGACTAGACTGAGAATTCTTAAAAACCCTTTAGTTAACAAAAGCTTCTCCTCATTATGTTGCGTGATACTCCATCAAATGATCAAAAAATGTTTGCTAAGCTCCCCGACTTGCCAAGTACCCACCTGTTCCCATTGTCACCGCATGGTCATCTCCTCCTCCCACATGACAGACTGAGAGACAAAAGAGAGCTTTGCTGAGATGGGAGCTCTGCACCCTCAGCTCCGGCTCAGGGTTGGTACCCTGTGAGAATAGGAGCACTAAGCTAGTGCAGATAAAATGGGCCCTTTTTTAAATAGAGAGTTGACACTCACGTGCCTGAAACGCTTTTAAAGAACAGCATTGTGGAGATACAATTGATCTGCAATAAATTGTACATATTGGAAGCATATAGTGTGATCCATTTTGAAATACAGTCAAGGTAATTCAGTACCCATCACTTCCCTAAGTTTCCTTGTTCCTTTGTCATCCCTCCCTCCTGCGCCTTCCTCCCTGTCTTCAGATAACAACCTATCTGCTTTCTGTCTCTATAGATTACCTTTCATTTTTTCTTATCGATGAATTCTTACAACTCGTACTCTCTTTTGTATGGCTTGTTTGACTTGGCATAATTATCTGTTAATAGAAATTTGAAGCCACACTGCCCGCCTACAAAGTTGTGTACTTGGATTGTTTCTGGTAACAACCACCAGTCCTCAAACGTGCATGTGGCTCTTGGGGATTCCAAATATATGTCTCTTTAAATCCTAACAACACCCCTTTATTACCATGTCATGGGCATTTAAACTGAAGCTGAGGCTACATGCCCATTTAGGAGATATCCTGACTTAAAGTCTACTTCCTTCCACTTTGCCGGTGGCTGAAGCAGCTCAGGCTCTGGTGAAAAGTCTGACTCTGATTTTAGGGAGCAACGCATTCAGTCCCGGACTGCAGTGCCTCCAGCAGTGAGACTTTGTACAAGCTACTTAACTGCTTTCCACCTTAGTTTCCTCACTGCAAAATGGGAATGTGGTGGTAGAAAGCCATCCCACGATTGGGAAACATGAACAAGAGGGTGCATTTCAGGGCTCAGCCTTGCACACATGAAGTTCTCAATGAACACTAGATGTCTTTATTATTGTTAATGTGTTGCTGTTCAGTAGTGGGCATGGAACAAAAGCAGAAAAAGTCCCCTTGGGAGTAAACATACAATCTCTTAGTATCAGTGGACACCCTAAGCTGAGGAGTGTTCTAAATGGTAAGAGCAAGAAAAAGAGGATAGACGGTCATGGTGAACCTTACGTTGCTGTTTTGACCCAACAGATTATAGTCTGGCTTCTACTAGATTCGGTGAATGTTTGGTGAATCAGTGTTGAGTGGACAAAAGAATGACCATGTTTGTCAACAGTAGCACCACCATGATTCAGAGAGACAGGGAAGCCGAAATCAGGCGACAGTCAGTTATCTCCCCACATCCAATTGAAGGTGCGACTTGGGAAGGCATTGTCTATTCATTAGTCATTTTCTGTCCATTATACCCATTATACTAAGACCTAAGACCCTACAAGTTATTTACACCTCCCACTGTTACTAATTAATGTACCAACGGACACCTGGATGACAGCAAGCCTCTCGTCCTGCCGTCTGTCTGCAGTCAAAGGCTTAGGGTGCTATGTTGGTCGCATCTTAAATGCTAATTACAAAGCCAGCAATGGAGGTGGCTGTGTCCCATGGTTTCTTGATGACTGGCTGGGAGATGTGCATCCACCACATTGCCCGTGGAATTGCGTTCCCTGCAGGCTCACAACTACCGCTGGCTCACAGGCCACTGGGTTTCAGATGGTAAGAAAATTTGAATCTGGCACTGAGACTTAGAGATGTGCTCATGGGGCTGGCCCTGTCAGGAAAGAATTGGGCACACCTAAAATGGTAGTGGATTTTTTTTTTTTAACAAAGACCTAAGGAGAGAAAGGGTTTTTTTCTAAAGGGACACAGCACGTCCTGGCCATCATAGAGTGGGATTGCTCGTGCTTCTTGCATCATCCATCAAAGCCTTTCCTTTTGTCACTGTCTTTGAAGCATCAGGAAAAACATTACAGAGTAAAATATCCAGCAATCCTTGTGTGTGCCAGGGGCTGGTCTAAGCACTTTACATGAACCCTAATTTGACCCTCAAAACAGCCCTGTGAACTAAGAATGACTATTGTACCCATTTGCAGATGAGGAAACAGAGGCACTGAGAGCTTAAGTCACTTGACCATATCCTATCATATCAGTAATAACTGTTGGATGCATGATTTGAACCTGGGTCTGGCTCAAGTTACAATTATTTTACCCTACACTGTGGTATTTTTTGTTTACATGACTGTCTTTGTGAAAATTGATAAATACTCAAAGAGGAAATTCCGAAATCTTCCTAAAGTCCATATAGAAAAGGTTGACTAGTTGGCTGGTTAGTGCTTTTGAAAATGCAGATGATCATGGGACTGTGAAGTTTTTATCCAGGGAAGTCTACCCTACCCCACCCACCCATCATCTCTGTCGCTGTGTCCCTCAGAGGAGAATGGATGGGAAGGCACCCCGTGTGGGCCCTGCCAGACCACAGGGGGAGGACACGGAGCCCAGGAGGACAGTGCTATAGTGAGGAAGAGAAGTAAGGATGATGTGGATGGTAATGGCGATAGCAGCTTGCCCTCACCGTGTCCGGCACTGTTGCCAATGCTTTCCCTGTTTTAACTCAACCTATATCCTGCTTCACAGATGAGTCACCTGAGGCCCGAGAGGTTAAATCACTTGCCCAAAAGCCCACATCTGGTGGCTTCAGATCCCAGATCTTCCATTTACGAGTGTGGGTCCAGTGCCTGTATTTTAATCGATGCCCTCTTAGCTACCGTGCTCCGCTGCTTGTGCGATTCCAAGAGTAGTTATTATATTTACGGTTTTAGGTCTTGCAGTGGTTTGCCGTTATCACACTATGGTCCTCTGTTCGTTTCCACATCTTTTGATTCTCACGACAACCCTGGAGATCAGCAGGGTTCGGCATTACCGTCCATGTATTACCAACTAGGAAACCAGGGCTCAGTGACCTGAGCATCTCTACCCCGTGAGGACCAGGTTTCATGTTCCACCTATTCTCCACCAGTGGTCCAGGCACGATGGTATACTCTAAACCTTTCAAAGTTGTATGCCAATGTTTTGATCAAAATGGAAAATTCATTTTTCAACCCTTGTTATGGAGGTGTCTGTGGCACAGAACTTTGAGTGGAGCCCATTGAATGGTGATTGTGAAACACCGTTTTACTTTCTATGAGCAAGGGGGAAGAAAGGGGCCTCAGGTCAAGGCATCGACAAGGAGGGAGGACATGGGCCTTAGAGCTGTGGTTCAAGAATAGCTAAGGGGGCACGGTCCTCGGGAAATGAGACAGTAGTGAAGGAAGGGCTAGCGAATGAGACCCCAACATAGACTATACGGTGATTGGACCATAATTATTGCTGATTTTTCTATTTCAAATTATTAAATACCTTCAATCATTCCCTACAAATTCTAAGATCTGAAAGTGTGCCACAGGTACAACAAGATAGAACACTGCACCATGCTGTGAAGTCTCACAGGTGTGGGCATCTCCATATCTCACATGAGGAAACTATGGCCAGGAAGCTAATCACTTGACAAAATGTAAAATCGCAAAGTGGAAAAGCCAGAGTCAGGTTCTCAAGGAGGAACACCCACCTTCAACCCCTTTGGCACTAGCCTACAGTGACCCATCACTTGTGATTCCTGTCACTTTGCATTAAGGCAGCTATCAACTCACCAAACGGATACATACTTGCATTATTTCACTTGAGGCTCTCGTGAGTCAGGTGAAGTCCTATAGCTGACACGAATAGTTCCATTTTTTCAGTTCTAGTTTCAGGTGACATGAATAGTTCCAAAATTCAGAGAAGTTATGGGACTTGCCCGCAGACCTTAGGTCAGATGCACAGTCCTTTGTATCAGAACAACTTGCCGTTCTGAAGGATTCCCATATCCGCATATAGACAATTAAGTCATTAGAGTCCCTCAGTAGGCAACATAGCACACCACCCTGGAGACCCTCAATGTGTGCTTCAGCTTCTCTGTCCTCTTTTTGGGGTGATCTCTGGGTGGTGGGTCTCCATTTCTTGGTGCATTTCATCTCAGGTCTTTTGGATTGGGGCAATTAGGACTTGTGGGGTGGGTTGAATTGTTGACCGTTGGGAGAAAGGTCTGAGTAGCATTTTACAGAAGGCACAGTAGTTTTAGGAACTATGGGTCTTCTTGAGATCCACCTGGAGCTGGAACTGTTTTGTTTTGTTTTGTTTTGTGTTAAGAACAAACAGGGCCATTTTAAGGTCTGGAAGACCCAGATTTTTGTTTTTTTTTAGTTTTTTTTTTAATGTTTATTTATTTTTGAGAGAGAGAACACGAGCATGTGTGTGAGTAGGGGAGGGGCAGAGGGAGAGGGAGACACAGAATCCAAAGCAGGCTACAGGCTCTGAGCTGTCAGCACAGAGTCCAATGCGGGGCTCGAATTCACAGACTGTGAGATCATTGACCTGAGCTGAAGTCAGACGCGTAATGTACTGGGTCACCTGGGTAGCCCTGGAAGACCCAGATTCTGATCTGCATTTTGCTCCTTTCTAGCTGGGTGACCTTGAGCAGGTCACTTTACCCCTGTGTCCATCAGTTTCCTCATCTGTATTATGGGGTTTATAAAACTTGCTTTCATGCTTATTAAAATTGAATGACCTTTGTGTACTGTTGATAGGAATGTACACTGATGCATCCACTGTGAAAAACGGTATGGAGGTTTCTCAAAAAAAAAAAAAAAAGCAACAACAACAAAAAAACCAACGGAAACACCATATGATCCAGTAATTCCTCTCCTGAGTATATACCCCAAAACATGAAAAAAATATATATGTGATGAAATATTACTCAACCACAAAAAAGAAGGAGATCTTGCCATTTGCAACAACATGGATGGACCTAGAGGATATTAGTCTGAGTGAAATAAGTCGATCAGAGAAAGACAGATACCATACGATTCCACTTATATACAGACTTTAGAAAACAAAATAAACAAAGGCAGAAACAGACCTGCAGATACAGAGAACAAACTGATGGTTGCCAAAGGGGATGGGCAAGGGGGAGATGAGAAAAATGGGTAAAGGAGAATGGGGGATATAGGCTTCCAGTTATGGAACGAGTAAGTCCTGGGGATGAAAGATTCAGCGTAAGGGGTGTGGTCACTGCTATTGTAACAGCATTGCGTGGTGGCAGATGATTGATGGCTGCACTTGGGACGAGCAGAGTCTAATGCATACAGTTGTGGAATGACCATGTCGGACACCTGAAAGTAATGTAACACTGGGGGTCAACTATACTTCAGTTAAAACATAAAACGTATTACTTAACTGTTCAAAAAAAAAAAATGAGTGAGGGCATGCTTATGCAATATGTGCACTTGGCACATATTGGTTATAGCCGATGCTGGCTTCTTCCCTCATTGCCTTTCCTTCTCTTCTGTGAAGTCATGGTTCTCAGAATGTAGCCCCTGGACCACAAGATCAGCCCCATCTGGATATTGGTTAGAAACTCAAATTCTCAGGCCGCTACGCCAGATCTGCCGAACCAGGAACTCTGGGGAAGGAGTTCGCTGGATCCGTTTCTTAACAAGCCTTCCAGGTGCTGTTCGTGTCCACTCAAGTTTGAGAACCACTGCTCTAAGGTGGCCTCCCTTTTGGGGTCTGCTCCTGCTTCCAGATATTGAACAGGGATGGACATTTATTTGAACATTATGCTTTGGGCTCTTTTCCCTCTTCGGACACTAAATTCAGTTCAGTTCTAGCATCAGCTGCTGTAGAATGCTGAGGATCCTCCAGGATCCTTGAGGCTATCAAAGGCCATTTTGGTGATTTGTTTTGTTTTGTTTTTTTCCCTTTGCTATTCTCTGCCAACGAATGTTGAAACACTTCTGAGAGCCAGCCAAGTACCCCTGTTTTGGATAAGTGCCCTTGTCTTTTTAATCGCTCTGCCGTTTACCTCCTTGGAATGCTTCTGCCCGTCTATCCAGTCTTCTCTCCAGACGGTTGGTGGGTGAGCCTAATTCTCCTCACCAGTGACAATGTGGCGGTGACTTTGTGTCCCCAGGCCTGACACTGTGACCTGCCTGCCCTTTCACTGTCAGAGGTGACAGGGGGCTCAGGAAAGCAGGTGGCAACAGCTTGGGAGAATCTATTAGGGTTAGTGATTCCTGCAAAATCATTTGCTCCAGACAAGATTGCTTACAAATAACTCTGTCTCAACAAGCCAGGGTCTGTTATCCACTAATTATTTTTGGATTAGGAAGGACTAACAGGACTTGGTCTTGGAAGGTCAGAATAATTTGAGTAGATAACTAGGTTGCTACATTCCCCGGGGAAGAGAAGGATCTGTGCTCCCAAGGTTTCATCACTTTGATTGAAAGGAAACCGTGTTCTTGTTTTCCTCTGATAAATGTTGTTAGAGGACTGCAGTTATATGATTTCCCAAATGTCAACTATTATGTGTTGTGGTTGAACCACTTGGAGGATGAAGCTCCTGTGGCACCAGCTCCAAATTTCTTGTGGGAGAAAAGTAGGTTGCAGAGGGTAGGAAAGGAGATAGGAAGAGGGGTGAGTAGGAGATGACTGTGGCCTTCCAGACGAGCGAGAGCGAGGGCGGTGGAGTGGACATGGGGGTCTAGTGGAGTCTTACAGCCCCAATTGGAATTTCTGTTTTTCCCATCCTTCCCCCCTCCTTGGAGGTGTAACAAGTTACTTCACTTTTGTGAGACTCCCCATTTCTTGATCCCTAAACCGAAGGAAAATAAGTAACTACATCTATGCCATCACTATGAAGATTAACTGAGAAAAATTGTAAGCTCTAGGTTAGCAAAGTACATGGTACGTAGGAAAGACTCAACAAATGTTAGCTCTGATTATTTTTATTGAAGTAGCAGTAATGAGGGGGGAGTGTGCAAAGAGTAAAGTCTAGGCCTATGCCCCAGGATTCTTCTTCAAGTTGATGGGACAGTTTTTGGTAATGAGAGAACCAAAATTGAATAAAATCCGAAGACCAGCAAGTAGCAAGGAGAAGCAATGTTGATGTGATATAAAAGCCCTGGAGCTTTGATTATTTCCCTGGAGATCTCTCTCTCTCTCTCTCTCTCTCTCTCTCTCTCTCACACACACACACACACACACACACACACACACACACACACACACACACATTTACAAAGTCTTTTCTGACCTCCCAAGCTAGGGTAAGATGTGTTCCCATGACACCCAAGACTTTCCCTTTCATGGGGTTTTGCATATTCGCTTAAAATTGTTGATATTGTTATCACTGTTGGATGTCTATGTTGTATATCACTGTATCCCCGGCTTCTTTTTGAATGTCCAGAATATAGTAGGTGCTCAGTAAAATCTGGCTGAGTTGAATTGAATAGCTTGTCCTTGAGAAATTGTTTTACCCTGCCTCTAACACATGGCTATTAAGTCCTCTACAATCTCAAGAAGTGCCCATGGAAGGATTCCTTCTCTACAAAATTTTACTCATAGCAGTTCCTTAAATTTGCTGACCACCTTGTTGTTTCCAGAGCCTTGTCATGTCTGTGACCTCACTGGCGGTATGTAGGCTAGGGCTCATACAGCTGAACGGGCAGAGTGGGGCTCAGCAAGGAGGCATCGTGTCTCCAGAATCACAGCTGTAGGTCAAGGAATTGGCATCTGGATATAAGCTGGCATGACTCCACAGCCTGTGGCCTTTGGACCCCATACTCCCTCTTCTGATTTCTCTGATTTCTCTCTCAGGGTTTGCTCCTAGACTTATCAGCATTGATTTTCCTGCCAATATTCTTTACCACTTCTGTATTGATTGCATGGACCAAATTGATGTATGCACACAGGGTATAGGAATGCTTGCTCAACCTAAGGAGGCAAGGTGCTCTCTGACTTAGAGATCAGAAGACTCCTTTTCTTTGGAGATAAACA
Organism: Panthera uncia; assembly: GCF_023721935.1. Classification (NCBI taxonomy): domain Eukaryota; kingdom Metazoa; phylum Chordata; class Mammalia; order Carnivora; family Felidae; genus Panthera; species Panthera uncia. The sequence continues at coordinate 59,306,067 of NW_026057585.1, forward strand.
TAGCCAATTTTGTAAGTGTGGTGAGTGGTTTTGGTTTTGGTTTTGGTTTCTGGAAGTAGCCACTGATGCACCTGAGTTAATCAAAGAGGACTTTTTTTCCTTTCCAAATAATGGTTTTGTACTTCTAGCAATCCTCCAACCCCCCACTGAAACTTTAATCAGAAATTAAAGGTTTTATTCTCTACCAGAAGTTCCTTATAAGTGCTTCTATAATAGTCCCCAGGCTTGGCTTGGGGATGTCAAGGACACAATAGCAAATTACCAAGGGTAGTGTGGCCCCCTAGGGAAGTTTACTCTCTAAGCGCTGGCCATGTGGCCCAGATTTCCTAAAAAGGTCCCAGTTTTTGTGCCAGGAGCCCATGAATACATTTATGTTTTTGGTGCACATACTTTGCAGAATCATGTGCAACTTGCCGCACAAAATCTGATGCTTTATAAGTTAAATGCTATGTTTTTAGATGCTACCTTGTTACAAAGATGATGTGAGGGGGTTTATATAGATGTCTACATTACAAGGAATGTTATTTAGATAACTAAGGTGAAAACAAGGAAATAAATGACAGATAAAATCATGCAACAAGGTCCCATTTGTTTGATGTGATAGTCGATTCTGAGCTTCTTGGTGGTCAAAGGAAAAAGAGAAGCAACCAATTTTAAGATTCACAATGTCTCTGGAAAACAAACACATTGGTCTGGGGAGTCCCAGAAAAGTATGTGCTGCATTTAATGTGCATGTTTTAAAATTTTATGTACAGGATGAAGTTTTTTATGCTGCTCTGACTTAAAAAATGAAAAATTTACATCCTGGGATCTCTCAGATGACACCTTTTTGGGAGGTGACAGTAGCTATCAAAATCTGGCACTCCTATACAAAATGAAAATCAAGCAGCCTTGAGCTAAGCTTCTAGAACTTTTCGAGACTCCTTCAGTCGACGGTCTGTTATTCCATTAAAGAGCATATATTATTCCTTCTGTAACTGAAACAGAGTAATTTCCCACCACATCATCCTAAAACTCCTGGCCTTTGCTTGGACTACAGTATGTCTTTACACCACTAAAGAAACTTTGCTAATTATAAAATTCTTGAAGTTGGATCCTGGAAGAAAAATGTTTTGCACAGTTTACAAATAATTTGCCTCTGTGGGGTGAGTGCTGACTCGTGCATTTCAGGTTTTGGCTTATTTGGATATTCATAAGGGTCCCTCTTTGCTGATTATGTCAGCACAACCTCTTTATTGAATTATGGATTGGGTGTTTAATCAAGGCCCGTGCCTTATTATTAGCCATGTAACATTCCATTGTTTCAGTGGAAAATGGAATGTGTAAAATCTGCTTCACATGGAAATCTATTGGCCTACTAATGAATAATGTTTTTTTACGATACACTCTTTTATATCCCTATAATGCTTACCTGCCAGAGAAATAAGAATAAATAAGCATACTTCACACTGGAGGACGGGGTGCTGCTTCCGTAAGAGTGCTGGCCAGCTGGACACTGGGTGGGTTTTCATGAGTTTGATTCTCCCGTATTAATCCTGTACTCGAGAGCTGGGGCTCTTTTTAGAGAAACCCTTATATGTAGGAGAGAGAGTTTGTATTCTAATGTGATTGCTTAGTGAGGAGGTTTTAGCTGAGTGATTCCTACCGCTTGATTTAGTCTAGTGATTCCCTAAACTTTGGCAGAACACCCAAGTGCCATTGCTTGGACGCCACCTGCAGAGACCTGGGTTCACCTGGTCTGGTCCTGGTGGAGCAGCCATGCGCCCAAGATGGAGAGTCACTGAGTTGTGCCCTCCGTGGGCCAGTTACTCTGTTCAGTGGCTGTGAGCTGTGGCTCCCAGCTCCACACTAGATCTTTCGGGATAAAAATCTTCTAGCCTCCATGGTGTCTTCTTCTGGAATCTACTGTTTGGGGAGTCTGCTTAGGGATTTACAGTACAAGTAAAAGGGCTCACCTTGGGGTTCTTGAAATACAGGCTTGTGTCTTGATAATTTCCTAGCTGGGAGGCCCTGAGAAATCTACCTCACTCTGGAGAAAACTCAGAAGCCTTGCTTTATCATGACTTTGGAATTGCTTATGTGGGCGACAACATTGTTAAGTTCAGTGCTTGAATACCACTTTCTAGCTGTGTTAATATTGGTGAGTGTAGGGAGACTCATTGCTAAGAAGGGGAGGATAATTTTTACTTCCTTAGGCTGTTGTGAAGATTTAAACAAGATTATGTTACAAAAGGCCCTTCATGTGAGAGGTTGTTTATAAAGGTTTGTTTCATTCTCATCCTTTGCCTTCTCTAGGATTCCTTTGTTTATCTTTGTCTGTGTTCCTTTTTTTTTAATGTTTATTTGTTTTTGGGGGGGAGGGTCAGAGAGAGAGGGAGACACAGAATCCTAAGCAGGCTCCAGGCTCTGAGCTGTCAGCACAGAGCCCGATGCGGGGCTTGAACCCATGAACCACGAGATCATAACCTGAGCCGACGTTGGGCACTTAACCGACTGAGCCACCCAGGTGCCCCTGTCTGTGCTCTTCTGATATAACTTGAAGATTTTCACTGAGAAGCAGTGCACTAGCTCCCTTCTCTCTGCCCAGGTATCCATGCAGGGGCACGTCAATGTTAACAGTCTCCACACTCTGTTGTCCTTTGCACATTGCCAATTCATAACTGGCCTTTGGGACTCTAGATTTTCTGTTCTCCGCGTTCTCCTTTTGTAGCCAGTGCTGTAGCCCCAAGATGAAGTTACAGAATGGCATGATAATGCCAGGAGAGGGAATGTCCAGAACCACAAAGGTGGTTTCTAGCTCCGCTGGGGATGGGGGCCTTGAGTCTCTAAAGACTTCCTCAAATAAATGCCATCTCAACCAGGTTCTAGAGGTTTCACTGGAGTTAGCCTGGCATAGAGAGAGGCAAGAGTGTTTGGGGTAACGAAACAGTATAATTAAAGAAAGACCCAGGGGTGGGCAAGAGCTTGGTGGCCTCAAGAGGATCACAATGTCAGGATCCGCACAAGTGACCAAATGCTGGGACAGTTTCTGAAGGAGAGCCAGTAAGCTTGCAAATGTTTTGATGCCTGCTTATCTATCTCTGTGCCATTGGTGCCTCATACATTACTTGTGCTCAGCTATGTTGATAGATTATCGCATTTTCAAGGCTTAGTGGGTGAGAGTGTAAGTAGATGAAATGGGGAGGAGCTGTCCTTGAGTGGGTAGTTTTCAAACAGCCCATGAAGCTGGGATTTTAACGTGCACAGGTGTGTGTGTGTGTGTGTGTGTGTGTGTGTGTGTGCACATGTGCGTTTGCGTGTTGGGGTGTGGTGCCAGCCACCGGGAGCACATGACAAAACCATGTGCATCGATGAGCACCAGCCTAATAGAGCACAGGACCCAAGTGCGGTCCTATGGGGCAGGAGGACTTCAAAAAGACTGAACCTCTGGTGGCGATGAGGGAAAATGGAATTGTCCTCCCCATGTGGAATCAACTAGCCTGGCCTAGCTTATTTTTGGTAACTTTGCATTTTTTACTATGAAACCCGTAATTCCTAGGGTTTGCTAGGCTAAGGATTTGCAGATTTATCCTCTAGGAAACCATAGATGGATTTAAAGCAGAGAGCAGGGATGGGGTGGGGGTGGGGGTGGCACGATCAGATGGGTGTTTCGGGATGATGTGTCTAGCTGCAGAGGGGAGAATGAATGAGAGGAGGTCAATGGATACCTTGTAACCCCTAAACTAGTTTCTCATCTGATTAAAGGAATCTCTTTTCTCCAAAACATGTTTTAAGCTTCTGCCTGAATCAGACAAGCATAATTTTTCCCTGTGGTTCGCAGAGGGCTCTCACCCACATTCTCCTGTCTTGGATCAGAGGGGACAGTCTTCGCTAGCACCGAGGACCCCTGTTAACCAAAGGGGATGCCCTAGATGTGGGGAAGCAGGGTTACTGGCACTGTCTTTACTTCTGTTTATGTGGACTCCTAGCTCCTTTTGGAAAAGTTGTCTTGATTTTTTAAATACTGGTGAGAAAAAGTGGAGATAAGCAGGGAAAATTGTTCCATCCTTAGATAGATCCCTGCCCCTGTCCTTTTAGAACCACGCCAGCCATGTCTCCTCCATGAAACCTCCCCTATTTCTCCTTTCCTCATGCTCACTACATTCCTTAGCCCTTGTTGACTTCTGTGTTCCTAATCTTGGCATCGCTATGAGAGCACCGCCTCTTTCCCCTGGAAATTAAGAATCTCTGAAGAGAGGGATCAGGTACTCAGTTTTCTATTCTTTTTTTTCCCTACACAATAGAGTGATTGGTGCACAGAATGTTTCATGGCTCCAGGAGAGCTGGTCTGTAGCTCAGTTATTGGAAACTGGTTATGGTCTTGGGATTCCTGCATCCAGTTGCCTGGCAGGCGTCTCCTTTGGAATGTGCCACAGGCGAGAGGTAGCCTAGACCTCTAGGAGGGGCCTAGACCTCCTCCTTTCTCCATTGCAAGTCCCAGGTGATCGTAGCATTTTCTCCGCCCATAACCTGGGAGTTGATTTTGCCTCTCTCGTGCACAGTAGAAGTTCTCTTGCTCCAGCTCGTATGTGTTCACTTTTCACACCTCTCCACCCATACAAGTTTGTGCCCTGGTTTAACTGTGTGCATGTGTCACAGTTTCTAAACCTTCCATTGCCTTGGCATGTGACGCCCACCCTGCAGCCTTCCTGAAGCCTTGACGGTTCACATCTACCTGGAACCCTGAGCAGCTCCCCATCACTTTGGGACTCCTCAGAACCAGGCCCTTGTGTCTCCAGGGAGTAAGTGCTAGTTACTCTAACAGCCCATTACTCTAGTGGTTTGCATTTTATCATCCAAGATAAAATACCACCCGTGCTAGCCCACAGAACTTTGCAGGGTGACGGAAATGTTCTGTATCTGTGCTGTTCAGTACCATAGCTAGTAGCCACATATGCTTGTTGAGCCCTTGAAGTGTGGTTGACTGAAGACCCACGTTTTTTTTTTTAAGTGTACTTAATTTTAATTAAATATAAAAGGCCCTACATACTGGCATCTACCATATTGCACAGCATAGTGCTAGACTCCTAATATGCTGTGCTTGCTTGTATCTCTGGACTTTGGCTCAGGTTTTTGTCTCTTTCCTAAGTGCTCATCCCTGCATTCTTTTCAGAAAAAACAAAACAAACAAACAAACAAAAAAACAACCAAAAACTTCTACTGATCCTGGTCCTGTAGAATCAGCTCAGCTACTCCCCACCCCCAAAGCCTTTCCTGACCTTGAGGCTGAATTTGGTGCTGCTGCAGCCTGGTACTCACCTCCACCTTGGGACTCATGATACACTTTACCTTTATATTTTGCCATCTCTTGCCTGTGCCTTTTTACTTCCCTTCTCCCTATTAGGCAGCAGGGTCCTCCAGAGCAGGGCTAAATCTCTCCTCCTGGTGTCCCAAGAGCATAGCACAGTACTTTCTGACCCCCCTACACACGGAGGCGTTGGGATACAGAAGGTAAGGATAGAGAATTCTGCTTTCCAGCCCCCACCTCTGCTACTCATTAGCTCTGCAGCTTTGGCCAAGTCCACCCAGCTGAGCCGTGGTTTTTTTCACCTGTAGATGTGGCATCTTAATTCCTTCATGGTTCAAGTGGTTATGAGAACTGATAATACACATCAAGTATCAATAGCTATTATGAGATGTGCTACAGATGTTTGAGCCTTTACCACTACAATCCCTCAGGTACTTGAGCATTAACCGGGGTGTTGATTAGCAAGGCAGCACTAACTTTGTACGATAACCCTAATAAGGCTGTTACTACTATTCAGTTGATAGTTGATACTCCACAGCTAGGAAGTGGCTTAGCCGCGATTCCACCCCAATTTGCCTGGATGCAAAGCCCATGCTAGACTTCCCCACTGCTGCACTCACATGTATTTGTATTAATTCCAGGTAGCATTGCACATATTCAATTAAAGCAAATCGCTAAGAGAAATCATTGTAACGCAGCCAGCAGAAATTTCCTGAACCAGTTGATTTGGGAGGCCACGCTTTGCGTTCCTTGTACAGTATTTCCATTCCCTGTTTGCAGTTTTTAGGTAAAGAGATAAGGAAGCATTTAATCCATTCTCTCAATTAGGTTGTGTAATAGATTGTCATGGGCATTTTCAAGAGCAGTGTTCAATGCTAGTGTTGTGAAGTGCATTGATCAGCTAGTCTCGGAAGTCTCATTGATTATCAGGTCTGTGTAAAGCAGAAAGGCTGCTGGCATCTGATCCTTGGAAAACTCAAAGTTCGGTTTTTGAAGGCAGCTCATAGGTCCATCTGATCCGGGCCTCACTTTCCTCATCTGTACGGTGAGCCTTGCTTTTAAGAAGGCCCAAATGTAGATGGGTCCCAGACATTTTTAGTGACACCGCTGGGTCCCTTTCCCTACAGCATCTTTGTGTTTTGTGAATGTCCCCTCCCTTTCTGGCCACATTTATTGAGGGTCTACTCTATGCAGGACACTGGGTTTCCTGCTCTGAAAAGACAACCGTCCCTGAGATAGGGCTAGACATTTGACCTCTGAATAGAGGAGAGAAATGAGATGCCCACACACAGGATATTAGCTGACCTTTAAGATAGGTAGCGTTTGCCACAGGTAAGAAGAGCCTCAGTGTTTCATTTACTCCTCATCACAACGCACACGTTATAGGTACTCAGATGCCCATTTTATAGTTGAGGAAGCAGAGACACCGAGATTACATGACTTGCCCAAATCACCCAGCCAGTAAGTGTGAGAGCTAGGACCTGAGCCCAGGCTGTCCAGCTTCAGTCTTTGCTCGTGGAACCACAGTGTTGTACTGCCCCTCCATTTTTTGTACAATGGCTACGATACGAGGTCCCGTGGGGTTAGTGGTATGGGCGGTCCCCACACTAGTCTCCATCACAGGATTACCCAAGAAGCTTTTTAACAAGGACCCAAGGTTTGCTGGGCCTGAGTCCCTAAAAGATGGCCCAGAAAATGATATGCTTCTAAAAACCAAGGTCTCCTCCACATGACTAATATGGGCAGCCGGGTATTCACAAAGGAGTGAAATAAAGGCTCGTTCTGCTGCAGAAGAGGGGGTGGGGGAGAGAAGGTGTGAGCAAGAGCTGGCCTTTGAACCTCAGATGGAGAGATCAACCACCATTAGCTTGTTTTTCTTCTGTGGGAATACATCTGATCATGCCTGGAAGGTTAAAGACTCCCGGGAGAGGGGCGCCTGGGTGGCGCAGTCGGTTAAGCGTCCGACTTCAGCCAGGTCGCGATCTCGCGGTCCGTGAGTTCGAGCCCCGCGTCGGGCTCTGGGCTGATGGCTCGGAGCCTGGAGCCTGTTTCCGATTCTGTGTCTCCCTCTCTCTCTGACCCTCCCCCGTTCATGCTCTGTCTCTCTCTGTCCCAAAAATAAATAAAAAAAAACGTTGAAAAAAAAGAAAAAAAAAAAAGAAAATAAAGACTCCCGGGAGAGAGACAAAGACATGGAGAGAGACCCCTCTGACTCTTATTTCACTGTAAGTGTATGTAGGGACCTTGGCGACATCATTTGTCATTGTTCCCAGGACCAAAATTAGTATAAAATACCTTGTCATATGTGGCATGATTTCAGGGCCTCCCCCAAACTGCTTCAGAAACTCTTTGCCCACTTTCCACAAACCTTGAAATCTCGGAGTCCTGCCTTTTGGTTTTAAGCCTCTGCTTATTATAGCCGAAAAACAAAAAAGTCCTGGATTGCTGACACACTAAAACATGAGCCAGTAACATTAGCAGCACAGCTGTTTTAACCCTTAGGGTGTATGTACCTAGGGAGAGATCAGAACTGTCAGGGGGATGGTGTGAGAATTGTTACTAGCCAAAGTCAGGTCTGGGTTAAAACTAGTCCTGAAAAGGGAGTGAGAAGGGCTGGTTTGGGAGAAGGGAAAGGTGGAAGCTAGGGGCAGGAGGACGAGGCACCGGTCCCCTGGTGTCCTCGGCTGTGCTCTGGCATCTGAAGCTGGCCTGACCATTTCCAGGCCAAGTTTGCAAACAAAATTGTTCTCACAGTCTGTAGAAGAGCAGGAGTGGAGGACGGATAGGTTGGTACAGGGATTCACACTTGAGGCAGGGGGTGACTAGCATGTGCTCAAGAGGGGGTTCTTGCAGGGCCACGGTTTCCTTTTTTCTCTCCTTTCTTCCCCTCTCAACGAGGGTGAAATGAACACAGAAAAAGAAAGATTAATTCCAAAACACCAGAACTGGTTTGTGAAGACTGGCATGCTGTTGTAATCCTCTGGCTGACAGATTAATATCCTAAGGGTCAGTGTTCACCATCTGTCCCAGCGCTTTTCTTGTTTAAATAGTACTTTTCCTCACTACATGTAAAAACAAGCCACTGCAAATTACTATAAACTTACAAGAAACCAAAACCTCCTACTGCTCACCCAGCCCCGCACCAAACACAGACACAGACACACACACACACACACACACACACACACACACACACACCCCATGTCAATGTAATAGCTAATCAATGTCTCAAGAACACAAAAATGTTTCAAGTATGCATTTTTTTTAAAAAGGAGATTTCATTGTTTTTCAGCCCCCACTCCCCCCGGCCTTTAAAGCAGATAGGATTGAGGATTCAAGGTGATTTATTTTGATGATGTCAGTAATAAAAACTCAAGGGGAAAATTGGTTCATAGTGAATACAGCCACTTTTCATTAAACGCATCTAAGGGCCCAAGAATGAATCTGAAATGGAGACTAGATCTGCCATTTGAATCAGGGACAAATACACAATTTGCATCTGACATAAATTCTCCCAGGGTCGTGTTAAGAATGCAGCAGGCAGGGAATGGAAATGAAATTGACTTCTCGCCTACTGTTGTCCCTCCCTGAGTTCTGCTCCTCTAGAAGTCATTAACAGCCGCAGGTACAAAGGCTAGGATGTAGCCCTTTGGGCTTTCCACAGTCACCGAGATGTTTAGCAGATTGCTGCTTTAGGCCTTGATCCACCAGCCACCTTGGCTCTGCGAGAATCTCCTTTAAACGAAAGCAGCCAGGGCCTCTTTGAGTGCCACAGCCCAGAGAGCAGCCGGACGTCATTAAACAGGGTGTCTAGGGCTTGCCTCTAATCCCCCCAAACCCCAGGTGCCTGTTTGCTGTGTGGTGTCTGAATATGGAATTTCAGGATTTCTAAATGAGGTTGAAAGAAATCCTCTCTCTCCTCCACAAATTAAAAAAAAAAAAAATCATTTCTCCTCCATTAAAAGCAACCTAAGTGAGTTAATTGCTTTTGGTTAAACAAAGTCTTTTAAAATGTTCTACTTCATGCCTTGTTCTCATCTATCCTTTATCTCCGGGAGGTGGGCAGGGGGCTGGGAGCTAACACAGTGTGTACACAGAATACAGAATGTGCCCGCAGTGTGTATTCTGTTGTGCTCATCTCCTTGCGCACAATGAATGAGTCTATGATTGATCCACATTGTTGCATATAATAAAATAATTTTAGATGGTTTATTTTTGCTGAAGTATGGTATTCGTTAGTAAGAATGCCATAGTTTTTACAATCCATTCTATGGCATCTGGGTTTGGATCTCTTAGGACAGTGCTTCCATCACCAGCTTTTTTTAAAACACGTATTCTGATACACGTAAGTGTGCATTTAGGTGGGATGGGACTGTGGGGTCAGGGAGTGTGTGTATGTTTAGATTTAAATAGGGTATGTCTATTTTCAGCTTTCTTCTGTACTGCCACATTTTCCCAAAGTGATTGTTTCCATTTCTAGTCCCCATGACGATGAGTTCGTATTGGTCCATGCTTTTATCAACACGTGGTAGTTCAGACTTTCAACATTTTCACCCATGATCATGTTTACTCCTATAATACTTTCCTAAGGCAAATAGAGCCCTATTTTATAAAGGAGGAAGCTATAGGGTCGATTTAAAAAATAAAGGCATAAAATACATAAAACACAAAGGAAATATAAAAAGGACTGAGTCTATAACTGAACAGTCAGGGAAGGCCAGATAACTACATTATTTTATAACTACATTATGAGTTTACATATAATCGGTGACACCCTAACATCTGATATATCTTGTATTTTATTGCTTTGGAGGTGAACAGCTTTGGGGGGAACAATTCTTGGTTTGGTCAGGATAAGAAAATAAACAGTAAAAAAACACAACTACAACAAAATAAAGATAATGATGATAATACCTCGACTGCCTTTTGTGGAATGTTCATTCTGAAACAGATACTGAGCAGTTTCCATAAATTGTTACCAGTGCACTTTCCCGTAATTTTGTGCTTGAGTTCTTGAGTGGTCACAGAAAAGCAAAGTCTACTTTGGTTTGCGAGTTTTGGGAGCTTTTATTATTACTACAGGGCCTGGATGTCTACTGCCCAGTCCTAAATGAATATTATAGACAAAGTTCATGTGTGCAAGATAAACCGACTTTCTTCATCCTGTGCTTACAACCTTGTTACTTGTGCGTGTTTTCCCCGGAGGTCTCTTATCTTCAAGGTCAGAGGTCTCTACCTGGCACGGTGAGCTCTCTTGCAAATCTTTGCCCATAACCAGAAGGATCCAGATTTGACTAGATCTCTTTGTACTCGGTCCCTCCCTATGTTAGCGAAGTAGAACAAACAGTCACAATAAATACATATTTTACGTATCACCTGCCAGAAAAGGGTATGACATTCTACAACAAGATTCAGATTATTGTGGAGGGATTTTTGTTTAACACAGGACACTCTGCAACGTTGGTTAATGCTGATACTAAAGTGTCAGACCTCCAGCAGGAGCGTAACACACACCCTCTTGTTTGACTCTCACAACAATCTCATGAAGTACGTACAACCATAACTACATTACAGATGGGGGAACTTGGCTTTAGAAAGGTTAAGTAACTTGCCCCAAATCATACAGCTAGACAGTGACAACGTCTGCATCTGAATCCAGATCTGCCTGGGTTGGTGTTAGCTGCCGTGGTGTCATGCTTCCGGTCAGAGAGAAAAATTCAAGCAGGAGAATCCAACCAATGCATAATATCAACCTGGAATCTGGCTTTCCAGAAAATGAAGCTTTACTGGCCTTGTCATTCTTCTGGGTTCTAAACTCTGTGTCCAGTATTCGGCATGCTCCCTTGTCCACTAGCATTTAAAAGAATTCTGGGGCGCCTGGATGGCTCATTCGGTTAAGCATCTGACTTCGGCCCAGGTCATGATTTTGCAGTTTGTGAGTCCGAACCTCACATCAGGCTCTGTGCTGACAGCTTGGGGCCTGGAGCCTGCTTCCGATTCTGTGTCTCCCTCTCTCTCTGCCCCTCCCCCACTAGCACTCTGTTTCTCTCTGTCTCTCAAAAATAAACATTAAAAAATATTTTTTAAAAAACTTTAAAAGAATTCTAAGCAGAGAGCACGCATTCACATTGCTTGGAATTTGTACAGAAGACTGCAGTTCTGGAATTTCTCCAGGTTGGGCCCTCATTACAGTATCCGGGGACCTGTTATTTCAGTGCAGATATGCTGTCTAAATGGTTAATAATTTTCTAGTGTTCACCAAAAAGCTAAATGCAAAGGCTATCATTGTAAATTGGATGTAATTTTTTGTGGTGATATAAATATGAATCTATTTGAAGTGGGTTGAATTAGAAGACTCATAAATAAGTGCCTTGACATAATCAGAATTATATAGCAAGGACTTGACCTACTTTGTAGGAAGACTCCCCAAGAGTTCCTTGGCTAATAGTATGTTAACCCAGTAGAGACATCTTCTGCTAACAGCACTTAGCAGAGAAGATTGGAACCTTTAGTTTGTCAGGTAATTCAAAAGTAATCATTTCAAACCTGGAATCATTAAAAAAAAAAGAAATTATTCATGCCCTCTTTTAATTTTTATTTCAGCTGAAAATATATAGTAAATGCACATCCGTTGATCTTTCGATCTCAGTATAGGGACTTCTTAGCCTTGGAGTACACTTTTGCTCATTCAAATGCTGTGTACTCTTCTAACTAAATTCATCCCTGTGAAATGTGTCTTTTGTCATTTTCAGATTTGGCGTCTGTAAAAATGGCATGAGGATTTAAAAACCGTTGTAAAGCCACTAGAATGTAGAATCCTTTCTGGGTTCATGTGCTTTTTTTACTTCATTTGTTTTGTAGCACTTTCTATTAACAACTTGACCTTTTTGACTATTTCCAGATATTGAACTTGATTTTCATAAACATAGCGACTCCCTTTCTTTTTGTACTCCTGTTTCACTGATATATGCAACATTTAATAATTGTGAAGTTCAATCATAAGTACAACTCTCACAAACAGGTTTGGGAACAAATGCGCGAGATCCTCTAACTTAACTGCACAGAACAGAAAAAAATCAAGTAGCCTACCCGGCATGAATGTTCAGAATGCAGCCAGCATCAGATAGTGAGAAGGGTCAAGGCAGCACATTGACTAGCTTGACAGATTCTCTCCTATACGGTCCCACAGAGTTGTTCTGAAGATGTGAATAAAGTAAGACATGTAAATAAAGTGACTAGCATAAAAAAAAAAAAAAGTGACGACTGCATAGTAGGACCTCAGAAATTTGTAGCCTAAATTTTTCTTAATAGTTTCTTAAATATTTTATCTTTTCTCACTCCCAGCAGTTCAACCAATACATTTTTATTGGATTGTTATCAGTGGTTTAAATCTTTAGTTTTTTTTACTAGAATATGAGCCCTGGAGATAAAGAGCATGTCCTAATCACACTGTTTTGTCTCCAGTATATTTCTTGGCATCCAGTAGGCCTTGGGAAATGTGTTTTAATTCACTGCAGTCAGACAGGGATGGGCTACCTCTTAGGGGAGGGCAGGACACCTGTGTCTGGATCAGGATACCAAGAACAGATACTAAGGGATGGTGCATGGAAAGGCACCAAGTCTAATAGACCAGTGACTGGATCCTGATGGGGATTGTGGGGCCAAAAGTCTAAGTCAGACGGATTTTCTCAGGCAGTTCTCCGGAGTCTTCTTATTTTGGGGGAGGGGGGAGCACTGGTGGGCAGTCCATTCTGCCATCTGAAACAATTTATCAAACTTCTTTTTTCTTAAATTTTTTTAATGTTTATTATTTTTGAGAGAGAGAAAGACAGCAAGCAGGGAAGAGGCAGAGAGAGAGGGAGACACAGAATCGGAAGCAGGCTCCAGGCTCTGAGCTGTCAGCACAGAGTCCGATGCGGAGCTCGAACTCACAGACCGTGAGATCATGACCTGAGCTGTAGTCAGCCGCCCAACCTACTGAGCCACCCAGGCGCCCCTTCAATTTATCAAACTTCTTAGGCAGAGATTTGCTACCAAACAAGAAGATGCTTGCAAAAGGAACCAAACATGAGTTTCCTCCTGGGAACTTCTTTTTCTTTTCTTTTTTTAATGTTAAATTCCAGTATAGTTAACAAACCATCTTACATTAGTTTCAGGTGTACCATATAGTGATTCAACACTTGCATGCATCACCCAGTGCTCATCACAACAGGTGCACTTCTTAATCCTCATCGCCTACTTTACCCATCCCCCCAATTCTAGGAACTTCTTAAGGGCAGTGCTCATTTTTAGATCTAATTCCATGAAATTCTAGACTTGCAAATGCAAAGAGCCTCACAGTCTCCTGCATAGACCGAAATTACTGCAGTTTTTCCTTTCTGGTGAATACAAAAATGCTGTTCCCATTGTTGGCAACTCTGTTAATAAGAATCAAATTCTTTTGCCAGACCTCATCTAAAGTAAAATGTTGTTGGGGCCCCAGGCCAAGTAACAAAGAAATGAAATGGCCTTTATGAAATGTTGAGAGGAAGACCGTTTTTAATTTGAGAAAGCTGCATAGAGTGAGCCACAGAATGTGCTCTCCTCTCTCATCTGCTTCTGTCTCTGGCAATTAGGCTCTCTCTCCACTTCCGGGCCGGTTCTGGCTTTAATAACCCCATGCTTCCTGTTCACGCTGTTTCAAGGGTAAGTGGCTGATAGCAAGGGCCGTGAGCCTCTGATCACTGTACCTGTGACATGCCCTTGTGCTGTCTGACGAGGGTCTCATTATGAAGGACTGAAACTTGGGACGGGTCATCAGCGTCCACAGGCAGCCCTGGTAACTGAGTGTTTTACCACAGTTGAAGGTCACATAGTGCGGAGAGCACAGAGTGGGCCATCGGGTTCACGGTCAAATGTTAACTCCCTCCTCGCTGTGCAAGCTGGCCAGATCATTTTACCTTAGTGAGTCCCCACTTCCCCATCAGTGGAGAGAGAAGCATCATGTGTGGGTTTTCTCCATGGAATTGTTGTGAAGCCTAAACGAGGCAACACGGGTAAAGCACCTGTGTTATGGATACACTTGTGTTCCCACCTCCTTCCCCTAGAAGAAAATGGATGTATTGAAGTCCTAATTCCTGGTACCTCAGAATGTGACCTTCTGCGCAAATAGGACCCTTGCAGATGTAATTAGTTATGTTGAGATCATTGGGGTGGGCCCTGATCCCACATGACTGATACTCAGAAAAAGGGGAAATTAGTGCGGAGATAGACATGCAGGGAGGATGCCACTTGAGGATGACGGCAGAGATCTGCATGTTACATCTGTAAGCCCAGGAACACTACAGATTGCCAGCAAAAGCCAGGCGGAAGGCCTGGAACAGACTCCCTCTCACAGCCCTCAGAAAGAGCCAACCCTGCGGTCACCTTGATCTTGAACTTCCAGAACTCTTAAGACTATCAATTTTCTGGGGCCCCTGGGTGGCTCAGTCAGTTAAGCGTCCGACTTCGGCTCAGCTCATGATCTCGAGGTTCATGAGTTTAAGCCCCATGTGGGGCTCTGTGCAGACAGCTCAGAGCCTGGAACCTGCTTCGGATTCTGTGTCTCCTCTCTCTGCCCCACCCCCACTCATGCTCCGTCTCTTTCTCTCAAAAATAAATACACATTAAAAATTTTTTTAAAAAATGGGGCGCCTGGGTGGCTCATTCGGTTAAGCGTCCGACTTAGGCTCGGGTCATGATCTTGAGGGTCATGGGTTCGAGCCCCGTACCAGGCTGTATGCTGACAGCTCAGAGCCTGGAACCTGCTTCGGATTCTGGCTCTCTCTACGCCTCCCCTGCTCACATTCTGTCTCTCTCTCTGTCTCTCAAAAATAAATAAACATTAAAAATTTTTTTTAAAAAAACTATCAATTTTCTGTTGTTTAAAGCCACTCAGTGTGTGGTGTTTGTTCCAACAACCCCAGGAAGCCAATGCACACCTGTCAGTCCATTTTGCTACTTTACTTTTCTTCTCCCTTGTCCTTCCTCCTCCCGTGGCCTCCTTTAAATATAATCAAATAAGTGTGGTGCTGGGCCCTCTGGGGGGAGGGGTGGCATATGCCTAGGTATGCAGCACGTCCATTTCTGATGTCCCAGAGAGCACATACAAGACTTGTCCTCTGTGATACGCAGTGTGTAGGTTTCAGTCCTCCGGGTAGTGCCTGCAGTAATCTTCTGCACACGCATCCCACTGCGGAAGATTTGACAATCAGAACTGCCTCATGAGGCCGACCTGAAAAGGAACCGCAGATATAAACATGTTGCCACTCTTGTCGTTTTGAAAGAACATCTTTTAAGGCATCTCAGAGAGTTGGGAAGGCCTGCTGTTTCTCCTGTAGCCGGAAAAGACACACGCAGGTGTCACGGAGACACCAGGAGGTAGGGAGGGAGGCCTTCCCGGGAAACATCCTGAGTGATTTGCATTGTATTAAGTGAGCACAAACCACCTCACTTAGTCACTCATAGAAATTGAACCGTTTTAAAATTCAAAATGGATCTCCTTCTAGGTTCGCAATCAAGGTCGTGTCTCAGCGCTTCACTGGCATTTCCTTCACATAGGCCTTATTGGGTTCCGCTCTGCTGTTTGATGTCCTGTGGAGAAATCTCTGCCTGGCCGGACAATAGCTTCAGTATGCTACTCTTAGTGGTTTTAGTGTAAAGAAAGTCAGGCTTTGGAAACCAGCTGCACTGCGTCCAGTGACTCAGAGGAGAGTTTTCCAGCCACATTGCAAAACATCGTCCTTTCATTTCTACCGATCCATATTGAACCCTTTGCCTTGATCTGAGAACCTAGGATCTCAGCTCCTTCAAGTGTTCCAGATAGCAATGAGGGAGCCAGGACCCCGCAGAGCGAGCCGCCCACAGGCTGCAAAATTCCAGCAGAGAGGGGATTTTTGAAGTATCAAAAGCCTCACACCTGTGGGTGATTTCCATGCAGAGGCTGAGAGCAAAAGTAGCCAACCCATGACCTCTCTAAAACTCACATCTATACCAGCCTTTTGAGGAATAGAGTGATCCCTTTTGTTTTCCTAGACATTGCCAGAATACAAAGAAGATGAGGTGTGTGTAAGTTTGGGAGAGGAAAGAGACAATGGGGTCATATCAGAGGGCACTGGAGCTGGACTCAAACACGTACATTCCAATCCTGCACCTGCCGAGTTACTAGGTGGGAAAATGTATCAAAGCCCCTGCACCTGCCAGAATCTCAGTTTCTTTATTTGTAAAATAGGGTAATAATAAGTACCTGTGATAGCTCTTTTTTGCCAGGAGTTTGTGCAGTAGTGTATGTGAATATGCCTTGTACTTGTGCGTTTATCTGTCGGCCTGTTTTCCCTCTCTCCAGTTCTTATCTGTCACATTTATTGAATGATTACTCTGTGCCCAGCACTTAGCTAAGTATATTATATCCACTAGTTACATACTAATGCATGTAATCTCCCTAAGGGGGGCAGTATATTGCTAGTGGTTAAAAATCACATTACTTGAGTTTACATAAAGTCCGGCTACCTCTGTAAGCTTTGGTTTCCTCATCTATAAACTGGGGATGACCATGTCTATGTCAGAGGGTTTTCGTGAGAAATCAGTGAGACAATGCTTGCAAAATATTTACACAAAGTCGGGCACATAATTAAGGGCTCCACAAATATTAGCAAACATAATAAAAAGAACTTGTTGAAGAGTTTCTCTGCAACTTCTAACAGGGTACACACACCTGTGAGGTTGGCACATGACTCCGTGACTAGATTTCAGCTGTGTTAGAAAATTGTGGTTTGTAAATGAGTTGATATCCGTGGTTTAAGGTGTGTGTACCTGTTTCACGTTTTAAAATCTTTATTTCTTAAGAAACGTTTCAGTGTGAGCTAAAGAGACATTCGGTACTGTCCAGGAATGGAATTAATAGACTAGGGGAGAGGGATGGAGGGGAAAACATTGTTTTGGAAGGATCTAAGTTAATCACTTAAGAGAGAACTGAGAGGTGAGACCCCAAATTTTGGACTGGCAGGCAGAAACTGGGAACAGAAAGGTGACAGGTACAGAGTTGACCTGGCAGATGAGGTCAGACAGGCTCTGACTCCCGACAGAGAAAACACTGTGAGAAAATACACACATGTGCAGGCGTGTAGGATGTATCCTGGGACCTGGGTTTCACTGGGTTTCACTTGGCTGATGCAGAGAGCTTATGTCAGGGCAAAAGGAAGTGAGGAAGAAGAAATTGGTGTTCTTTCCAATCGAAAAGACTGTGATCTTCCCAAGGGCAGGGGATTTGTCTTTCAGGTTCACCCCTAACTCCCCAGTGCCTAGCAAGTCAGTGTACCATATATATTTGATGAAATATTGAATAAACAGATGAGAAATTACTGTTTGGTTTGATTTGGAGGAAAGTGGAACCACCAAAGACTTTGAATAATGGAATGACACCATAGAACGTACTGTCTGAAGAGAAATCTTGTCGTTCTCTAACAAATGAATTGGAATAGGGAGAAATTGTCACCAGGTAGATCGGTAGACCATGGAATTATCTAGATAAGGTACGAGGATCAGAAATGTGGTGACAGTGAGGACATTTTAGAAACATTGTTTACAATTCTTAGAATCGGTGCAAAAGGCATGGTAACGAAAAGAGGAGAAATCAAAAGCTTCTCTCCAAAGCTTCTCCCCTGGGTGAAGGGTAGACGGCCCATGGCGTGCACCTGTTTGACAAAGGTTACCTGCATTGTGCTGGGGACTCTCCTAGACACGAGATTTGACAATGGCCAAGAATCCCACCTGGTGCATCAGACCTGCATAGAAATGTGCAGTGTGCTGGGTGGTGCTGCTGATGTGGCTATAATGCACGGGTAGGCTATTGCTGCTACACTTGTGCTTGGCCTGGTGAGACTTCATGGGGTCGTGATGGCGTCAGGGGCGGCAGTGGAACCGGCACGAAGAGAGAAGGGCAGTTTGAGTAAAGGAGAAATGGGTCATCTCCTTTCCGTACTTGCTAAAGCTTGATCACTGTAAGAAATTTAGGTGCCAGCATATATAAGGCAGATGGGAATGTGGGCATGGAGCTCGGGAGAGGTGTGAGAGCTAACTATGTTGATTAGAGTGTCATATGAGAGAGGGTGAGATTGACAAGGGGGAAAACAAAGAATACCATGGACAGAACATTAGAGGATACCCCCATTGAGGATTTAGAAAAGGATTTAGACAGAACATTAGAGGATACCCCCATTGAGGATTTCCTACCATGTCAGGAAAGAAGGAGACCAAGAGAGTCACGGAAGCCTAAGAGGGAGAGCTTCTTCGGGAAGGAGGCGGCACTGAGATGTGCGGTTATATGGAGGGGCCACGGAAAGGGGGCTTGGAAGAAGGCCCATTGGAGTCAGTAAGTTCTTTCTGACTTCACCTTCGTGAACGCATATCATGTCATTAACTCTCCTCAGTGACCTTTGCTGTGGCTGTCTCCTTTTTAGTGAATTTGGAACCAGATTATTCAATCTGGGGACTGTCCGTGTACTGGCTGCCTTTGACATTCTTCACTCCTCACTGATTTCTTTCCTGAAAACAGGGAGTAAAATAATGGTGTTCCCCACCCCAAATCCCCTTATTTCAACCAGGCTTGCACATCTTCTCTATAACTTGGCTCTGATCATGTTATAATGATGTCCCTGAACAGAGACATCCTTAACGCCCATAGAGAAAACCTAGGTTTGCTTTCAGCACCCTTCAAAATCTGAGCCCAGAACACACAGATAGTGGAGTGGAGTGGAGTGGAAAGACCATGACCTTTGGAGTCAGACAGGCACATCTATCTGCTGACCCCCCACCCCCAGCCTTGCTGGCCATCTGACTTGGACAACTCGTGCCCTTCTCTGAATCTCAGGTTCTTTTCTGTATGTGGGCATCATCTACAACGTGCTGAGTACCACTCCTGCTCATGAGGGATGCCTAGTAATGGGGAGCAGTTACTACTATACAAAATTCAGTAAAGGCCCATTTCCAACAACTTTAATGACCTTGATTTTGTCTTTAATTCTGGCTGAGGATGGTCCTCTGTGCCCCCCACTTCATGTTAATTGTACATGGGAATGGACATAGGCTTCCGCTCCGCCTCTCCCTGAAAACTCCTTCCAAGGACCTTGCTTGAAAATCCTGTTTCTCTCCTCCAAACCCCTAGGACACTGCTCAGTATAATATATACGCCAGTTATTCCTGAGCTGACCTGGGCCATGACTTCTATTGTTCTTGACTTGTTTTTCTACCTTGATTTCTTGTTTCAGTTTTCAGAGGTTTATGTATTACTTCCCTGACTTGATTGTAAATTCTTTGCAGGTAGAGAATGACCTTATAATTTATTGCACCCATAATTTGTAGCTCTTTCTTCTTTCTTCTTTTTGTTTTTTACTTCTTCAGAAGACATGGTTTAGTAGGGAAAATGCATTACTGAGCGTCCTGGATTTGAAATATTCAACAGGCAAATGAAGATTGTGTGACATGGAAGAGGTTACCTTTCCACTGTGAACATTACTTTCCTTGTCTCTAAAACTGAAAAAATAATAATAGCTCCCTCTTAGGGTCATTAATGGCATACACATTGCATAATTGGTCCTTAATTATGATGCCTTTCACCATTTTCTCTGCCCTTACTGAATAGGTGTACAGTAATGGATATTTCCATTTTGTCAGGATTCCTGTAAAAAATTTGCTCTAGGATCCTTTACATCACTTAGTCTCCCGTCGAAATGCCACCTCATCCATGCATCCAGCCCCTGTCCCATCCATCAGAATGTGCAATTCTTTCCTGGAGGTGTCTTTGGACATTGATGACACCTTTGTTTATGAAAAATTCCCTTTTATGAAACTGTGTTTCTTCCACTGGCCTGGGGACCTCTTAAAAGGAAAAATTCCATCTTACTCATCTCATCAGGGGAGCAACTTAGGTAGAGCAGAAGACACATAGAGAGGTGGAAACAAACAGAGCTGGAGTGAGTCCTGGATGAATCACATCTTCTCATTGGCTGTGTGAACTCTGGGCAGGTTTCTTCACTTCATCTGCACAAAGTGAGGTCATAAATCCCATGTAGGGCTGGTGTGTGGGCCAAATGAAAAGTAATATATGTGAAAATGTCTATCACTGTACCTGGAACATAGTAGGTTTTTAATAGGTGTTTAATAGGAACATAGTAGGTGTTTAATAAATGGTGGCCCCGGAGTCCTGGCACAATGTCAGTTACATAAAAGATGTTCATAAAATGTTAACTGAATTAAACTGAAACAGATTTAATACTTATTTCTGTTTTCCATTGATCTGTTGTATCCTACTGTTTCTGAATGTCCAAATTTGTCACATATTTTTCCTGGAAATTTACCACAGTGCCTTAAGAAGCATTAAGATCACACTTGCCACTGCATTGAGATCTTTGGAAGGGAGGTGCTTTGTTGAAATCAGCAAGGCTGTGTAGGTATTCATGCTTTTGTTATCTGAGCAAAAAAGACCTGCCTATGTTTTGTTTTTTTTTTTTGGCAGAAAAGGGACCAAAAGAAGTTGTTTAGGAAATAATTCACTCGTATATGTTAAATTCATTGAAAGCTAAGCCATTCAAGTAGATAAACTACAAAAATTAGACTGTTGAGGTCTGAGATCTTAGTGATAAAAGTGGCAGGGAAACCATCTAAACCCAAATTCTTTCTTTTTTTGTGGCATTATTAGCAGATAGGAAGCTGGGGAGAGAAAACTGAGCTGCAAGAATTTCTGGGGCAGCAAACTGGGTGCAGCCATTCACATCTTTTCTCCTCAGCAACCATTTGGTGACTGTGTCCCTGCCACCAGCAGTGGGCAAAGAGCCAGATAGACAGAAATTCACACCCATTATTAATGAAAGTCTTCTAGTTATAAGTAACAGAAGTCAACTTGAATGGACTTAAACATAACAGAGGGACATATCAATAAGGACTCAGAGGTGTCTCATGGAATTTAAGGAAGAGGATGTGTGAGCTGGGTCTCTGGAAAGATGACTCAGGGATTTGGAATCAGTAAGGACCCCAAGAGTACTTTCTCTCTGTGGTCACTTCTTCCAGAATATCTTTTCCCTTTGCTCCTTTTTTTTTTTTTTTTTTAATAAGATTGCCTTTTTTTTATTCAGGCAGGGAAAGATGGCTACCCAGAATTCTGATGTCCCATGATATGATTCTGGGCACAAGGACAAATTGACTCCTACCCGTGCTTCAGTTTTCAGTTCCCAAGAATGAGGCTCTGACCAACCTGGCTTGGACCAAGTGTCCCATCCAGTTTAACCATAAGAGGCCTTGAGGGTGGGGTTATAATGTGTAAATGCAGCCACTGTGAGGACATGCTATGTGGGGAGGGGCGGTCAGCTGGGGCTTAATCACTGAGACTGGGCAAACATTTCAAAAGGGGTGTACTCTTGATGAATCAGACAAGGTCTTGGCTCTCAATGAGATAGCAACAACACAGAACCAATGAAAAAGTAAAAAAAAAAGTGCCCCTTTTGTATGAGAAAAATCATACTTGAGAAGAAACCATGGCTTTTCAAGCAGTTCGGTCTGAACTCTGGTGCCAAATTTAAACTGGAGGGAAAGGAACTTACAAGAGCACCAGTTCTCTGGGTAGGGCACCTGTTCACCAGAGAGGGCACCTCTCACTTTCCCACTTCCTTATTTCATTTGCAGACTTCAGGGTAGGTCTTGTCTATTTCGTATTGTAAATAAGGAATTTGCAGTGACTTAGTTGGGACCGGAGCCCTCGTGGTGGAGCAGGCACTGGGAGGTCGCATTTCCTAAATCCCACACGCCCTGCACACAGCTGGGATTTGAAAGGCCTTGAACGTTAAGTTACCAGGTTCCAGTGGCTTTGTGGTCATCACTGATTAGGAGGACTTGGTATCAGGAGGTGACTGCCTCCCGCTCAGGTCCTGATGCCACAACTCAGCTGTTGTGCTTACTTCCTCCCTTTTCCTGCTTCTTACATGGACAGTCTACGAGTAAGCCCTATCTGCCAGTCCTCTGTGGTGTATCTTGATTCAGCACCCCTCCTCCCTGTCTGCTGCCATCATTCTCATCCCGTCTCTCTCCTGGAC
This sequence comes from Panthera uncia, assembly GCF_023721935.1. Lineage (NCBI taxonomy): Eukaryota > Metazoa > Chordata > Mammalia > Carnivora > Felidae > Panthera > Panthera uncia. The sequence continues at coordinate 59,328,453 of NW_026057585.1, forward strand.
CACACAGGAACTCGGGCTTCGACTCTGCCCCCTTTTGCTGCAGGGCGTTCAGAGAAATTTTTACAACAGGTGAGTCACAAGCCTGCCTGATGGCCCCCAGTTGCCTCTGATGGCACTGGAACCAGATCCCCAGTGCTTGCCCTGCCTTCTAAGGCAGCACAGGAAGGAGCCCTCACTCCCTCTTCTTTGCAGCCACTTCCCACCTCCTCCTGCTAGTACTGCTCTGCTCCCATCACACTGGCTTCTCTCTGTTTTGTAAACAGGCCAAACACATTCCCTCCTGGCATGACTGCCCTTTTCTTGTTGTTCACAGCTCCTTCCAAATGTCATTTCTTACAGAAATGCCTTCCTGGGCCAGCCCACGAATCCTTCCCGTCACTCTTCATTTCATCAGACTGTTTTATCATCTTCATAACACTTTTCACTATCTACACCCATCTTGTTCATAATTTATTTACTGGCTTATTATCTTCCTTCCCCTTTTCGATCAGAAGCTCTAGGAGAACAGGGACTTTGTTTTCTCTCTCTTGTTCCTGACTATACTCTGGCTCTGGGGCCAGTGCTACATCGTAGGCATTCAACACGTGTTTGTGGCATGGACAAATATTAGGCTGACTCTGTTAGAAACACAAGGGTGTCAGGGCTGGGCCCCTGCCCTTGCATTCATTACTAGTGATGTCGGGGGGCACTTAGTCACTGTCTGTTCCTGCACATTCCACTTAAAACCTCCATCACTGATATCTATCTCTGAGTTTAATCAAATGTAATTTATACTGCAGCCTTCTCAGTAAATAATTGATTTGCCCTCTCTGTTGTCTTCATCACAAATACTTCTTTGTGCTCTAAAGAAATAATTTAATCAGTCGATAGTATACACAGCCCTCTTGTTCAGAAGGCAGGTGGAAGATAAAGCATGAGCCTTGCTTGTACCAGAATATACCAGGACCAAAATAATCTCCCTTAAAAAACAGTCTGCAAACAAGTTGGCAGCAGAGGCACCCAATTAAATCCTCTTGTGTTTTTCTAATGGAGATGACCCCACAAAAGTTGTAGCTGCTGCAGAAGGAAGTTCCTGGCCAATTGCAGGCTGCATGTGAAAATAGAAACCCTTGTCCAGCTGTGGTTTAATTAACCTCTGTCTAGGTCCAAGAGCAGGCTTTCGTATTACGAGTGCTCACGCACATTGGGTGAGAACTCCAGCCCCAGGGTCCGGCTGCTGTGTGCTGCCGCCCTGTGACCTCGGAATAAATCCGATTCTCCTGCTTCTCACTTCTTTGCTCGCGGTGGCTTGACTTTCCGTGGGCACCATGTCCAGAGCTTACAAGGATTCTTTTGTAATCCAAAGCATACAGACAACCTTCCTTCGCCCTCCTATGTTGCTCCCAAAGAAAGACAGTGGGAGAGGTCAATTTTGCAGGTGTTTCCACACATTTGTCTGTTGCGAGCCCACACTTTTCTGGAATGGAACAAGGGGAGGGGGACATAAAGAAGCATCCACTCTGATATGTGTAGAAAGACTCCATGGAGGCATTCTCACAGGGAAAATCCATCTTTCTACTGTCTTTATGAGGAATTCTCAATATCGTATTTGTTTGCACTGTTTTTAACTGGAAACATAACCGTCTGATGATAGGAGATTGAGTCGATGAATCACGGATGCATCCATATGATGAGATATGCAGCCACTAAGAATCGTGTTACAAAAAATATCAATATGGGAGAAAATATATAATGCACTGCCAAATGAAAGAAGCAAGCTACAGATTTACAGCATGAATACATTTTTTTTTTTTGAGAAATGTATGTGTTCGTGTGTGCGTGTACACTTAGGAAAGTTTTGAAGAGTATGTACTCCAATGAAACCGTAGATATCCCTGGAATGCATCATGGGTGACTTTCCCATTTATTTTCTCTCCTGCATTTTCCAGATTTTAAGGTTTGAGCAAGTGTCACTTTGTAATTAGAAAGGGAAAAAAACAGTTGTTTTAAAGAATGAAAATAGAAAAGGTTTAAAAATGCATCTGTTATTTTTCACTTGATAACAAAGTCGTCTTCACTTGTCATCAGCTTCCAGCGTTTTGTAAATGCCTGCTTTGTAAACACCTCCCTGGTATGTGTCATGAGGTGCATTTGCCAAAGGGGCGGAGGGCAAGTTGTGGATTTCAGAAGAGCAAACCCCTCAGTACCTCCCAGTGCCGGTGGTGGTGAGGATGCCCTTGGGTGGCCGGCCACTCCACTCACCTCTGCAGACTCAGGTGCAACAGTGGCTGGCAAACACTCAACGCTTTTGCTGAGGGCCTTTGAGATGCATCTGGTGAGACGGTATTAGCCCTAGATTCACCTTCTTGATTAGGCTGAGTCTCATGGAACATCAGTATCTGTTTCTAGTAATGTGAGCCCTGGGTGCGGTTCCTGAGCCCTCCTACTCTTTCTGTCGGGCTATTGCAGGCACTTGCCGGCTTGCCTCTCCACGCCAAGACCCTCCCAACCCCCCGTCTTTCAGAACGCTCTTTCTCAAATGCATTGATTTTGTGTGGGCTTTGATGAAGTTCCGAGGAAACCAATGGCAGAGACTGAGATTTGCTCTAGAAAGCTTATTGGGGAATGCCCCCAGAATCAGCCCCGATGGGGAGTGCAGGTACAGGACTCAGCAGAGCCTGGGGCTAGGCTGTGGTACAGCTGCAGCCAAGGCATGCAGCTCTGCTTTGTCCTTTGGCCTTGAGGCAAGTCGGCAAGTCAAGGCTTGGGCCTTGGACTTTTACCCCCACCCATCTGATCACTCTGTCCTTGACTGGATGTGAGCTACAGGGGCAGTGGGGAGTGAGGTGAGAGTTACTCAGTTTTTTGGGTCTCTCCCATGACTACATGAGGTGTACGTGTTATTAAACTTGTGTTTGTTTTTCTACTGCTAATCTCTCTTTTATTCCAGGAAGGTCTCAGCCAAGAACCTATAAAGGTAGAGAAAATTACTATTTTTTTTCCTCCCCCAACACCCTGATGAAATGAAAGTATCGTTTCTGACACCATCAAGTAATAAAAATCAGAACTTTAGGCCGTTCAGGTGCTCAAAGAAATACTGAAATCTGTATTTAAGTGCTTCTAAAGAACTTTCAGGCTTTTTAAAAGTCGTACTTCTATAGAGTCACAGAAGTTTGTGAGCGTTACAAAGCAAAACACGCCAGGGAGTGAGGTGAGGGGAATACAGCTGTGGGTGAGGTGACTCTCTTGGGCGGAAGGCAATTCCCTGAGAGCAACTCACCCAAGAGCCTTCCTGAGCCAGTATGTCACCACCTAAAACTGGATCTGGGAGACGTACTACCTGTAGACTGCAGTCCACAGGAAAGGGATGAAAATGTTGTCATCACGTGATGCTGGCCAGGAGCTGCCCGACCCACCCATGTTGGATGCTTCAAATATGTGATGGCATTTAGTTCTTACAATGATCCTACAAGATGAGTGTTGACATCCTCATTTGCAGAGAGGTGAAGTAACTTGCTGTCAGCTGAGAGGCTTCTGAAAGTCAAAGCCAGCTGAGAACCCGGGTCTCTCCTGGACACTGTTCTTCCCCTCTTTCATTTCCCTGCCCTGCCCCTACGCCTGTTGTATTTTTTACTTCAGCTTCTGCCTTCATCCAAGGCACACCACACCCAGGGTAGGACCCTTTCAGTTGCAAGTGACAGAAACAAAAATAAAAACTGTGGCTGTGGACTCAGACTTGTGTCCTTCCCTGACCTCTGTGATCCTACTTCTTGCCAGCCCAAATCTTCAGAATCTCTTCCTTAAAACTTCTTCTGGTTAACTAGATTTATTTTTTGGCACTCCCGGCTCTCCCTTTTCCTCGCCCTGTTGTCTTAGGCACGTCTTTACCCTCTTGCAGCGTCAGTATTGTCCCCTGTAAGAAGGGACGAATAACTCGTACCATTCTCAGTCGCTGTGAGTAATAAAGGTGTGATAGAGAAGGACGTAACAAATCCTCTAAAGCCTGTTCTCTGCTTTGGTCTGATATTAGTGGCAACACACACTAGTTTGCCCCTTGGCCACCAGGCAAAAGACAGAAGCCTAGCCGTAAGTCACCTGAAAGGCCAGTGGTACGGGCCATCTTCAGGCTGTCAGTAAGCAGGCATGTAAAAATAAAGCTGCAGATTAGAAGCCAGACTGGTTAGTCCCAGACAGGCGGAATTAGCAGGATATACAAAGTTTCTTGGTCTTCATGGAGGGGTTCAGAAGGACTCAATCACAGAAGATTACAGATTATCTTTACAATCTTAAAAACAGGAAATTTCTCCCTTTTTTCCAACAGGAAAGCAAGGAAGGAAGGCAGGGAGAGAGGGATGGAAGGAAGGAAGAAAGAAAAGGAAGAGAGAAAAAGAAAGAGAAGGAAGAAGGAAGGGAGGGAAAGAGAGGGAGGGAGAGAGAGAAAAGAAAGAGAAAGAAGGGAGGGAGGGATGAAAAGGAAGGAAGGAAGGAAGGAAGGAAGGAAGGAAGGAAGGAAGAAGAAAGAGAGAGAAATGAGTACTAGTAGACCTCAAATGAAAGGAAAGAAGAACCCACCATCAGAGCATAAGGATCAGGTCATCTATACGGAGTCACTGACGGACCCTGCTTTATACTGCAGTTGTCTCTAATCTGACACAGCCTCAGAGTCAGAGGCCAGTCTTTGAAAATGCAGATTCCCAGCCTTTCGAATTAGAATCTTTGGAATCTTAGTACTTGGCTTTACACAGAAAGATGCCGGTGGATTCTAGATGCCCTTTATAGAGAGCTCTTTTCAGAAGTACCAATGAAGAACATCTTTTTAAGGGAATGTGTGCGTGAATAATAGCTTGAATATTATTTTAGCTCCTTAATTAGTTTACCTTTTAGCAATAATGACAGCAACCATGTTCATAAAAGCACATTTTAACAGCCCCCTAAATGTGTTGTTCTCCTTATTCTGCTCACTACCCAGCTAGTTAATTACATAAAATCAGCATTCTCTCCTACGCAGCTAGGATACATAATTATTTGTCCATTGCAAATCAACACCTGGATAATTGCAAGATAGAATTCTAAGTAAAATAAGTTATCTCTGCTGCTGGGCTCGGAAATTCCCCCCACAATCTGTTCTTAAATTGGACAACATAACAGACAACAGAGCTCTTTCAGCAGTGGATAGAATCATGTTAGATGGGGTGGGGTGGAGGGGGGAAACTCTTTGAAATTTTCTTATCATCAAGATGGATGGCCTGGTGATTCAGATAGATATGCAGAAGGAGGGAGGATGTCTCAGTTTGGGTATTTTGTTAATAATTCATAAGTTGATCTTTGTGGTTGCCTTCAGGAAGGAACATCCTGTTCCTAACTGCACACTTATTCCCAGGCAACCAAAAAAATTTTCCAAACAGCTGGGAGCATCACTCCTACTGCCATAGACTTTGCTAGGGTTAGCTTTGGGCCACCGGTGCTTAATGTGAAATATATTCTTTGGGGAGGAGGACGGCAATAAATATTTACTGAATGACTGATGTGCCAGGGAGTGCGCAAAGAGGAAAATGTGTATTATTTCATATAACCCTTCTAACTGTCCTAGAGAGGAGTGCAGATAACTACAGTGTTTTAGAGATGGAGAAGCTAACAGTCAGAAAAGTTAAATAACTTTCCCAGTATTAGATATACACAAAGTTACAGAGCTACTAAAACACCACTGGACTCCCAAGAGTTAGACATCATGCCCCTCACGGGCAGTGTGGTGTTATGCCAGTGACTTCGCTTCCTGTGCCCCAGCCTCCTCCCATCCAGTGGGTTGCAGTGTTTGTCTCCAAGGTGTTACGATTATTCACTAAGACAGTTTATGAAAATTGGACAGGCTTGTCTTCAGGTATCATCCAGCTTTTTACTCCTCCTTCTAAATTCTGGCCCCCTCATTATAGACTGCATGTTGGTGTCTTACCCTCCCCCCTAGCCATCCACCCAAGGAAATTCATACATTGAAGCCCTAATGCCCCATGTGGTGGTATTGGAGGTGGGGCTTTGGGAAGGTAATTAGGTTTAGATTAAGTCACAAGGGTCACCCCTGTAATGGAATTAGTGCCCTTGTAAAAGGAAGAGAGATAGCACACTCACTCTGACCCCCTTGATCTTGGACTTTCAGTCCCTAGAACTGTTGTTTAAGCCACCCCATCTGTGGTATTTTTGTTACAGAGCTGACTGAGACACTTCCTTAGATGTATAAGTATCTAAACATAGAAGTGAACACTCAGCTCAGTATAAGAAATTTGTTGAAGTTGACCTCTGCTAGACAGGGAAATACTGTAACTGTCAAAAGCTAAAGGAATTCACAACCAGGCTGACCACATTAGGGAAAAAAAAACCCACTTATCTTGGCTCTTGTGTGAGTTTCTGTGGCTGTGCTCATTATAATCTGTGATGAGGGTGGGAGGGAGGTAAAGAGAAAATAATCTTGGCTGTGAAATATCTTTTATTTGACCATTAGCAGTCTTTAGTGAACAGCCTGGAGCAGGAGACAGAGACCGTTTATTACTCTAGTGGATTCTGTGGGCTGTCGGGCTCACTGTCCTAAAAAATGCTAATTGCCTGCTTCCTCTGGATCCTGACTTCTGACAAAGGTGCCTCGTAGTTGAAGCTTCTGCCAGGTCATTCCCAGTGTGGGACCTCCACGTTGGCAGTGCCTTCTGTTCCAAGACAGGGTCTCAGTGTTCTTCCTGACGGCATCCTTGAGGGCTGTTCAAACCGCAGAATTTACTCAGTGCCCTGGGGACTGCCTCGATTTAAATTCTGAGGAGAGGAATTTCCTGGGTTGCAAGGGGATCAGGTTGTGATGAGGTTGAGAAACGCTCTTCCTTAATGGCTCAAAGCAAAGGCAACGGTTAAAATAACTATGGGTGTGACATTTACATTATCCCATTAGGGATTTTATTCCTTGGAGATTGTGCATCACACTCACAGAATAGTTTTGAAATAGGGTCTGTATGGAAGGGGTGCTTAGTGACCCCTTACACTTCCCCACAGTGATTCTGGCTCCAGGAGTCTACTTGCCTCTTTTGAATAAAGAAATAAATTCATTCATTTATTCAATTATTCAGAAGATCTGGGCACTGTGGGTCCACTCTGTGTCAGGTACCATGCTAGGTTCAGAAACCACAGATGAATCCGCCCCAGCCGCCGCTCTGGTGGAGTTAAGTGCAGAGAAGGAGGCATGAAGATAAAGTCAATGAGGTGCTCTAGATGCTGTGACAGATGCTGTGAGGGAATATTGTACAGTTTGTGTCTATGTGTTAGGAAAATGCTGAGCTCTGGTACCTTGGTCAACAAGTCGAACACTGTGTTCCATCTCTGACTTTCTGGAGTTTACAGACTAAGGAGAAGGCTGGATTTAAACAGGTTATTACAAATGAGATCATTAGTTGCAAGAATGCAAGGGGATTATCAGGAGAATACTGCGGATGCCTCTCAGAGGGGATCTCGCGGATAGACCCCTGGGATCAGAGGACCCCTGGGCACATGGTGCTGTGCTGAGACCTCAGGTGTGGAAGAGGAGGGGCAGGGGGTGAAGAAAGACAGGGCTGGGAAATGCCTTCCAGGCCCAGAGAACAGCAGGTGCAAAACTACAGAGCATAGCATGAGGTTGCACAGAGCAAGTCTGTTGGAGGATCTGGATAAAGGCCAGAATGTGAGAGAAATGGCAGAAAGGGGTCCAAAGTGAGGTTGATGGGTTCAAGAGGTGCCTTATAAGATACGTTAAAGATGTTCATTTTAGTCAGTGGGGTATGGGGGTTAGGAAAGGAGGAGTTCTTCAAAAAAAAAAAAGTGCCAGCCCTCAGAGCAGACGATGTATTTGATTGGAAGGTATACTTGCAACGTTTATCAAGTAGACAAGGCAAGTCAGAGAAGACAAAATAGCATGGGCAAAGGGCATGGCGAAGCCTGGCCCGTAGGACTGGAGATTAAGCAGAAATGAGATGGGAGGAGAGGAGGCCACCTGTTGTGGGCAGGTTGAAGGCAATGACATTTCAAGGGTTGGTAGTGTGGTGATGAGGTGGCATTGGGGCTGGATCTCTTTGGAGGCAGCATGGGGCAGGGATTAGAGGGTGACCCTAGAGGCATCTCTCCGGCGTCTCCCGGGTGCCTCCAGATGCTTAAGAGTAATGGATATGCACCCTGCCTACCCCCACTGTCCATGAAGGATATCACCCCCTAGGGTTACCAGTTGTCCACTGTAAAATTAGAAATGGACCATTCTTGGAAACCCAAATGGCTTATTATGATTGTAGGCTTGCCGTGACTCCCTGAGGACTTTTCAAATTGTTACTTCTCAGAGAAATATGCAAGGAAGAAAGCATTATGAGATGCAGACACCCCCGGGGTATGCAAGATAATCTGCTGGGGATGTGGGAAATTATGAGACATCTATTTATATTTGGTTCTAAACTAAAACATTTTAAGACTGATGAGCTCTAATAATATTAATATGTAGTTTATAAGTGGTACATGTTTATACTACATGTAGGTAAATTATACAGAAATACACCTCTTTTTTTAAATTTATTTATAGGCTCAAAAATATCTTACTAAGAGAGACATGTGGTTAAAAATAAAAATCGTAACCCTGGAAATCCTGGTTCTGTGAACTGAGGCAGACCTTTTCTTAAATCCTGGCTCTGGCTCTGATCTAGATGTATCAGTTTAGGCAGTATGACCATTCTGAATTTCTGTTTCTAAGAAGGGATCCAGCAGACAGAGTTGATCCAGATACAGGAGACAGGTCTTCCTCAAAGACTACTGGGTCCTTCCCACTAGACTCAGAGTCTCGGTAGATGCTATTTGGGAATCTGCGATTTGGGATTTTGGGGAGTGGTGGTCGTTGTTGTTGTTTTACAGGTGATTCTCCATTAGATTAGAATTAAAAATGTCTGCGGTATGTCCATGAGTGCAGGGGTATTTATGTTTTGTTCACTGCTGTGTCTCTAGCACCTTAGAACACATAGTGGGGGTAGGGGGGTGGCGCCTAGATGGCTTAGTCGGATGAGCGTCTGACTTTGGCCCAGGTCATGATCTCACGGTTCGAGGGTTTGAGCCCCTAATTGGGCTCTCTGCTGTCACCACAGAGCCTGCTTTGGAACCTCTGTCCCCCTCTCTCTTTGCCCCTCCCCCACTCTCTCAAAATAAATAAAAAAGCTTTAAAAAAAAGAACACATAGTAGGTACTCAATATATATTGACTGAGTGAATTAAAGAATGCATGGTCAATCCATCAATCCATGAGAGCCTTATACTTCCCCCAATGTTGCCCCAGTGTTATTTACATCTAATCCTCAGAACAGACAGGGTCATGAAGCGCTCCTGTGGCCTAGAGAACAGAGTCCAAAGCTTCAGGCCTTCCAGGAATAGGCCCCCACAGCCTTGGCCTGCATCACACGAGGCCTGTGCTCTAACACAGTGCTTCCCGAGCACATTAATGGGCCCAGGCTCACCCAAAACCATTCTAACCAGAATCTGTAAAAAGTTCCCAAGGTGATTCTAAAACGTAGCCAGGGCTGAGAAACATTCAGACTAGACTAACCCAGTGACTCACTTTCCCCCAAATATCATCATGCTTTTTGCTCTTCTGGAAGTTTCTCCCTCACTTATCTGCTTGATGAACCCTGCTTTCTCACCAAGCCTTCCTCGAATGACAGGAACCTCTGCCGCTGTTCCTAATTCCCTCCCCGCCAAACAAGTGATCTCTCTTCCCCTCAGCTCCCTATGACATTCACAGTCATATTTTGTAAAGCCATATGTGTCCCTTTCTAAAATGTGGCATCCCCCAAATGGGAGAGGAGACTCTTTCTGCATACCTAGGTAGCACATTGCCTAGCACAAAGAATGCCCTGGGGCAGTGTCCTATACAAATGATGATGATACAATTAGGATGACCACACAATTTGTTGTCCAAACAGGGATAATTTTGAGAGTAATAGGACGATAGGAATAATAGCATCAGGACAAAAGGTGTACACAGGACTGCCCCAGACAAACTGGAAATATGATCACCTAGGTAACAGTGGTCAGTTTTGATTGAGCTCTGTCAGTCACTGTCCTACATTGCTGTCTATGTGTCGTTTCTGTGACCTACCCAACGACCCAGTATGGGAGCAATGGTTATTATTTACACTACACAGACAAAGACACTGTGGCAGACATGGAAGGGAACTTGCCCAACGCATCACAATTAAGGGAGTGGATGGGAGAGCGGGGACCAGAATGCAAGTCCTTTGAATACAGAGCTCTGGTTCTGGGCCATTAAACCCTATTGCCTGCCAGTGAAGATCTCAGGTCTTGGAATGGGACAGGATGAGATTCTATTCCCAGCTCAGCTTGCAGCAATTTTAGTTACCTCTCTGGTCTTGGTTTCTTCATTTATAGAATGATGACTATGCGTATTTCCAGTAGCCCTAGATTAAGAGGGATAAGGTCTGAGAAGATCAGGCATGGTGTGTGTGTTTAGGATGTACTTAGTAAGACAGCTGCCAATTTACTGTAGGCTCCATAAGGCATCTACACAAATAGCTGTGACACAAAGTAAAAAGTCAAAGGGCTATAACAGAGTATGGTGCAAGGTCAACCGAGGCCAAAGAGCCTAATGGTTAAAAGCATGAGATTTTTCATAACACCCAGGTTCAAATTCAGGCTTTCGGATTTGACCGTGTCCGATTTGAATAGACATTTCTCCAGATAAGATTTGCAAAAGGACACTGAGCACAAGAAAAGATGCTCGATGTCATTAGTCCTGAGGAGAATGCAAAAGAAAACTGTGATATCACTGAACACCCACGAGGACAGCTAAAGCAAAAAAGACACAAATATTGGCAAGACTATCTGGTAGAGAAACGGAAGCCCTCGTACTTTGCAGGTGGGATTGTAAACTGGTACAGCCACTTTGGGAAAATGCTTTGATAGTTTCTTAAAACTTTAAACATAGAGTTACCATATGACCCAGTATTATACCTAGGAGAGAAATGGTATAATACTACGAATTGAAAACTATGCCCACACAGTAACTGATACACCAGTGTCATAGCAGCGTTGTTCATAATAGCCTCCAAATGGAAACAGCCCAAATGTCCATTGGCTGATGTGGTATCTTGATGCAATGGAATATTATTCAGCCCCCCCTCCCCCAAAAACGACATGAAGTACAGGCACATGCTGTAACATGGAAGAACCTTAAAAATGTGATGATAAGAGAAAGAAGCTAGTTACAAAGGACCACACATTGTATGCTACCATCTATATGAAATGCAGTTTGCTTCCAAAATAGGCAAGTCCATATAGGCTGAAAATAGTTGAGTGGTTGCCGAGGTTGCCTTCTTGTAGAGATTGAATTGAATGGTATGGGAATTATATCTCAATAAAGCTGTTATTTAAAAAATTCAGGCTCTGCTGTTGGTGTTGGTCATTGACATTATCTTCTGTAAAATAGGGCAGGTGACAGACTGTAAGTTAAAGAGCAGGTGTGAGGGTTAAATGAGAGTTTGCATGTAAAATCTTGGCACAGTGACTGGTATGATAAACAGTCAATAATTGATAGTGACGATGATGATGTCGCTTAAACATAGGTCCTTTCTTTTGTCCATCCTGACGTCTATGGTCAGTGGTGCTTTCAGCGAAATAGTCTGGGGATGCACGATGACTTGTGATGTGTGAAGACTGACCCTTTCCCTAGCACTCTCAAATCGTATGTGCCTCTGATGGAATAGCCTTATGGCTCTGATATCTGTTATTTATTTCTTAACTAATATAACTGAGACCTTGCTCAAGATGTACTCATGAAAAATTACCCTTTTAATGGTGGAGCATTTAATGAGAAACTGGATTATCTACTGCATAAGTGCCCTTCATACAAATTAGCTTGGCCCTGGGTCCTAATCTAAATTGGGCTCCCTACTTTCCTCTAAATGGCCTAATATTTTCTTATTAATCTCTGCCCTTGTTCACCTGATCTGGCTCTGTCTCCTTATGAAGCGCTCTCCTTGGTAGAGCTCTGTGCTTTGATAAATGTTTCTTAAGGCTGTCTTTCTATCTGACTCATGGACAATTTGCGGGACATGATGTAGAGGCCAGAAGCTATTTGTTCCATTTTTTTTTTAACGTTTATTTATTTTTGAGACAGAGAGAGACAGAGCATGAACGGGGGAGGGGCAGAGAGAGAGGGAGACACAGAATCGGAAGCAGGCTCCAGGCTCCGAGCCATCAGCTCAGAGCCCAACGCGGGGCTTGATCTCACGGACCGCGAGATCGTGACCTGAGCTGAATCGGACGCTTAACCGACTGAGCCACCCAGGCGCCCCTGTTCCATTTTCAAGCTGTCTCTCCAGTGGAATTTTAATGATACCAGTGTATTGGGTGTCAACAGATTTGGACCAGGTGAGTTTGTGTATAACCTAAAGATGGGGAAGTAAGGTAGAGTGAGAAGCGATTAATCATGGTGGTTAAGAGAACAGGCTTCAAAAACACAGAACACAAGCAAACCATGAGCCTGGGCTTTGGCATCAGACATATCTGGATTCAGGTCCCACTGAGTAAGTTTGGACAAGTTACTTGGCCTCTTAGATGTTTCATTTAGATTCTCATTTACTAAACCTGGGTAAAAGCACATACCTCTAGGGTTACTTCTAAGGTTAAACAAGTTGGTGTATACAACGTGCTTTGTACAGAACATGATAAATACTACCTGGAGTGGTTATTATAAGTAAAGCTTGGAGAAGTCCCTCATAGTAAAAGGGATTTGATTAGTGACTGAAATAATATCATGGGTTGAAAAGGCTGAGATGGTATTCGTGGTAGAGTAAGAAAACCTTCCCAAGAAACAGAGTAAGCCATAGGCCACTCCTACCCGACACCCCATGATAATGCAAGGAGAGGTAACTTGTCGTACATGGCCCTGTTGTTTGGGTAGGTGTCTGCACAGGGTTTATCATGGAAAATGTCCTCTTTGTTCTTAGCTTTAATCTCTGACAATCTGCCCTCACAGAACCCTGGGCCTTAATTTTTACGTCAATTACAGATCATGACTAATTATGCATATGTTATATCTGCTTTGTGGACTATAATTCAAAGGCTTTACTATACGAGGAGTCAGCAAGGGTACAGGGGGAAAAAGCACCAGCTGGAAATTAGGGGTCTGGTTCTGCAGACATTCCTTTGTGCCCTCCTTCCTTCAGCATTCTGTCTTCTCTTCTTCATTCACTGGGCTGGTAATAGTGGTGACAGCTGCCATTTTCTGAGCACTCACCATGTGAATCCATGCTTTGCACATACTGTCTCCTCTAAGTTACTATTCGCAATGAATCTGACGGTGGATATTTTATCCAACATCCGTCAGATGAGGAAACTGAAGCTCGGCGGACAGGTTAGTTGGCTTTCAAGTGAGAAAGCCATACTTTGAAATGAGGATAGCCAAATAAAGCCGTACCTTCTTACACAACCAGCGCAATGCACATTTACGCATTTTTTATTTTTGGTCACCAAACTCTTGAGCTTATAGGGGCACAGACTTAGTCTCATACATTTGTTGCAGTGACTTATAGCGTCTGGCACGGAGGAGATGCTCAGTAAGGGATGATTGAATCGATGAATGAAATGCAAGTTGTATTTCTTTCAGTAGAAAAGCATTATGCAGTGGTTAATCATTGCTGTTGTTTTCTTCCCCCCTCTATTTTCAGCTGAAATAATTCTCAGCCCCACATTATGGAAAGGCCTTAGTTTGCACATCATATACATAGAGAGAAGTAGGCTGAGTTAGCTCTAATGTGCTCAGCTCAAAGTTTCTCACCAATGATGGAAGGCTTGATGGAGGAGGTATTGGAAGTTCAAGTTAATGATGTTCCAGGAGATGAATATCAGGAGACTAGGGTGCTCCAGGTTTTAAGAACCATATGTGCAATGCCCCATATTCTGATGAGTTATATGAAAGTTTGATGATATTAGAAATTTTAATTACGGTGTATTCATCTTTTTTTCTGACCATGTGAACTTGCACAAGCTCCTTGAATTTTATGACCTTCATCTTCATTGTCTACAAAATGGATATGGTTGAGTTTTTATGAAGAGTGGGCATAAAGTTTATAAAACATCTCCCGTGAAGCACTCAGTTAGCAGTAACTTTACTGTCCTTATTTTATATGGATGTATTTGAACTTCTGGTTGACACGTCTTAGCAAAATATTATGTTAGTAATTATTGAGAAGGGCTGTTGCGGGATATGGGCGCACCATACCAAGTAGCCAATTTCTACACACACATGAGTTAGCAGAAGAGATATTGTAAAACCATTTTTTTGATAATTGTCCCTGGGTCATTACTTGATACAAAGCAATTACTCTGGAGTCTCACTATAAAACAGCCCACGGAATGGGGTGTAAGAGGGTCTTGGACCCTGGCCAAAGTCATATTAAATGCTGGAAATGCCAAAGAGGCTCAGTGCTAATACTATTGTAACAAGAATGTCAGACATGAACTCAGTGGGTGATTATTACTTGTTGAATACCTAGTGTGTATCAAACTCTGTACTGGGTGCTTTACACATGTTGTCTGATTTAATTATCTTAGTGCCCCACTGGGGTTGGTTATTTGTAACTCTTTTTTTTTTTTTTTTTTTTTTTTTCCTCTTGCCTGAGAAAACAGAGGCTCAGAGAGAAGTAATTTGCCTCCAGATTTAAAATGATAGAGCCAGACTTTGCATCCAGGAGAACTACCATTCTTTTCTACTTGGTCCAGTGATTTGACTTTCTCAGAACAGAAGTGAAACCAGAGACCGAATCTTGGCCCTGTGGATATTTAAAGACAGTGGGACCTGAATACTTACATGCCTGAATCATGCTTTTCTCTGTTCTCAGGTCAGGATCGCAGTGAAGCCACTTTGATAAAGAGGTTTAAAGGTGAAGGGGTCCGGTACAAGGCCAAACTGATCGGGATTGATGAGGTTTCTGCAGCTCGGGGAGACAAGTTATGTCAAGATTCCATGATGAAACTCAAGGTACCACAACAACAGTTTACTTCCAATATTACGGGTTTAATAGGACTGAGGGAAGGGGTGATTATGATCATTATGGTAAAACTTTTTACTTATTCGTTTATTAGTAAACTACTTGTTTCACTGATGAATCACTGCATGTATTCATTGGGAAGAGATTTTAATCATTATGGAGTGACTGCTGGCAATTCTTTGCTGTGCCCAGTTTTGTAATTTCTGAGCATATCACCTTTTATTCAATTTTATCTTCATTGTGCAATGCCTGCAAAAATAAAAGTTAAATTGTCAAATTTTATAGTCCCTCAGATTTTATGAATCTTAAACCCTTTGTTATTTTTGAATACATTTTAAATGTTTTACTGTATGATAAATAGGTAAAAGATGTTCTGTTAAGATAAAAGCTAATTTTACTCATTCTTATAATTTCTATTAATGTTGCCAAACACCCCATAAAAGAAACATATTTTTTAAAGTAATATGTAATAAGATTTGGAGATTTCGAGATATCATAGAGAGGTTTCTGATTATAAATGCTTTAAAGAAGGCTTTTTTATTGTGAAATCTAAGAAAGAAATTGGGGAAAAATACACAAAATAAGAAAATTATGTGACTAAATGACCTTTAAAACATATGAAAAAGCATTTTTTGTTCCCATGTTCTGGTCTTCATACAGTCTATGTTTCATTCTTTTAAAAAGTGATTTACAATATTTGAAAAACAAATAATTTAGCAGGAAGTCTGCAAGATACTTGATGCATCTCGTACACGTAATTTAAGTATTTTCCTGACTGTAGAATTCACAAATGTTTATTGTAAAATATTTTGAAAATACAGACAAGTATAAAGAGAAAAATTGAAAACATCTATAATTCCACCACACAAAGAAAATCAGTGTGTAACTTACAATCTGTCTTTGTATTTTCATGTATATTATATGAATTATAAATACATAATACAATTGGAATTACTATTTATATAGTCTTACATTTTTTTTCTCATCTAATATTATATTATGATAATTTTTTAAATATCTTCAAATAGTTCCTCAAGACATAACTTTATATATATATACACACATACATACACACACACACACACACACACACACACACATATATATATATACATTTTTTTTAAGTGTAAGAAATAAGGAAGAAAAGAAAAATAATATACAAGATTGGCCAAGTGCCTCAAAGTACAAACTAGGGCAGTATCTGTAAAACACCCTCTCCATTGCCTTTTCTTTCCTATTTGCTTAACAAATCAGAGCTATTATTTTTATTTATGTTATACAATTTTTCTCTGCAGTTTAAGATGTATAACAGATGCTAAGTGCCCCTATAGTGTGGCTGTAGGAATCATCCTTTTTAAAAATCGTATTTTCTAAAATGTGTACCAGTTTCTTCTCTAGCTGTTACATAAGCAAGCTTTATTTTAATAGTTACATATCTATTATAAGGTATCCTAGAAAAAGATACTCAAATCATGATTTCACAGATGCTCACCTTGGGAAAGGTTAATGTTTCTGTTTTCTTTTTTCTTTCTTTTTTTCTTCATAATTAAGCAACATTATGAGATTGTTAGGGCAATCCAATAATGAGCTCTCTTCTTTTGCTTAGCTTAAATCTGGTCGATAAGTAGATGAAGAAGTCTGACAGGAGGGAGCACCTGGGTGACTCAGTGGGTTGAGCATCTGACTCTTGTTTGCTGCCCAGGTCATGATCTCCGGGTTCATGGGATGGAGCTCCACATCCGGGTCCAGGCTGTCAGTGTGGAGCCTGCTTGGGATTCTTTCTCAACCCCTCTCTCTACCACCACCCCACCTTTAAATAAATAAATAAATAATTAAAAAAAAAAAACAGGCAGTCTGACAGGAGGAATTCTAAATTGCAGCCTTATGAGTGATAAATGCCTCGAATGGCAGATGTGGCGTGGATTCGTGGCTACAGTGGACTTCCTTGAAAGAGATGAACTGTTCCACTTAGTTTGTGGAGCATTTGGATAACTGTAGTCCTCCTGTTCCCACCAACCCCCATGCTGCACTAGAGCAGGCCTTGAGACTCATACGTGCAGTCACACTAGAGTGCCGCCCCTCTACCAGCAGGCAGATTACAGAGAGAGCGCAGAAACGACTGAGCCCGGAGTCCTCAGCTTCTCTCCAGACTCATGTCCGATAGAGCCCTGCCTTCCTTACCAGGGAGACCCTAGTCAGTGGTAGGGATGAAGGCCAGGATCTTCATTTCTGCTAAGTCCCCCCCTTACTGACAAATGGAGATCTGCTTCTGACAAATGGTAATTAAAGGACAGGACGGAAATCTCCAGTGACCTGGTTCTTACCCAGAGCCACAAGTAAGTCTGCTGAGGAGCCAATGCTGCTTCTCCCAGCATCCTGGTAGATAGCCGTTCACCGGGCATCGGTCACAGAGAGCCTCACTGGGCCAGCTACCTTCATGGAAGCACTGAGGTCTAAGTGGCTTTGAGCAGGAGTCTGCCTGTGCTCCCTGAAGGTTCTCTGTGTGGATTAATGTTGGGCCAAGCTAGCTGGACCAGACCTGGAGATGGCTGCTGACCTGGTGCATGTGCGTGTGTTACCTGCATGGAAGTGCCCCATCGGTCACCCCTTATAACTGTGAGGTCCCCAAAGCCCTGAGAATTTGTCCTGCTATAACAGGCTCCTGTCAGATGCACTGAACTTATTGAGGAGTTCTTGGTTCCTAGACAATTGTGTTTCATTGTTTGCAAGTTGCCACGAAGAATGCTGACGTTTCAGCTCCCAGTGGTTTTTCTTTAAGAAACAGAAACATAAATGATCGATTCTCCATTTGGCCAACTGCCCAGGAAAAAAGAGGCAGAGAAGTACAAAATGCCTGTTAGCCTTGCAAAAGGACCCACTTGTTCTCATTAGGCAATATGGGGGAGTCTTTTTTCCTTTGCTAGACTCTTTGAGGCTGGTGCCGTTTTCTTGCTTTAGGGAGTTTTCTCTTATAAAGATTTTAGGGGGAATTCAAATTTCGACTCTGAGTAGGCCATCACTGGTTCTCCAGCAAAACACCACCATCATCCTGTTTTAATTTAGAGTCAACAAAAGCATTTCCCCGTATATTCTCTCTTTTGATCTTGTGAGGTAGATATTAGTCTCTTTGTTTTACACATAAGAAATCTGAGGTTCATAGATATGAAGGGATTTGCCCCAGAACCTTCATTTAATCTGTGTTAAGGCCAGAATTCAACCTAGATCTCTGGATGCCCCGTATTTTATAAGACATCGTTTAGTGCTTAATTATACTCTGTTTTGTATCTGCAGTTAATTTACCTTGGTTCCCCAATGAGACTTTAAGCCCGTACCAGTAAGTAACTACCCACACATCATTGGTTTACAAAGTAGTCAACTTTCAGAGACGTCAGGCAAAACGGTGGTTGTTGAAACTCCGGAAGGGAATGCAGTCTCCCAGAAGCACTGTCTACAGGGCTAATTACAGAGCTCTAAACATGTCACTCGGGGTCCTAATAAGAAGCAGAGCCCACCCTGGCTAGGTCAGATGAGGACACTTAATGCAAGAGGTACTTACAAAGGGTAGGTAAGGTTAAGTAAGGTAACAAGGGATGGTGAAGCTCCCAGAAACCTGCCACCGCACAAAGCTGTTTCCATACTAGGAAGAAATATATCTGCTGAAACCCAGGGAGAGCAGGATGGAAGGGGAAATCCCCTCCCCCACCAAGCAAAAGTATAGTCACTGCCAGAGATGTAGCACAAGGAAGGAAAGGATGCGGGATGGAATACCCTGACCTCTGTCTCCATCCAGACTCTGATCTCCTGCCCGTCTTGCATTGGTGGAACCCAGCTGGAAGCCAGAGTTTCAGGAAGCCCAGAGGACCAGGGAATGTAGTCCATAGGAGCCAGGCTCTGGGCACAGAGCAGAACAGAGGAGGATACTTAAATTCTACCCGCCACCCTCCTCCCCCTTCACTGGGAAAAATGAGACTTAAGGTGATTGTTTCCAAGGCTTGTATAACTGATAACTGGGAAGGCCGAGATTGGAGACCAGCTTTTTTAAGTCACGGAATTTTCTGAAATAGCATCCCAGGTTTTCAGCCATTCGTGCCCGAGGTCCGTTGCATTTTCCTCCCTGCTTTCCAGGATGCGTTGAGATCACAGCCATCCGGTTACGTGCAGGCGCCACGCTGGGTGAGGTTTCTCAGAGCCCCTTCCTGTGCTTCACCTTATCTTATCCCCACAGCAACCCTGGAGCCGGACAGGGAACTTAATCCTGCCTGGCATGCCTGACGCTTTGTGTGTGAATTCCTTCATGGAGATGCTACCTGTGCGTGACTCCCTTAGGGATGCCAGTGTCGTCACGTCACACGGTGCCTTAGCACATGCTATTGCTTCATAATAGCAAGAGTCGTGCCAGTAATAATTATTTACTGAGCCCTCCCTACATGCAGCACACCATGCTAAGTGCTCTATGTGCAAAATTATTTTTCAATATCTTAACACCCTCATGAGTTAAGAAATGTGATTATTTTCACGTGAAGTTCCCCTTCACTATTGAGTCTGGGAGCTGGTGGCTGCACCTGGTTGCTTGCAGAACACTTTTGACCTATCTGTGCTTTGTTGTATAGTCTTTTTTTGTGTGTCTGTGTTTTCAAAAAAAGCTCTTTAAAAAGATTATTAACAGAAGGAACCCCAACACTGGAATCTGACAG
Organism: Panthera uncia; assembly: GCF_023721935.1. Taxonomy (NCBI): domain Eukaryota; kingdom Metazoa; phylum Chordata; class Mammalia; order Carnivora; family Felidae; genus Panthera; species Panthera uncia. The sequence continues at coordinate 59,348,169 of NW_026057585.1, forward strand.
ATCACTTTTTGAATTTTCTCTGTCTTACTAGTTCCTTGAGGTTTAAGGCAATCACTTGAGCCCCCTGGCCTTATGTTTCCTTATACGTAAAATAAGAGAGGTAATTTTTACTTCCCAGGATTATGGTGTATGCTAAATGAGATGATGTGTAAGAGAACTTGTAGCACATATGGTAGGTACCCAAGAAAATGCTTGACTATATTTTCCAGATTTCCAACAGCAGCTTATTAAGTCCGGTGGCTAATGGGAGGCACAGTGCCCCAGACGGCACCTGCATCCACATCTTCTGACCCCCCAGTCCGAGCTGTCTCCCTGATCTCTGCTGGTTCTGCATACCATCAGTGAATAATCTTGTCGGGAGATGAGACCCCGAGGCATGCTCTCTGCTGGCAAACTTGCTTGGACTTAGTGCGGTTTTTCAGAGCTTGACTCAGGGTCCTGTCTCACAGGAAAAACATGCTTGATAAAATCGTAGCTTTATTTCCCCATAGACAGCACTGCATGGATAGTCCTTCCCTCCTTCATTTGTCATGTAAAGCTACCACCAGCAGCCCCAAGCATAAATGCTTCCGGAACATGTGTGTTTGCTCTTTCCATCCTTTTTTTTTTTTTTTTTTTTTTAAATCTACAGCTCTGTTCTACTAGGGAGTTCTTTGATGGCTGTGAGGAACCAGGAAGCAAAGGGCGGGGGGCATGATATAGTCACTACTGTGTGCCAGGAATTATTGCTATTGGATGTCACAGTAGTTCTGAGAGCTAAGGACTATTAAATAGGACTATTTTGGAGATGGAAACATTGAAGCTATTCCTCTTGATCAAAGGTGCTATCCTCTCTCCACCGTGGGCTGTGATGTTCTCACCTAAGAGGAGTTAACCAAGAAGGAAGGGCTCTCCCCTCCCCTCTGATGGTGTCCTTCCAGTCCTTCCATTTACGATTTATTGTTTTTCTTTTGTGTGTGTCCGGATATCTGAGGTTGGAGGTTCAGCTGCAGAGGGGTGGCAGCGTAAGTTAGTTTATTCCAAAGCCAGGCAAGAACACAGCATTCAAAGTGAAGTTTCCCTAGGTTCCAAATTTGGCTCGCCCACTTCCCGAGTGAGGGTCACTTCTCCTTTTGAGTGCCTGCTTGATGCCGGGCTCCATTCTCCATACAAGGCACAAAGGATGAATAAAACAGAGTTCCATGCACAAATGAGCTTTTGTTCCATCAGACAAAGGTACAAATGAAAAAATATGTCAATGGCGGTAAGGGCCAATGAGGAAGAGCAAAGCAAGGAGAAAGAGTTAGATGCAGTTTGGCAAAGGGGGCAGAGCTCAGAGACGGTATCTCTGATACGGTGGCATTAGAAATAAGAATTACCACTGGGGCTACAAAAACATACTTTGGGGGTGCCTGGGTGGATCAGTCAGTTAAGTGTCTGGGTCCTGATATCAGCTCAGGTCATGATCTCATCACGGTTTGTGCATTCAGTCCCTGCATCGGGCTCTGTGCTGACAGCTTGGAGCTTGCTTGGGATTCTCTCTCTCCTTCTCTCCCTGCCCCTCCTCTGCTCATTCTCTCTCCCTCTCTCTTTCTGTCTCAAAATAAATAAATAAACTTTTAAAAAATGTACTTTGGCTAATCCCCCATGTTCCTTAAAATCATCCCTCAGTGAATTCACAGGAGAGCAAGCTGCACAATGAGCACTCTAGAAACCTCTAACTAGGCAGGGCAGTTATAGAGACAGAGGACTTGGCTTTGGGGGTGAGTCCCTCCCTTTAACTATTTCAAGGGCAGGCATTGACAGAGGGATCTTGGGTCAATGTGCTGTAGCCCGGAGGGGCTGAAGGAGCAACGCTGGGGTGGGTTACAGCGAGAGATTGTGGCTTGCTAGAAAGAAGACACCACATAGAGGAACAAGTGCTCCCTGTACCAGGAGTCTAGTCTGGAGAGCTGAGTTGTAGTCCCAGCTCTCTGCCAGCCCCCTATACCACCCCAGCACTGCCCATCCCTGCCTCCCAGCCATCATTTTCCTCATCTGTCAGCTGGAAACATTAAGATTTTCTCCAGCTCTTACATTCTGTACGTCTGCAAGTGTGTGGTGCTCGAGAACAAGTAGGTGACTCAGGAGGGGGTGAATTTCCTACTAGTAGGTCCCCAAACAGGAACTGGACCACAGAGTGTGAGGGAAAGTCATCCATTTACAAAAAGAAGTAAATTTTCATGACCTCCCTGCATTATTCCAAGCACTGTGCTACATACTTGTCACGAATTTTCACTTCTCTCAACCATGCAAGGATAACGTTTACACTTGAGGAAGTAGAAGTGAGAATTAAGTACTTTGTCCAAGATTGCAGAAAGCCAGAAGCATAACCCAGATATTCAGATGGCACAGAATATTTCCAGTGCCCACACTGAGGATAACTGAGCAGTCTCAAGGGGACCCCTGGTCGCCGTGCCTCGTGGTCACCCTTGTTACTAACGCCACAGGTTCCCTCACTGAGGTTCCGGACGTGCTGTTCTGACTGCAGCACAAACGACTTTTACCTCCTGGGAACATGAAATCATTATTATTTAGACTTTTCTACTCCTAAAAGCCCAGAACTAGAACTGCTGATAGTTGGCCTTAAACTTACAATCAGTGCAAGCTAATAGTGATGAAGGGGCTCGAAGCTTCAAAACACCTAATGCAGGGCTAGGAACTCCCCCACCCTGAGTGTAAATCCCTTGAAATGTACTTACCCTCTAAGCTGTACCCTAATATGAAGCCCCTGCTTACCTGTCACTGGCCACCACAGAAGCTAGTTTAAAAAGCAAGTGTCTTCACTCTTAACTTGCGTCTTACCCACTTTGGGAGAACTCTGGATAGCACATTCATCTCACAGTAATTTACGGCGTGCCTTTTCCCTCCAGGGACTATCCTGGGCATCAGGGATAGAGCAGTGAGCAGAGTAACCTCCTGCCTTTTGTGGTATTTACCTTCTCGTTGACTCATATACATACAAAAGTTTGGAAAAGTGGGAAAACAGGTGTATTGATAAATGGAATGCATTTGGCAGTTCTTTCCTACCAAAAAGGGTAGAGGAAGAAGAAAATTTGTGTTGTTAAAATGGCAAACCATAAGCACATAACTATGATGATCATATTTTTCTAAACAAAAATGAGACGTGCAGTCTGGCAATGGATTTTATTTTCTTGTATTTTCTTTCTAATCTCTAAAATTGTTTCCTATGAAAACTTTTCCCAGAAGTAAAAAAAATAAAATCATATTTAAGAATATATTCTGTGACTCATCTTTATTTAAAAGATTAAAACCAGGGGCACCTGGGTGGCTCAGTCGGTTAAACGTCCGACTTCAGCTCAGGTCATGATCTCGAGGTTGGTGAATTCAAGCACCGCTTTGGGCTCTCTGCTGATAGCTCAGAGCCTGAAGCCTGCTATGGATCCTGTGTCTTCTGCTCTCTCTGCCCCTCCCCAGCTTGTGTTCTGTCTCTCTCAAAAATAAATAAACATTAAGAAAAATAAATTAAAAGATTAAAACCATATCCAATATGAAGCCCAGCAAAATATTATTAATGGCAGGATCATATTGTGTTTATCTTGGGGTTTTGAATTCTGAGCCAAATATCCAGGCATAAAGCAGGCATCCTATAAATCGTGGGTAGTGAAGTGAAGCAGTGTTCAGGTATGTGTTTATCCAATGTTAGATATCATGTTAGGGTAAGTATTACCATAAAACATCAAGAAAGGGCAAGCACATTGGGCAGGGAAGCATGGAAGGGGCGAAGGGAGAGGAGCGTGCATGATTGGTGGCATCAGTTGATGGTATCTGACATGCCTTTGGGACCAGAGGGAATCTTCAAATGAAAACACTCAAGTAAAAACCATGTCCTTCCTTTCACCAGGGCGTTGTTGCTGGCGCACGTTCCAAAGGAGAACACAAACAGAAAATCTTTTTAACCATCTCCTTTGGAGGTATCAAAATCTTTGATGAGAAGACAGGGGTAAGTAAAAGAATCACGTGGCGTTGCAAAATTGAATCCATTGACAGATGTGCCCTTAAAAGCCTCTACTCGGTGGGCAAGAATATCAAACAAGCATAAAAACACATAAAGCGACTGACAAACTTGATCAACTGTGATCGTCCATCAAAGGGAGGCTCTTCCCTGACTTGGCCTCAGTGTGACTGACTGCACAATGTTTCTTACGGTGTGATTGCGATAAAAGTGTCACACAGTCCTGGTAGTCTAATGGGAGATTGATGGGCTTTGAAGAGTGGTGGGTAATGTGACAGTTTACGTTAAATGTCTGTGTGTGTTGGCAACGTTAATGACATGCATCCTAGAGGGAGACCCGTGAGTGTCTTTTGACTTGGTCAAAGCATCCAGACTCTCCCGAGTATAACCTGTGCCACCCTGCAATTGCTGTAATCAAAAAGAATGAACGAGTTCTCAGTCTTAGACAAATCTGTCACTGCGTGACCAGGAAATGTAAGGGCTGATAGGTCTGTTGAACCTACCAAAGAGGCAGTGTGTGTTTCCGTCAGCCCCCAGCAGCAGTCAGCTCCCACATTCACCCCCAGGGCTTCCCTGACGTTGGTGGTCCTTGTTCATTGGCGGTAAGAGAAAAACAAAAATGTTCTAGGATCTGTTTTGTCCAGAGGGCAAGAGTCTAAGTGATGTGGTTTTTTTCCTTTTATTCATTCAGCACTTTATGGCTTATGAAACACCTTTACATAGATCACCTCCTTTGCATTTCACTTGTTCATTTTCAAGTTTTGTATAGACCAAACTCGACTGGCCACGTTACTGTGCCTGAGTCATTTTGCGTTATCCTTTCCTCCCCTTTGTCCTGACTCCTATTAGGATGCCATAGGGTGGGAGGAGGATAATTCAACAGTAAAAATGGGTTTTGAAGACAAGTTACTTCTGAATAATTCGCAGTAGGACAGATATTTGTACACCCATGTTCATAGCAGCATCATTCACAGCAGCCAAAAGGAAGAAGCCACCCCAGTGTCCATGAGCAGATGAACGGACATAGAATGTGGTGCATGCATCCAATGGAATGCTATCCTGCAGGAAGAAGCAAGCAGGTTCTCACACCTGCCAGTATATGAATGAAATTTGAAGACATAATACAAAGGGAATTAAGCCTTATTAATAGCAGGGTCATGTTGCGTTTATCTTGGGGTCTTGAATTCTAAGCCAAACATCGAGGCAGAAAGTAGGCATTTTCTCAAGGATACCACTTATATCAACATATCTAGAGAAATGAAATTCATAGAGACAGAAAGGAGATTGGTGGTTGTTAGGGCCTGCAAGGAGGGCAGTACGCGATGAAGAGTCAGGGTTTGGCAAGTACAGAGTTACAGTTTGGGAAGAAGAAAATGGTGCTTGTGACGGATGGCTGGGGTGGCCGCACAACAGTACGAATGTACTTTATGCCACTGAACTGTACCCCGAAAAATGCTTATCATGGCAAATCTTTAGTATAAAAAATCACTAGTGATACTAAGTCCCCTCTTTGGGTTGCCTACTGTATACTAAGCTCATATGAGTCACTTGAGATACATTATTCAGTTTGCCCTCACAGCAGTGTTATGGGAAAATAATAATAGCTACTTCACCAAGCACATAATATGTGCCAGGCATTGTTGTAAGCCCTTGGTAAGTAACAACTCATTTAATCCTCACGAAGTCCCCATTGTTCTCTGTTTTGTACTTGAAGATATAGAGGAGAGAAAAGTGTTGAGTAATTTATTGACAGTAAGTGTTGGTGGAGACAAGATTAGACCTCAGGTAGTCTGGCGCACAAGTCTTTTCACTTAGCCTCTATACCTGTTATCTCTCAGAATAAGTGACTTTCCCAAGTTACCCAGCCTATAGGAGGCAGAAGTGGGATTTAGCCTCCTGTTGGCCCCAGTCAATATCAGGGCAGCTGACCTCTGTATTAAAGAGAAAGGTGGGCTTACCTGGGGGATGCCTTGGGAGAAGGGAGTTTAGAATGAGGGCACAAACACAGGTAGTAAAGGAGCTTGAATGCAGCAAGATTAAGAACCTAATGAAAGCCTCTCCTGCCTTAATAAGAGTATGACTTCTGTAACCAGGGAAGCTTTTCCTTCTCCTGGGTAGGCCATAGTTTGGAGACCTGTGCTCAGGTTTGAACTTCACACTTGAAAAAGGACATAGGCAAATCAAGGAGTGCAGGCAAGTGTGGAGTGAAGTAAGCCGGACAGAGGGCAGCTAAGACAATTGGAGGACTAGAAAATATGTTGAGCCAAGACTTCTCAACACAGGTGTAGCCTCATGGGATCCCGGGTGACACACAAGAGTCAGAGAGCTACAGGCTTGTAGAAACTTGTAAGATGTCATTGATCCCTTAGCATCTTTATTGGAGGAAGACAAGTCATGTGAGTCAAGCCTGACCATGAGATTTATATGTCCTAATAGTATGTCATCATCTCTAGTCTTTTCCCAATATCCCGTCTGCCTGCTACCATGACAGCTGGTATAACCAAAAGGGCAGGAGTGAGGCAGAGTATCAGATAATTCATCTCATCCAGGGGCCATATTTTAGGGCATTGCTGTTCCATCATATCACCCACCATCACATAAGCTGTGCCCAGATCATTAAAATCCCAATCACCAAATTTTAACTAGTGAGGAGAGGTAGTTTATATTCTTGACCTAGATCTAAATCCTCAGTCAAGGGTGGCTAAACTGGCCCCAAAGAAAGAGATCACCAAACTCTGTAATGCTATTTTTGATTCTTCAGCTGGATCCCAATCCTTATATGAGTATGTTCAGTGAAATCATTATTTCAGCTCAAAGCCATTTGACTTTGTGGAAAAATGTCAGATCCCTATTGGAAAATCAGGGGGAAGGCAGAGCTAAATGTTTTCTGTCTGGCTTACTTCACTCCAGTCCTGTTTGATTCACATTAGGCTCCTATAGCCTCTGGCTTCTGCAAACTTGTTAATAAACCTCCACACAAGTCTAGGGAAAACGAGTAGAAAGGACTGAACATGTTAAAGCCTGAAGCACAGACAGTAGGGATCAGGACACCCCATATTAATAGTGCTCATCTCTCTAAAGAGCTGTGTAATAGAAGAAGGAGCTGACTTGTTTTGTGTGATCCAATAAATAGAACCAAGATCTATAGAAGTTTCAATGAAGCAATTTTGATTTCTGAGAAAGAAGAGTTTTCTACCAGTCAGTTAGATGGACCACCTTCTGTACTGGTGGTCCAGATGGTGAGTTCACCATCACTTAGGGGATATTCAAGCAACAACCATAAGATGGAGAAATTGTCAAGCAGAGGATGAACCATTGAACAGAGTCACATCTAAGTTGAATCCTGAGACTAGTTTCAAAATTCTGTTTCTTGGGGCGCTTGGGTGGCTCAGTCAGTTGAGCTTCTGACTCTTGATTTCATTCAGCTCAGGTCATGATCCCAGAGTCCTGAGATCAAGCCCTTGGGCCCGTAGCCCATGTTCAGTGCGGAGCCTGATTAAGATTCTCATTCTCATTCTCTCCCCCTCTCCCCTCCCCCCTCCCTCTGCTCCTCTCCCCGCTGGCACTTGCTCTTTCTCTTCTCTCAGAAAAAAAAGAAAAAAGGAAAAAAGAATTCTGTTTCTTCCTTAAAGTCATCCCTGTTGATGTAATTTATCTTCAGATAAATGGAGGTTTTTCAAAGTCCATTGGAGATATGAGCAGGAACAGTTTACTAAACCTCTGTTGCTGCCCAGCATGGGACCAACTGAATTGTGCAGGATAAGAGTTTAAGTGAAGTATTTTGTCCTACATATCAACGAAATGGAAAACTGGGTTTTTGTCATTTGGAATGACAAATTTTCGTTGTTTATCATATCTAAAGTATTCCTGCTCAAGCTGACGGCATTTTTTTTTCAAACCAAAAAAAGAAACATTTGCAGAACGTGACAATAGCTAGAATTTTAAAATCCAAAAGCTGTCAAAAATGTTTTGATCCCAATTAAAGAGACCCTTTGCAGCAATTTACACGTTGTCTTGAATTCCAAAGGGTTCTTGATCCCAATCCGTGTATGAGTATGTTCTGTTTTATTATTAGCACGTTGCAGGGAATAAATCAATATTGAAAAGCTGTTCATATTTTCAGATCTCTAGGTATTGATAATGTGTCAGAGGATCCGTGAGAACGCAGGAAATGTCATATATAAACTCATTGTTATTGGTAACAGTAGAAACGGTAGCAAATCAGGAGTAGAAGTGGTTTCATGTCAGCATTACTAGGTTCTCAAATCAGACCAGTGAATACGAAGGCAGGAGCGATGTCACCTTCATTTCACAGATAAGGAAACAGATTTGGGGAGTGTCTCTGACTTGGCTGTAGACTCCGAACAAACCTTCCCACCTCAGGTCTTTCTTCCCAGAGAAACTCATGGACTCTCTCTCCTGATTCCATAGAGATTCCATAGTTTTATTCCATAGAATTATTATAATTTTATGCCATAAAAAAATCATAAATATTGCAGGACCCCGACAATACATCTGTTTCTCAAAAGAGAGGGCGGTCATCTGCATCAGCTTTTCAAGGTGATGTAACATCATGTTGCCATAACCACGTGTGAATTTTGCTTGTTCATTTGATTTAGCCAACACTTATTCGGCGCTGTTACGTGTGCCATTTGAGGTACATTACGGTAATTCTGTGAAGTAAGTGCCCTTATTATCGCCATTTTCCAGTTGAGAAAACTGAGTTCCAAATTCAGCCACACAGTAAATAAGTAGCAGAGCTGATATTCAAACCCAGGTGGTCTGGTCCAGAATCCTTGATGCCGGTAAGATAGCACGAATGATAGCATACCTGCCTTTGTCTGGGCTGCTAGAACAAAAATACCATAAAGGAGGTGGCTTGTAAATAGCAAACATTTATTTTGCATGGTTCTGGAGGCTGGGAGCCCAATATGACAGCCCCAACAAATTCAGCGTCTGGGGAGAGCCCATTTCCTCAGAGATGGGGCCTTTTCGCTGCATGTCCTTACATGGTGGAAGAGGTCAGGATGCTTTCTAGAGCCTCTATTACCAGGACACTCATATCATTCTTGAAGACTCCACTCCCATGGCCTAATCACCTCCCAAAGGTCCTACGTCCTAACACCATCACATTGAGGGTTAGAATTTCAACACATGAATTTGGGGGAGGGGACACGAACATTCAGACTGTAGCAATATCAAATTTTATAAATGACATTCTTTTATATACATTAGAGCCGATCCAGTATTCTCTCTGCTTTATTGTCACCATTATTCATTTTCATTCTGATGACCTTTCCTGAGGGAAGGTCCAGGGAGTGCAGTTACCGCTGGAAGAGTCTTATGGATGGAATGTTGGCAGTGTGACCGGCCTGTGGTTAGGCACGAGCGGATGCTGTGGCACGTGATGCTGTGTTTCCTGGGGATTCAAAGATGAAAGAGACGTGGTCCTTGCCCCTGAGGTGTTCACAGTCTGGTTTGGCCAGGCTCACAAAGTGAGCTGACAATTGCGAAGACGCATTGGGGAATGCAGTAGTCGGTACTCGGGAGATTAAGAACAAGCTTTGCCTAGAATATTTAGGAATTTTTCACAGGAAAGGACACACTGACTTGGTAGCGGAGGAGTAAGTTAGGACCAAAAAACCCCAAACAGTATTTATAAATGCACAAAGGTCTTAAAGAGAAAGACACGTGTGTTCAGTCTTCCCTGTAGAAAGTAAGTATTGAGCACTTGTATAAACACACAGATGAACAAAGCAGTATCTTTTTGTTCATCACTGTGGTCTACCTAGTTAGCATGACTCCCACATAGTAGGGGCTCAGTAATACTGCCCAAAAAATAAAGTGACTTAGTGATTAAGAATCAGCAAATCTACAAAGGATAACTAGGGCATAGCAGGGGAGAGGTGGAGTTGACCCAGGATTGAATATTGTCCCTCATAATATAGGGGAAATGGCGTTTTAAATGCAGTGGTTGTGCTTAAAATTTAGGGCTGATTTAATAATTTTTTCTTCAGTGAAAACCAGATGCCACTTTATTTGTATCTCATCAAAATCAGGACTAATCCTCCTTCAGTTTGAAGTGGATGTTTTGCCAGGGTTTGGGGGGAGCCCCTGAAGGAGAGGAGGGGAAAGTCGTCCTAGGGAAGTAGACCGGGAAGAAGATAAAGGGGCTGTAGAATAAGATGCTGTGACCTGGGAGTCTGTGGGGGCATCCCTGTCACCCTGGGAGCCACTGGAACAGTACACAGAATTCTCACAAGACTACTTACAAACTAGCCTGTAAGCAGGACCGTATGGTTTACAGCATGCTTTTGTGTGTCCTGTCTCATTTGACACCCATAAGTTCCAGAAGGTTTTATTGCCCCCTTTTACAGATAAGACTACTAAGGTACAGGTAGGATAGTGGCTTGCCCAAGGCCATTATGTGTAGCTAGAACTGAATTCAAGTTCACATTTTATAATGCCTGAGCTTGTTTTCTTTCTTTTACTCCAGGGATTCTCCACTTCACTGGTTCTTTCCCTGTACTGAGTGTTTCGGCACTTTATGTAGGCATTATGCGGTTACGACTTTTGGGGGAGAAGGTAGTAATGCAGGAATTTTTTAGAAGCCAAGGACATTAGACATTCTACAGAGGACAGGCCAGTCACACACAACAAAAGTGTTCCTGTGCTATACAACTTGCAAATGTCTTACGATACATTCCTGTAGATAACAAACCTATTTATAATTAAATGAATCTAAAACCTAACTCTACAAAAAAGCAAAAGCATTTTTGTATCGTATCCATAAATACTGAATTTTCCAGAAATGTAACTAAACAGCAAGAGAGATGTACTTTGTTTCGTTGGAACCCCATCAAGAGTTGTTCATCGTTTTGGAAAACCATACCATTTAATGCTCTTCATGTCTGAATTACCGACATGGCACTGATAACCCAGTTTCAGGTGTACCTGTCATGTTCACTACAGCTCAACTTATTTGGCCCTTCCTTAAAAATGTCAGATTTCAAAAAACGAATGTCAACAATACTGAATTGAACACTTCTTAAGCCCAAATTTATTCATTATAAGAAAATGTAAACATACAGCAGTGTTATTATATTCTTCTACTATAGTTATAACTGAGCGTTTGTATGTAGACATTCACATTTTTTTTCTTAGAAATCATCTTTAATTTCTTTGTTATAATTTAGGACATTTTGATGTGCTTAAACTTTGTGTAGACAGATTATATAATCATTTGCAGGTAATAAAGGAAGAATTACAAAATATTTATTATAAAAAGAAGGTGTTTTGTCAGACAAGATTAAGAACCCCTGTCTAGACCATGCCACCATTTTCATTGGTTCATATACTCATTCATTCATTCATTCCACAAGTGCTTATTGGGTGAAAGGGGAATTCTTCTTGGTGGATAGAGATGAACCAGCCTGAAACCTTTCCTTTGAGGAACTTCTGGCCCTGGAGGTAAGACATGTATAAATAAATAAAAGCTCAAAGCAAGAGTAATGAATATAATAAGAGAAAGATGAAAATTACCATGAGAGTTTAAAGGGAAAAATGATTTCTTCCCTCTGAAAAATATATATGGAATGATTTAGGAAGAAAGGGCTGAATCTTGAAAAATGGGACAGGATTTGAAGTTGGGGATATTAGAGGACTAGTGTCCAGGCCAAGGGAATTATAGGCAGTGGTTCCTAAGCCTGGGTGTCAGGAAAGTCATGAAAGAGGGTAGGCCTGGGGAAGAGTGAGATGTCAGTTTTTCTAGATCTGCGGATGTGTAATTGCTGTCAACGAGAGAGAAAATGGACGAGGTAAGCAAGGGCTAGACTGGGAGGCCTGGAAGGTCTGACCAAAGGGTTTTGGTTGAATCATGCCCATTATAGCCTCAGTTATTATTCACTGTACTCTGTGTCCCTGAAGCTGCTCTAGATATACAGAGAAGTAGGTACATTGACTCTCGGGCCACCCTTAGTTCTGAACATGCCGTTGTGCAATTCAGGAAAAAGTGCCTTTATTTAAGACTCATTGCCAGTTGCCGGGAAACTGTTGCTATAATAAGTATATTCATTTTTGATGACTATACTGTGCCTTGTTCCCCCGGAAGCTGCCCAGCTGTATGTGGCAGATCTGGGAGTATCATCAATGGATGAGCAGAATGCTGGGGGTACCGTCTTGCTGTTTCCCGCACACACCACGTGCTGCCCAGCTTTCGTGACTTTCTCAAAGCAACCCCTCCACTCATAATGTCCTTTGCCCTTCTTCACATAGTAAGTTTTTCAGGGTCCGATAATGTCAACAGTGATACGAACAGCAGCACAGCACAACACCTAGGATGATCAAGACCTTTCTCTGGGCCAAATCCTTCCTTAAACTAAGTGCTTTATGCATTTCATCCTCTGAGCAGGATTCATAGCGGGTCTGTCTGAATCCACAGCCCACTCTCCTTGCGAGTGTGGTGTAGGCAAGAGAGAGTGGACAGAGTGGAAAGAACATGGATTCAAGATCCAGACTGTCTTGGATTTACTCCTGACCAGTTGTGTGATTGTGAAGCAATTTTTCTTAATGACCTTGTGCCTCTTTCACTCATCTGTAAGATGGGAATGATAAAAGTACCTATATCTTAGGGTTGGTGCAAGATTAAATGAGGATTTAATTTAATCTCTTAAGACTTAGGACAGTGCCTGGTATCCTACAAAGCTCTAGATGTTAAATAATATTATATTATAACCCGCATTGCCCCTTCTTTGGTACGGACCTCCTTATATCCTCTTAGCAGAATTAAGAAATCCTTTTGTAATGCTCCTACAGCATCCTCTGCTCACCCTTGTCATAGCACACCATCATGCTCCCGTCACACTACCCACGACACGAGGTACCTTGTCTCATCCATTGTTATAACTGCAGGGTCTCCAATAAGCCCTGGCATGTGACAGAAATGCTAGTGGGACACTGAAGGAAGGAGGGAAGGCAATCAGGGAGGAGTAGGACAAAAGGGAAGGAAGGAACAAGGTGATAATTGAGAAGTCAACTTATAATGAAATGCTGATCACCTGGGCCAGATTGTGGAGACAAAGATGCTACATACTGAAGATGCTCCTTTTACCATGCAGACAGTGAGTACAGAAAGACCAATGTACATGGTTCAGAGTTAACCCAATCCTAGGATGTCATGGGTGGAAGGTCCCTTGTACATTGACTAACCGACTCATTTACAAGTGAAGAAGCCTAGAATGCAAAGAGAAGTGATGCCTGGCACCTTCCAGCAAATCGTAGGCAGGGCACCTGGGATCGAGCATCCCTCAGGGCTCACCGGGGTCACTCTCTGACACTCACAAAACAGGAAGTAGGAAATGTCCTCTTTCTTCCCTCTGCCTCCTTACTTTGCCTTTCTTTTCTCTGACAGTCTGTCCCGTGTATACCGTCTCCATGTTCTCTGCTCCTTCGCTTCAGTGTTCAGGCTCCCACGTGCCTGACAGCAGCCCCAGATCCATTTTAATATCAAAGAGACTGAACATCTAAGGGGAAAAATTGGCTCTCTGTATGTTTAGTGTCTTGTTGGATAATATTGGATTTTAATTTATCACAATAAAGAATCAATTTATAGCTCAAAACCAACATATTTTTAGAAACTGGTACTGTGAGGAAGCTGTCCCTGTAAGATAATTCCGACAGGGCATAATTCATGACAGGGAAGAAAGGATGTCCCTGTTACCCTGGAAAGTGAGACCATCAATGTTTTTGAGCAGATTTGGTAAACTCAGAAATGTAATATCTTGCCCTTAATGGATCCTTTTATCAATTTTAGTCTTTAAGGAGGTAAAGAGGTGACATTTTCTGTGCTACCTGCATGTGCATGACCGGTCTCCTTTCTTTCAGTCCCCTAAGAACTCACCTAAAAGAGTATCGTTGTTCTCATTAACCAGGATGAGAAAACTGAGGCACAGAGAAGTTCAGGGACTTGCACAAGGCCAAATATCAAACCAATTGCAGAGCTGGGAATTGACCCCAGCATGGCACAGTGGTAAGGCCCATGTTCTTTCCAGTTCCTGGTGTTGGTATTTCTCCCCTTCACGGGTGTAGTTAGGGCCTCTGGTAAGTAAGTGATCTCTCTTTGCTCTCCAGTGGGGGAAGTCAGACTATGTTGAAGGCTGTCGTCATGCAGACCGGCCCTGTGACTGAAGGGTCATCAGCCCTAATTTGGGCTTCTGAAGGGATATTTGAGTCCCTGGTCTCAAAGTTGCAGAGCCTAAATATGCACTGTGACCTTGGGTATGGCTCATCTCCTTGCTCTCTGGGACTCCCTTTCCTTACCCGATGGTCATTCCACAGACTTTTAATTAAGGGTCCAGATAGTAACATAGTGGGCCATATGGGCTCTCCCAACGATTTAATTTTGCCATCCTACTGTGAAAGCCACCTCACACAATATGTAAACAAATGAGGTTGGCTGAGTTTCAATAAAACTTTGTCAAAATAAGTTTCTAGTTCATGAGCCATACTTTGCTGACTGTGTTCCGGATGATTACTAAGGAGTCTTGTAACTCTCTCTGACGCCATGATGAGCCCTATAGGAGAGCAGGTTGAGCACAGCAGATAATCTCTGGCTCTTCCTCACTGCTCTTTCATGGCTGACTTTTGGGATGGGATGCAGAAGTGTTTGTTACAAACTTTGAAGATAAATATTCAGCTCTGCGGAATCGTATTACTTATTGCTACCATTTGTTGAGCACTAATTGCCAGACAGTGTGGTAAGTGCTTCCATATATTTTTCTCATTGAATTCTTACAGTCCATCTGTTCTATTTTATTATCATTTTACAGATGAAGTGACTGGAATTGAGGGAGGTTAGGTCACTTAACCAGGACTACTCTTAGTTTTTGTCAATTTATTCATCCAGCAAATATTCATTGAGTACCTACTGTGTGCCAAGCAGTATTCTGAGGGATGTGCATATATGGATGAATAAAAGGAAGGTCCCTACCTTGTAGAACTTATGTTCTAATGTGGGGAGATGGAGAGAAAGCAATAGATACATGTAAATCATATATTCTGTTAGAAGGCAGTCGGTGCTATGGAAAAGGAAAGAGTAGAGCAAGGTCAGGGCATTTCCCTACTGCACTTTCTTTGTCCTCGCAAAGGGGCCTGTGACATACATGCATTGTAAATCACCAATATTAACGTGCTCTGGGAGCTTCCTGTAGTTTTAAGGGTCAGCTGAGTAATGGAGAAAGACACTTCTGAAAATTCTCATGCAAATTCCAGAGGCCGTTACATTTGAAAAATCAGAGCTGTCCTTTTCGGTGTTTCTACTTTTATTTAGATGGCTGATTGCTTTCTATGGGGTCTCCTGTTTATTGTTTTTCTCTCACATGCATTGCTTTTAAATTTTAATTTAAAACACATTTCCGTGACTATGCCATGGTTATTTAATAGTTACTTCTGGTTTTACAAAGACACTCCTTACCAGAGCCGTTTGTATTCAAAGGGTGATACTGTAATTAGGCTCAGCACTGATGTGATGGTTCTTTGTGCTTCTCTGGAGTACTTCTCAGTGGTGGCGTCACGCAGGGCAGCATTCATAGTTCTGGGAACAGTAAAGGAATGTGTGTCCTAGGAAGTGAGAGACTAGGTCAGGGTGGGAGCCCCACACAACCTCCCTTGCAGGGGAGAGCGTTCTGTCTGGGGAAACATGCACAGGAGATCCTGTGGGCTACATGACCAGCAGCATGGAAAGAACTCTGGGTTTGCTGTGAGAAGGCCTGAATCAGAATTGTCACCCGGCTACAGAAGTGCAGGTTGAACTGTAATGATAACAACAACAGCAACTACAATAGTGATGCTAAGAATGATAACACTGTCGTTTGGGATGTCATTGTAAGTGCTTTATATACATCTCCTTTCATACTTTGATAAATCAGTGAATCTCTTCCCCGCTCAGTGTTCTCCTCTGGAGTATGAAAGTAGTAATTAACTAGCCAATCTGGATAACAAGCCTGCAGAATAGAGGTATTATGTCTTGTTTGTAAAAGATGACACAGAGTTTTGGAAAGGTGCAGTAAATTGCCAAGATGTCTCAGTCAGTAAAGGGTGCCCTGTGCAGCACAATATATAATACCACCCCGGGGTTGTTGCCCAAAATAAGAAAGTGGGTGTGTGAGTGGTACAGCCTTCCATTGATGGTCAGATGTTACCTGGAACGAAACCCTTCAGTATTCAATGATATTCTGGTATATTTTTCATCATTTGTGCTATAGTTACTGAGTGTGTGTGTGCGTGTGTGTGTGTGTGTGTGTGTGTGTGTGTGTGTAGCATTAATAATATGGATCTAATGTCTTCACATTTTTATATCTTATAGTCATTCTTTTCTTGTACCTTTCCCCACTTTTCTATATGTTAGGAACAACCATGCTAGGCATTGGCATTCCCTGGTTGCTTGCCAATATGAAAAGTGGGGGGTAATTAAATAAAGAACGAAAACGTAAGACTGTGAGTAATTTGAAGTCAGGGCCCGTGATTTAGCTGTTCTTATATCTCCCACCTGTAGCACATAGTAGATGGCTGCTCCCAGTAGATAGTTGGAGAATTGCGCTGAATTCCTCATTGTTGAGTCCAGCAGTCTCTGATTCACCTCCTTGTCTATCTGTGTCCATCTCAGACCTTTGGCCGTTGTGGGTAGCATCTAAATTCTATCAGCAGTTAATCTGCCGAGACTGAAAATGGGATCTCCATCTGCTCTGGTGGAGGGCTTCAGTGAAATAACCCATTTTACTCAAGCCACATCTGTCCTTGTGGCTTCTTGAACTTCTAGATGCATAGGAGGTCACATAAAATGTGTTAAAAGTTGCATGCAAGGTATTAAATCTCACCTTCTAGTGTTATTAATGACCTTAATGCCTAGGTACTTTGTTTCCCCCCATTTTTCTTTATCTTTCCCTGCACCTCGTATGCCTTTATCTTGCCCATCCCTGTTCTCCAGTGCTCGTATGTGTGAAAATACGTCACTTTTTTTCTATTGCCATAGACATTTCCAAGGACATTATCAAGTACCCCACTATATATAAGATATAAAGTATAACCTGCTATAAAAGAAGTAAAATATACAAATTGAGGGGAAGGTAAGATCTAATTAGGGGGAAGGAAAGGAACAAACATTTATCGAACACCTATTGTGTGTTTACCCCTATACTAATATTACAAGTTCCTGGGAGACAGAAACCATTGCCTTCTTCTACACATCCTCTGCTCTGCCAGAGCAGAGATTTCCCAAAGGGAGGGAGCCCCTTCAAAGACATGGGAATTTTGATGCAGGGCACCCAGGGTCTTGGCACATGGACGAGTGCGTTTTGCTCCAAAGGATGAGAGAAGGTTAGCAGAGCTGTGAGGTGGTGAGGGAGTGCTGTGTGTGCCTTGCTGAGTGAATTACACACACGGCCTCCTTCAGTCCTCACATTCACACTGTGAGCTGTAGGTGTTTCTAACGCTATTCTGCTGGATGGAGCCGTGAACCTTGGAGGTAGAGAAGGATAGAGGTGCTCTGTGCCCTGAGGACAGAGGCCAGTGACTTCACAGTTTTGACTTGAGCCCGGGGCCTCACGGTCTGCTGACCCAACATCAGACGACGCATGCGGCCATACCGCGGCTTCCGCCCAGTATTCTGTTGGGCTCACACCAGCACTCACCCTCCTGCAGCTGCCTCAGTCACGTAGCACAGGGATTTGCCTGCCGGAATGGATTTGACTTCCTCAACTATTTAGAAAATCAGGAGTTTTCAAATCTGCAAGAAATTACCAGGGAAGCATGGCCTCAATATTCAAATACAAAATGCCTGCACCTCCGGAGACTGAGATCTGAATTTTTCATGATGTCTAAGAGATGCACAGACTATTTTGAAACTATAGATTTCACAATTTTGAAGCTAAAGATTGTACCAGCAATTGTCTAAACTCAAGACAGTCATAACCTCCACTCTGGGAGGGAAGATAGTTCATCTTCCCTGTAAATGGGTCTGAGGCGGGCGTCTGAGACTCTGAGGTACGCAGATGCACTGTCCCGTGACCGTGCACTCTGATACATTCACCCACCTGCACAGGTGCACAAAATCACACCGTGAGAATTGACAGAGCCTGATCCTTATTTATATTCAATGCCTTTTCTATTTGCAAAAACAGCATATATTTATTGTAGAAAATTTCCAAAATATAGAAAAGCCATAAAGCAGAAAATAAAAATTATCTGAAATGCCACCATCTAGAAACAAACCCAGTTAGGGGGCGCCTGGGTGGCTCAGTTGGTTAAGTGTCTGATTTCGGCTCAGGTCATGATCTCAGAGTTAGTGGATTTGAGCCCCGTCAGGCTCTGACGGCTGACAGCTTAGAACCTGGAGCCTGCTTCGGATTCTGTGCCTCCCTCTCTCTCTCTCTGCCCCTCCTCTGCTCACATTCTGTGTCTCTCTCTCTCAAAAATAAACAGACATTTTAAAAAATTAAAAAAATAAAAGAAACAAACTCAATATTTTGGTGTCTACGCTACCAATCCTCTTGATGCAAACAGAACGTTTTACACATCCAGAATCACCTTGTACATGCTGCTTTGTAACCTCCTATTGTGTTTATCTATATCTTTTCTTTCATTAAATATTTTTTCTAACATCTTCAATCTCTGTAAAGCTTTCTAGCATATGTGTGTAACATAATTTAATAAGCAACATATTGTTAGTACCTGCATTTTTGGGGCATGTCCTTTATATACATCTGTGATTATTTCCTTTAGTTAAATTCCAGAATTACTGGTTCAACAGGTACGTATATTTTTAAAGGTTTGATTTTTTTTTTGTCAAGTTATGTTTTAGAAAGTTGTACCACAAGATCTACAGATACTGTTTCACTCTGTTTGTCAGCATGGTACTATTTATTTTATTTTTTAAAGTTTATTTATTTTGAGGGAGACAAAGACAGCATGAGTGGGGGAGGGGCAGAGAGAGGGAGAGAGAGAATCCCAAGCAGGCTCTGTGCACTCAGCACAGAGCGTGATGCAGGACTCAAACTCATGAAACTGTGAGATCATGACCTGAGCCGAAACCAAGAATCAAACACTTAACCGACCGAGCCACCCAGACATTCCGCTATTCATTTTAAAATAGAAACTTTTAAGCTTTTTAAAAATTTTATTTATTTTTTATTTTTTTTTTAATGCTTACTTGTTTTTGAGAGGGAGAGAAAGAGGCAGAGTACGAATGGGGCGGGTGGGGGGGCGTGCAGAGAGAGAGGAAGACACAGAATCAGAAGCAGGCTCCAGGCTCTGAGCGTCAGCACAGAGCCTGACACAGGGCTGGAACTCACAAGCTGTGAGATCATGACCTGAGCTGAAGTCAGATACTTAACTGACTGAGCCACCAAGGCACCCCTAAAATTTTATTTATTTGTTTGTTTGTTTTCTTCCAAATTTTTATTTATTTATATTTTAGTTGGTGAACATACACTGTAATATTAGTTTCGGGGGCAGAGTTCAGTGATTCATCACTTAAATATAACACCAAGTGCTCATGATAACAAGTGCCCTCCGTAATAGTCATCACCCATCTAGCCCATCCCCCACTCTTCTCCCTCCATCAACCTTCAGTTTTCTTCTCTTTCTTTAAGAATTTCTCATGGTTTGTTTCCCTCTTTCTACCCCTACCCCCATGTTCATCTGTTTTGTTTCTGAAATTCCACATACGAGTAAAATCATATGATATTTGTCTTTCTCTGACTGACTTATTTCACTTAGCATAATACACTCTAGCTCCACCCATGTCATTGCAAATGGCAAGATTTCATTCTTTTTGATGGCTGAGTAATACTGCATTGTGTGTGTGTATGTATGTGTGTGTGTGTGTATGTATATATACATATATATACATATACATATATATACATATATATATGTGTATATGTATATATATGTATACATGTATATGTATATATATGTATATGTATATATATGTATATATACATACACACACACACACACACATACATACATATCTTCTTTATTCATTCATCAGTCAATGGACATTTGGTCTCTCTCCATAACTTGGCTATTATTGATAGTGGTGCTCTAAACATAATCAGGGTGCATATTCCCCTTGGAATCTGTATTTTATATTTCTTTGGGTAAATACCTAGCAGTGCAGTTGCTGGATCATAGAGAAGTTCTGTTTTTAATTATTTCAGGAGCCTCCATACTGTTCTCTAGAGTGGCTACGCCAGTTTGCTTTCCCACCAACAGTGCAAGAGAGTTCCCCTCTCTCTGCATCGTTGCCAACATCTGTTGTTTCCTGAGTTGTTAATTTTAGCCATTCTGACAGGTATGGTATAGTATCTCATTGTGGTTTTGATTTGTATTTCCCTGCTGATAAGTGATGTTGAGCATCTTCTCATGTGTCTGTTACTTATCTGGATGTCTTCTTTGCAAAAGTGTCTATTCATGTCTTCTGCCCACTTCTTGACTGGATTATTTGTTTTTCGGATGTTGAGTTTGGTAAGTTCTTTATAGATTTTGGATACTAACCCTTTATCTGATATGTCATTTGCAAATATCTTTTCCCATTCCATAGGCTGCCTTTTCATTTTGCTGATATTTTTCTTTGCTGTGCAGAAGCTTTTATTTTGATGAGGTTCCAATAGTCCATGTTTGCTTTTGTTTCCCTTGCCTCTGGCAACATGTCTAGTAAGAACTTGCTACAGCCTAGGTCCGAGAGGTTGCTGCCTATGTTCTTCTCTAGGATTTTGATAGTTTCCTATCTCACAATTAGGTCTTTCATCCATTTTGGATTTATTTTTGTATAGGGTATAAGAAAGTGGTCCTATCTCATTCTTCTGTCCAGTTTTCCCAAAACCATTTGTTGAAAGACTGTCTTTTTTGCATTGGAAATTCTTTACTGCTTTGTTGAAGATGAGTTGACCATATAGTTGTGGGCCCATTTCTAGATTTTCTATTCTGTGTCACTGATCCCTATGTCTGTTTTTGTGTCAGTACCATATTGTTTTGATGACTAAAGCTTTATAATATAGCTTGACATCCAGAATTGTGATTTTGTGGTTCCATACAAATTTTACAGTTATTTGTTCTAGCTCTGTAAAAAATGCTGGTGGTGTTTTGATAGGAATTGCATTAAATGTGTAGATTGCTTTGGGTAGTATAGACATTTTAACAATGTATATTAATCTTTTTGATACTTTTTTTAGAAATAAGGTTTTTTTATTTGAGAGAGAGCACACCACAGACAAGTGAGGGGCAGAAGGAGAAAGAGAATGTTAAGCAGGCTCTACATTCAGCACAGAGCCTGATGCAGGGCTTGATCCCATGAACTGGGATCATGATCTGAGCCAAAATCAAGAGTTGGATGCTCAACTGACTGAGCTACCCAGATGCCCCGAGCTTTTTGATATTGAGCTGTAGATATCACACTTCTGTCTTAGGTTTATTATCCACTCAGAATAGTCATAATAGGGCCACAGTATAATTATAGAGACCATATTTTATGCTAATGAGACCAATGTTCCTTTGGCTGTACCTACAGATCTGAATGATAACATAGGGCCTTGAGAGTTGGCTCAAACTGGATTTCCTATAGGACTCAGCTTATCAATTCTCAAGCTGCTAACTATCTGGACTCCAGTTATGCCCTTGGTCCTCCACTTTCTCTGGCCTATGTGTAGGGCAATATTATTGATTCCCTATGTATGCATAAATGTCACCAAGAAGAGAAAACTTGACAGTCTTGATAATTAGAATTTATGATTTTTCATCTTTGACTTTCAAGCAGAATACAATCTATGTATATATTCACCCCTACACATGAAGCTCTACAGCCTTGGACAAGTTCTTTCACCACTCTGTGCCTGAGTGTCCTCAGTTATGAGATGGACATGGGATGACTTTGGCCTTCTTCAGAGGCCTGTTGCAATAATTCAGGGAAAGAGAACGCATGTTAAAGTTCTTTACAGATGAGTGCTCCTTGATTATATGCCTTATTTTTGTTACAAAGGAAGAATGAAGTTGGCATTCAACAAACGTTTATGAGTGAATGAACTTCTCCTTTGATGTTCTTCATTCCAATAACTTTGTATAATTTATGGAGAACAGGTTTCTGGAGCTAAGGAATGCAGCCTAGGTCTGTCCAAACTCAGAATTAGTGGGATCTGAAATAATGAGATTTTCTTTTGGCTTCCTTCAGGATGGTTCTAGTACCCCCATGGTGCTCATCAGTTTGGTTTTCTGCCCACAGTGCTTATATTCCTGCCACTAAGATAAGGTCTTCTAGAGAAGTGAATGTGCCTTATACCTCTTGGGGCCATTTATCTAGCCTCGGAGTGCTTTCTGCACAAATCTGTCTTTGATTTTATCTCTTTTTATGGAACTATGTGAATATCATTGGGAGAGTTCGAGTTAACTATTCCATAGAGTATAAAATTCCATTCTTAAAAACCAGAGCTTCCATCAGCACCTTGGAGAAGTCATTTGTTTTCCTTTTCCCGATACTCTCATCTGTAAAAATTAAATTCTTATATCAAGTATTTACCACACACACACACTGTGTCCCAGGTACTGGGATACCAAGATGAATCAGAGAAACCCCCTTCCTCCACGGGACTCATGATTTAGCAGCCGGGGAAACAACCCATTATATGACAGCGTGATAAGCAAGGTCACGGTGTGGTCGCTTCACTTCAAGTTGATACGTGTGTGCTTCTGTATTAATGCCCTGAAAAGGAAAGCAAACAGAGTCATTCTACTTAAACAAGCAGATGATATTTAATCGATCCATACTGGCGATGTTGGTGAAATAGAGATACAATACAGAGATACTGTGCAGAGAACAGCCTTATAGAAGCGGCCATTGTAGGGGAGTAAACCCCTTTCAGCCTGGTGTCCCACCGACTCCCACAACCACAGGGAGCCACCGTCAAGTCAAATGTGCCTGTCTTTCTTGGCCTTTGCATGTAGCGTTTTTGGGTTTATTATATTTTTCTGCCTAGAACCTTCTTCTTCTGCCTCCCCACAGCCCACTCACCGTTTGCCCCTTCCTATATTTGGCTGACTCTAGTTTATCCTGTAGACCACTATGCTCAGGTGCCTTTTCCTCAAGGATTCTTCCATAACCTGCCAACCTAGATTAGATATTTCTTGTCTGCGCTTTCAGGCATTAGCCCGAAAATTATAATCATTATTAAGATGTGTTCAGTGAGTTAATGGATAAACAAAAAATGGAAAATATATCCATAAAATGAAATGTTATTCAGTCTTTAAAAGGGTAGGAAATTCTGACGCATGCTCCCACATGGATGAACCTTGATGATATTAAGCTAAATGAAATATGCTGGTGGCAAATACTGTGTGATTATCTTACATGAGCTTCCTACAGTAGTCAAATTCATAGAGACAAAAAGTAACATGGTGGTTGCCAGGGGCCAGGGTAGGGGAGAATGGGGAGCACATGTCAGTAAGTACAGAGTTTCTAGCTGGGTTGGATGGAAAAGTTGTGGAGATGGTTGGTGGTGATGGTTTTACAATGGTATAAATGCTCTTAATGCCACTGAACTGTAGACTTAAAAATGGTTAATTTTGTATATTTTAGCCCAATAAAAAAATATGTTAGAAGTGGGTGTCTCATGACAGTATACTTTCCAATACCTTATGCTCCCCTGAGAACAGGGACCATGGGTTTTCATCATTGTGTTCTCAGGACTAAGCACACGCCTAGTAGATAGTAGGTACTCACACACACACACACAAAAGTTGAACGAATAAATAAATGTAGAAGTTGTCTACACTTACCATATCTAACTAATAACACCCTGATTTGATTTTATTTCATTTAGTTTTAAAATGTTTATTTACTTACTTTGAGAGAGAGGAAGAGGAGAGGCAGAGAGAGAGAATCCCAGGCAGGCTCTTTGATGCCGGCACAGAGCCCGATGTAGGGCTCGATCTGACAAACTGCGAGACCACGACCTGAGCCAAAATCAAGAACCAGATGCTCAACTGACTGAGCCACCCAAGCGCCCCTGACACCCTGATTTCATAGATAAGAAAACTCTGAGAGGAGCAGTAACCTTCCTAGGACCACACAGCTAGTCAATGTCTACGTCAGGACAGAGACCGAGATGCCACCAACCCCGTCCAAAAACATTCCTTCCTTCATGCCAGCCTCTATTTGCCATCAGTGTCTACAGACAGCTGATAGAGCCAGAGAGGGTAGATGCAGATAAATGAACCTGAAATGCCAGGTCTTAGATCAAAAATGATTTTAGAAGGACTGAAAAGAGTAGAAAAGGAAGAGGAGAGAAAAAGAGGCTGATAGAAGACTTCCCTGGCATACAGTCACTTTTCATTTGCTTTTTACTTTTTCCAGTCTCTTGCCATATAACCAAAAGAATTGGAGTGGGGAGATTGATTGAGCAATCAGTCGTTTCCCAAGGCCTGTACTGGGATCCCAGTCTCTTAGGTAATTTAACCTGGAAGGGGGTTTTGCTAGAGGGAACAGCCCACACGATTGGGGATGGACAAGATGATTTAATGGGCCTCTTCCTGCCCTAATTGCTAATCTTCCTTATGGGAACCCCCTTCTCCTGCTGCATTAAAGACTCCATTAATTTGTTTATATATAAATTCAAGCTACTTCGGTTCTGTCACACTTCTAAGAGGCTCCCCTTCAGGAGTCCCTGGCTTATACCACCCATTAGGATTTACTGATAAGAAAGATGCATTGTGCGTTTTATTACCTTGTCTATGGAGCACATGTAACAACTATAAAGTACATTCATGTATAGTATGAATAACTGTCAGGGTAATTGATAAAGTAGTCTATAATAAAGGTAGTCAGAATGGCATTCCTAGATGCCGAGGTCTCTTAAGTGTTCAAGAGGAGCGGGGAATGGCACTCAATAAATCCAGTCTTTCAGAAACTGCTGGCATTCAAAAAATAATAATAATAATAGCCAACCAGAATCCTTAGGCCTGCATTTCACTTTCAAGTGTAATTATTTTATGTTGCATTTCATATCTGCTGACACATTGGAATCAACTCAAATAAAGGAATGCCATAAATCTTGCATTGTTTGGATTAAGCACGTGTCGGCCCACGTGTTGGCGCTGGAAGAAGTCTAGGAGGAGGCTGGCCGCCCCTGTGTGTAAATAGTTTTAGAAAACTAAGAGGCTGGGAAAGATGTTGATGCGGTTATGACAGATGCTCTACCAGCAGCTGTCCAGCGTATTTATTCAAAGAGGTGAGAAGCTCAGTACTTCCTCCTCGTTAGATGCATTGTAGCTGGCCATTAGGATAGTATCAGTGACAGTAGTAGCTGAAGCTGTCTGCCACTGGGCTTCTATTTGCGCCAGCTGCCTACGTGTGCTAACTTTTGCCTTCAAAACAATACTACATGGGAGGTACGTCCAGCTGCGTAATCCAGTCCATGCTATTTAACTTGTCTACAAGTTGTTCTAGATTATTCATTTGGAAATGGAAATAATTATAACAACATTCACAACCCTCACAGACATCACGGGGCCTGTGAGAGGATTTACATGACGTAATACACATAAGGTGCCTAGAACGATGCCTGGCACACAGTAAGTGCTCAAGAGCATGAGCTGACCTTAGCATTTTCATCCCACAGGCGAGGAAACCAGGCACAGTGAGATTAAGAAACTTGCCCAAGGGGCGCCTGGATGGCTCATTCGGTTAAGTGTCCAACTTCAGCTCAGGTCATGATCTCGGGGTTCATGGGTTCGAGCCCCGCATCGTGATCTGTGCTGACAGCTCAGAGCCAGGAACCTGCTTCTGATTGTGTCTCCCTCTCTCTCTGCCTCTCACCCACTCACGCACACACTCACTCTCTCTCAAAAATAAATAAACATTAAAAAAAAGGAAAAAAGAAAAGAAACTTGCCTGAGGTGACTGATGGAAGATTTGGACCTGGGTCTTTTTAATTCCAAAGTCAATTCATTCTACACTTGCTGCTTGTCTACTGCATGTTCTCCATGTTAACATCACACATCGGTCCTTGTTCTGCCCTTGGAGCCCGGAAGGAGGCAGCTTTGTCTTTTCTACAACCTTACTAGTCTCATAGCCTGTCCAAAGCTGAGGGAGGTAATGGAGCAACCTTCCTGGGTAGAATCTTTCACCTTCAACTGGGAGCTGTTAGTGCCTGAGTACATGTTGTGTCTTGCCCAAATGTGAATTAATGTGGCCTCTTCGGACTTCCAATCTTTTTGGAAGTATCATCTCTACCCTTCTCCTCACCCTTGCCTATCTGTTGGCATTGTTACAGCAGCTCCACACTCTTAACAGAGACTCTGTTTGATGACTAACCACCGCCTACCTCAACCACAACCATCTGTCTTTCTTCTACAGCTGTTTTGCAATCAGGGTGATCTCATTAGCTGGAAAAAGTGCTAGAGAAGGAGTCAGATCCAGGATATAGTCCTTTACTTCTGTGCCTCTACACCTTTACTTATATGCCTTGTATCAAGAGGAATGCCAGCTCTTTCTCTGACTGGCTGAGTATCCTTGAAAGTCACTGGACTGCAGTTGCCCTGTCATGCCAGGCTGCATCCTCAGCCGAGATTTCTGGTCCACCAAGCCAGCAGAGCCTCGGGTCACAGAGAGATGCACCGAGAACATGGCAGGGCTGGCCTGTCATCCCTCTTCCCCTACGCCATCTTGAAAATCCTGCCATCTTCATGAGGCTTTTATCACTTGTGCCAGAAAGGGAGCAGACTACAACATTTTAGACACATTTTCAGTGTGAAGACACAAATAAAACAACTTAGAAACAGAACTAGTGTTCAGGACCAATAAAGATTCAGTGGGAGGAAATACAAGTTCAGTCCCGGTCCCACTCGTGAGCTGTATTACCTTGGCAGATTATACAAAGGGTCCGGAACTCACTGTTCTTAAATTGTAAGGACTAATGTATACTGTGCTGCACAAAGGACTTAATTAGACCATGCATGTCAGAATGCTTTGAAAACTGCAGAACGCCCTGGAAAAATGTTAATTGCTGCACAGGTGGAAAGAAAGCAGCATTTAGGATTCAAAGGTAGAAATTCACGGTGCAGCTCTACAACTGACCAGCTGTCTGATCCTGGCCACTGACCCTTTCTGAGCCTCATGTTTTCCATGTGTAAAACTGGCAAAAATAATCTTACAACTCTACACCTGTTTCACAGAGTGGTTCTCAGGCTCCAATATGACGTCAATAAAAGTGTTGGTTTCAAAATTGAACTCTAGAAGAGCCTGGGTGGCTCAGTTGGTTAAGCTTCTCACTCTTGATTTCAGCTCAGGTCATGATCTCATGATTCCTGAGTTGGAGCCATACTGGCAGTTCGCAGCCTGCTTGAGATTTCTCCCTCCCTCTCTCTCTGCCCCTTCCCCACTCGTGTGCACTGTCTCTGTCTCTGTCTCTCAAAATAAATAAACAAACTTAAAAAAAGTTGAACTCTAAAGCACTCTGCAGATGTTAGCAATCATGTTTATGACACAGTATGTTATGACAGGGATGGCCAACCAGTCGGGTCTCATCTTTGTCCCTGCAAGTCCAAAGGGCATCTTTGTAACACTGGAGTTCATTTTCCCATGGAGAAACCCTTACTTTTCACTGCACAATTTCCAGCTTTCTCAACCAAACAGATCCCCCCTATTCCTTTCCTTATTTGGAGAGAGAGAATAGAGAGGAAACAGAAGCCAAGCCAAGAATCAGTGGGCTTTTTCCTCATAGGTACGAATTACAAGAACCGTGGCTGTCTTTGCCTCTCATTTTGCTGTCTGCTGGACGATGTTTGCACAGTGCTGGGGATGAAGTAACTAAGATCTCTATTCAGGATAAATGCTAGTTCTGCTTTGTACCAAAAGATATATGCCAGGACATAAAAAGAATTCTCTCCATGGTGTTCCTTTTAATTCATAGCAGTTATAGAGAGCTGTAAAAAGCTACCTAATTACTTCTTCTTGCTGTATATTTCAAAGATTACAGGTATCTTAGTAGATTCAAGGCAAGTCTGGTATTAAAGGCACTGGGCCATAATCTCTCCTTTTTTTTTTTTTAACCCTCCCCCCACCCCCTTTGTAACCATCACTTCAGTCTATGAGTGAGAATATTGGCCTCAGGAACCGTTTTCATCCTTGGGCTCCCTTTATCCTTGTTGAATGAGCAAGACACTGGGATGTCTCCTTTGCTTCTGCAGGCATCCATTCAGCCACTTGTAAAATGAGGGCAGTTATTGGAATAATGTCATTGATGTATGCAGTGTGACTGAAGGACCCTGCGAGGGTCCCAGTCTGTCATCTGAGCTGTCTGTGTACAAGTGCCCAGCCCTCCAAGATGAGAACATGTCCCTAAACAGTTTTTGCACATAGCCTGCTGAGTGGTAGAAACAGTAGTTTCCATGTCCTTGACATGTTCATGATACCTGAGATCATGGACGAGTAAGGGGGAGAAGGGCTAGAATCCCCATATAACAGCTGAGCTCTAGAGGCAGGAACTACTGTTTTTGTGTCCCCTTTTTCCTGCTAACACTACCCATGGCCCATTGAGGACCCCTCGTTGACTTGGTCATCAAGCTCTTTAAGGAGAAGCTCCCACCCAACCCAAATTCAGATCCCTGCCTTACAGACACCTTAACCCTTTGGGAAATGCCTGCACCCTTATCACCCAAAGCAAGGCCACGCTTTCAACTGTCAGACTCCATTCACTTTTAAGAGGCCAGCTCAGAGAAGACCCCTAGCGATGTGGCCTTTCATGCCCAGCCCGACTGAAAGTCCTATCTTTCCTTCCTGGAGACCCAGAAGCTTCAGATCCTCCTTCTAGGACTGTGCTGTCCAATAGCGTAACCTCTAGCACCAGTTAAAATTTAATAAAATTATTAATGAAGTTAATAAAATTTAAGTGAGTTCTTCAGTCACACCAAATACCTTTCAGGTGCTCAAAAACCACATGTGGCTAGTGGCTACCTGGGAAATAAGAGGGGGATATATATATCTATATATAGATATATATAGATATATATAGATATATATCCATATATATATGTGGAAATAAGAGGGGGATATATATATATATATATCCATATATATATGGATATATAAGAGGGGGATATATATATATATATCCATATATATATGGATATCTATATATGGATATCTATATCTATATAT
>NW_026057585.1:59377376-59668073 GCF_023721935.1 Panthera uncia
ATATCTATATATCTATATATATCTATATATATCTATATATATCTATAGATATCTATATATATATCTCCATATCCTGGCACCAAACTTCCCAAACCCTTGTAATTTCCTAAGCATTAAGAACACTAGGAGCATCTTTTGTCCTAATATTTGACTTTGACTCTGGTTCCTGACTTAGAGCTCCAAATCCCTTGGCATTTCCTGGATGATGGGGAGTCTTTTGTGCTATTGAGGCAGTTTTTGGTGGGCTCCTGAATAGCTTCAGGATGGGGGCTGGTCCCTGGAAAGGCCACACCATGATTAGGAGCTTGGAACTTTTCAGTCCCATTCCCCTCCTGCCAGTGGGAGATGAGCTAGAGATGAAGTTAATGATGACTCACGCCTATGTGAGGAAGCCCCCATAAAAGGTACAGGGTGTGGAGAACTTCCAGGTTGGTGAGCATGTGGAGGTTTAGAGAGAGTGGCTTGCTCAGAGAGGGCATGAGAATCTACACCCCTTCCCACACTCCTAACCCTGGGCATCTCTTCCATCCGGGTGTGTCTGAGTTACATACTTTTTATAATAAACCAGTGAAATAGTAAGGAAACTGTTTTCCTGAGTTCTGTATGCTACTCTAGCAAATGAATCAAGCCTGAGGAGGGTGTCACGGAGACCCTGATTCTAGCCACTTGTCAAAAGCATGGGTAACAACCTAGACTTGCTATTGGCATCTGAAGTCAGGGGGCAGTCTCATGGGACTGAGCCATCTGGAGGTAAATATTGTCAGAATTGAGTTCAGTTCCAAGACACCTGGCTGGTGTCGCAGAGAATCATTTGGTGTGGGTAACACAATAACACATCTGGTGTCAGAAGCGTGTGAGGCTTGTAGTGTGGGAGTAAAGGAGACCTACAGGAGGAGGGTTTCTTGTATACGACCATATTAGATAGTGAACATCTAGAACATTTCCTTGATCGTAGAAAGTTCTGCCAGACAGAGCTGGGATGAAAATGCCCACCTCATACCGAGTACCTGCTCTGTGCCAACTCCATGCTAAGAACTTTATAATCCCCAATCCCCCATGATTTAACACATGAGAAACCTGAGGCTTAGGGGTGTTAAACTGCCCAAGGATGCATAGCTGGTAAGTAGCTAAGCTAGGACTGGACCCTGCATCTGTCTGCTCTGCAACCTACTCTCCAAGCACCTTTCTCTGCTTACTGTTGATAATTGCTGTGTTGCAATAGTTGCATTCTCTCCTGTGTTAGTTTCTGCTTAGTATCTTCTGTGAACCGGC
Source organism: Panthera uncia (assembly GCF_023721935.1). Classification (NCBI taxonomy): domain Eukaryota; kingdom Metazoa; phylum Chordata; class Mammalia; order Carnivora; family Felidae; genus Panthera; species Panthera uncia. Next base: position 59,378,649 of record NW_026057585.1, read on the forward strand.
AAGGTGGGGGTGAGCTACAGAATGGGGCCAGGCTGATACTGCCGCTGCGTGTGCTGAAGACGATGTTGTCTGTCCATTTTGCACGTTTCTTTGTTAGGTACGTTCTTTTATTATTATTATTATTTTAATATTTACTGATTTGGGGGAGAGTGCAAGCGGGGGAGGGGCAGACAGAGAAGGATAGAAGATCCAAAGCGGGCGCTGCACTGACACGCTAACAGCAGAGAGCCCGATGTGAGGCTTGAACTCACAAACCATGAGATCATGACCTGAGTTGAGAGGTTGAACGCTCAACCAAGCCACTGAGGTGCATCGTTTGTTAGGTACTTTCCATGCATTTATCGCATGTAATTATGTTAATCACCCTACCACATACTTCTTTTATTATATCCACTTTATAGATGGGAAAAAAAAAAAGTTAAGCAACATGGTGGTCAGTTAAGTGGCAGAGCCTGAAATGGAACCCAGGTGATCTGGACTGAGGAACGCCTGTTGTGTCTACCCAGTCTTGCCGCTTTGGCTTACCTCATTGTGATTAAGTCTCACTCCCAACAGAAGGGCTCTCAGCCTCTTCTCAAACATGGAGGACCTCAGTGAACCTTCTGATTGCTTTGGGAGAGTAAACAGAGTAAAATATCTGAGTGGAGTGGATGCCTGTGAGTGTAGGAGCTTATCTAGTCCCAGGAGAGTTGGCCCTGAGTAAAGCCTCGCCCTCTCCCTCCACTACTGAAGTGCTAATCGATGCAGCAAATACACCTGATTGACTTCTTGTCAGAGCCCCATTTCACAACAAAGGACAACATCTTCTGTAATTTGAAAACTGATTACAGACCTGCAATCCCGGTTTGCTTTTATTTTTCTTTTCCTCCTCTTCCTCCTCCTCCTCCCCCTCCCCCCCCTCCTCCTCCTCCCCCTTTTTTTTTTTTTTTTAACACAAATGGAGCTTTTCTTCAGGAGAGAGCAAAAGCTTTTCCAGTTGATTCCAATACATTCCCAAAGAGGTTTCTTTGCCAACCCCCTCTTAAGAATCTATTTAATTACAGTAACTGAACTAGAAGATGCAGCAAAGGAGAAAATAGCATTATCTGCATTCCATTTTCATTCATTGAGAATCTGAGCCTAATAAAAGAGATGTACCTTCATAAACAGTATTCAATCTTCTTGTAGGTCTGTAGTGGTCTGCTAACAAATTCTGTCTATAAAGTCGGTGTGTCTGAAATCCCAAATCCTGAAGGGCTGGGGGGCTACCTGAGAACAGAGTGAGCGGCCCTCAGCTCTGCATTCATATTTTGGTCAGGGAAGGGAATTTAAGCAAGGATCACCAAGGCAGGGAGACCCGGTCAGTTTCCATAGAAACTACTCCTTACCGTGACACCAAGGCATCACCCAAAGCAGCAGGGAAGTGTTCCAGCCTCTAGTTGAAATCCACTCTCAAGAGTGTTTGCATTCTGAATTCTTTGGCCTTCCTTCTCAAATACTCGTCACGAGTGGTAGCATTTATGAGAACGAGCATGTGCTTTGGAATGCAAGACGTTTGGATTTGAGTCTGTGTTATATCCCTACCGGTGAGGCTCTAAAATCAAACCAAAGAGACTGACATCCCAGATCTAGAGCCAGAGTCCACGAACTACGGTGGCCTGTAGGCTGAATCCCACCCGTTGCCTGTTTTTGTATAATACTAGCTGAGAAAAGCTTTTACACTTTTTTAATGGTGGAAAAATAAAAGAAATAACATTTCATGATGTGTAAAAATATATATGAAATTTGCATTTCATTCTCCATAGAGAAAAGTTCATTGCCACGCAACCCCACCGATTGGTTTACCTGTGGTCTCAGGCTGTGTTCACACTGCAAGGACAGACCTGCGTAGTTGGAGCAGAGACAGTGTGGCCCACAAAACTGAAAATATGAACTGTCTGGCCCCCTAGAGGAAAAGTTTTCCGACCCCTATTCTAGATTCGAGACCCCTGATCTAAAAAGTAAGGTTACTTCTTGGTACTTCAGTTTCCCCATTTTTGAAAAGCAGGGTCAATGATTGTAGCCACATCATAAGGTGGTTGGACAGATTTGGTGTAAATCATGGAGACCATGGAGCACAATTTGCCCACGTAGTAGACACACACAGTAAATGCCATTAGGTGATTTTGGTCAACTTACTTGAACTCTTTGATTCTCAATTGCCTGACCTTAAAATGGTGATAATAATGCCTACCTTAGAGGAGTTTTTAGAAAGGATTATTGGGGTAGGCCCTCCATAGCAATAATGGCCAATTTTTATTTAGCACTTACTTGACACATGTGAAAACTGAGACCAAAAAATGGTGAAGTGACTCGCCTTCCCCACCCAGGCAGTAAGTGACAGAGCTGGGCTGTGAAACAGGTCATCTCGACAGCCCATCAGTCTAAATTACTCTGTCATCCAAATTCCGTGCCTGATGGACCATGAGTCTCTTTCCATTCCCTTCCTCCTCGTCCCTGCTCCCGCAGTGGCACAGTCTTCATGCCTGTATCTGCCACCGCTGTCATTCTATCTTGTAACGTCCCTAGTGCTTCACACCTGTGTCTCAAGCATTCATTTACAAATGTATTATAATTTACCAACTGCGTATTTGTTGTCCTTTCTGGAATGTGGTTTTCTTAAGCTTTGAAACCGTATTTCTTCATCCTTGTAACCCTGTTGTCTAGCACGATACCTGGACCATTGTTGGTGCTGAGTTCATGTCTGCTAATTGAATGAATGAATGAGTGAGCAAAACAATGAATTTTTTGATACCGTTTGTGTGCTTTTATACACTAATCCCGTGTGGCTTCTTTGGGTGGCGTGTATTGTAAAACATTTGGCATACAGCTGGCACGAGAGCTCCCGTGTGCAAAGGAATTCAGGAGGAGCCTATGCCTGACTGGCCCTTGAGCTGATAAGAAATTGGAGAAAAAATATGAGCTACCTTGTTGGAAAAGACCTTTTCAACCTTGTCTCTACCTCAACTTGGTAGTTTCATTCAAAATTGCTCTTAACTTTTTTTGATGTTTATTTGTTTTTGCAAGAGAGAGAGCGTGAGCAGGGGAGGGACAGAGAGAGAGAGGGAGACTGAGGATCTGAAGTGGGCTAGAGAGCCTGATATGGGGCTCGAACTCAGGAACCTTGCGATCATGACCTGAGCCAAAACCCAACGCTCAACCAACTGAGCCACCCAGGCGCCCCCATAATTGCCCTTTGAAAGCCCCACAGTATTTCTCAAGCAGCAGATGACATTAGTACCTGGCTCAGCCCGCCATTGGACCACCCCATCTTGGCAGTGATTCACCCACTGGACGTTAACAGAAGACCTTCATGGAGCACGACAGAGACCTTGGTAAGCAGCCTTGTGGATGTGAACTGGCTCAGGAGGTCTGGCCTGGAGATTCACAGTGGGGGTGACCACGGCCCTCACTCAGAAGCATGTCTCTGGCCCTCTGTCTGACACAGTTCCCTGAGGCTAGTCTGCTTTGTCTCCTAGACTGGAAGCAGACTTCTAGACAGGTGGGAAGGAATGCTGAACTTACACAGACAACCTTACTTTCTACTTGAGCCCCTAGGGCGACAGAAAGCGTGACAGCAAGAATGTTGTAATGACGTCACAGACTTTTATGTATTGGAAGGTTTGAGTTTATCCCTAAGTGTTTAACGGGAGTATTATTACCCTTACTTGTCAGACACTGAAACTGAAGTTTCAGAGGTAGAGGTTGTACATGTGGAGCATTCCAGAGCCTGGAGCAGAATTTAAGTTTTTTGACTCCTGATCATCTAACCCAGCCTCACCACAAATGCGTCCTAAATTCAGGGTGGAGATGATTTTGTCATATCTGTATTCAACAACAATTTATCGATCCCCTACAACAAGCACTGAGGATTCAAGCCCTGAGTGAACCAGACAGATGAGGCCATGACCCTTATTACCTTCTATTTTATTGGAAAAGTCAGGCAATAAAGTCAGTAAATAAATAATTTCAGATAGTGGTAAGTACTGTGATTTTTTTTTTTTTTAATTCAGAACAATGTGATAGGGAATGACTGGCAGGGATCGCAGAATTAGATAGGAGGGGTCAGGACAGGTCTTTGAGGAGGGGACACTTCAGCCAAGACTTAACTATAGAAAAAGGCATGGAGTGAACACGGGACACGGGAGGGAAGAGCCTTGAGGGTGGATGAGAGTCGGCAGCTACTTGCACTAATGGGTGGAAACTGATAGAGGTGACACACTGTGTCATCCGCTCCAGTGAGACTCAGGGTCCAGATTGGTCAGCTTTTCCTCCCTCTTGGTCGCAATTCCATTTCTTTCCATCTCCCCCAGCCAAAGCCCACCCATCTCCAGTTTGGGCCAGACAGCTCTTGTCTCTGAAACCTGCCGGGGTTGCAGCCCCAGCGATTAGGCTTCCTTCTCCCATGCCCTGTATCGGCCCTTTCTTTTCTCTGACTCCACGCATCTTCTCTGTGTTGCCCACATTTCCGCTCTTTCATCAAGACCGTGGGGAGTTGGGGATCGGGGGGTAGATGGCGTCATAATCAAGACCAGGGCAGGCCTGGGGTCCCAGCTTTCTAAGGTGTGATTTGAGGCGACTGCTCGATCTGCCTAGACCTCCTCCCCGCTAAGTGGGCGTAGCTTCAGCGCTTATAGCATAGGGTTATTCAGAGGTGACAAGGAAATAGTATCCATAAAGTCCTTAGTTCATAGTAAACACTCAATAGACACAAATGATCGTTGTCACCATTGTTATTGCATGCTTCACGGCCAGTTGTTCACGCTGCTTTATTAGGCTCAGATGGGAGGGCAGGAACTGTAGGTCATAAACCCGCATATCTCATGGCCTTGCCCACTTCCTGGAACACATTTGGAGTGAATGAATGAAATCTTTTTCTCTAGAGATGTAACCATTACAGTGGTGTAGAACTTCAGAACCGGAAGGAACCTTAGCTGTTAGTGAATGCATTCGACTCCCTTAGTTAAAACAGAAGGAAACAGAGGCTGACAGGGGCTAAAGAGTTAAGCCCAGAGTTACAGAACTCATTGGTGATAGATCTGAGAATGGCATCTGGTTCCTTTCAGAACAGCCGTATACACTACGAGAAGTAGGTTATTGATAGCTCTGAGGGTAACAGAGCTCCAGTTCTCCGAGATGAGCCCCAGTTTAGAAGAGTTTGTCCCATTAGAACACTCGCTTCTCTTGAAGAGGTTAGCCTAGTTTTTATTTGGAAGTGGTGGCAGGGACTGATCTCATTTTTTTGTCATCCCTAGCAGAGCACAGACCCTTGGACAGAACAGATGCTCTATAAACAGGTGATAACTGAATGGACACCTGTGGCCACCTTACTGAGAGCTCATGAGTGTAAAAATGTTCGTGTGCAAACTAACCTTGGGGTCAGCCTAAACACAGCATTTGGAATTATGCTCCATGTGTCCCAGAGTAACTTTTATAATCCCAGGTCTTGCCCTATCCACATGGCCCGTCTGATGAGGGAAGCAGTAAATTTCCACCTCCCTGGGAGGTAATATCCATTGATCCATCCATGATTTGAAAGCTTGTGAGCATTTAAATGACACCTGGGGCTATTGATTTCAGAAGCACAGCAGATTGTATTTAGAAATCATTTAATGGGCTAGGATTCCTGTTCGTATGTATTCATATTCAACAAAACCTGAGGAACACCTACTGTGTGCCAGGTCCTTTTGCCCCTCCCCGTTAGGAGTATGTGAAAAAGAAGTGTCTTCCTCTTTGGCTCGTTGCAAGGAGGGTTGAGTGAGTCAGCACATGTGGAGCAGCAGACACAGTGCCCGGCATATTTGGGGGAGGGTGGGGGGTGTCCAGCACATTTTAATCCCTCAAAATATTAGCTAGCATTTATAAAACATATGTATTCCTTAAAGTATGACAGTGACCACAATGGTGAGGAAAAGCAGTGGCTACAGTATACATTGAATTTTCACATTGCAAAACTGCTTCTCTTATTTTTTCAACTCCCCTTCCTATAAAATCACCCTGTCTATGAATCAGGGACCGCAGAGAGGTTGATGCCTAACATCCTTTCCAGCCTCATGACAGCCTGACCACCTCTATGTAGGTAGAACCCTGCTCCCCTGAGACTCTCATCGCGTTGATCATTCTGACTCTGTTCTCTCTCCTGCTTTCTGTCTGTTTTTATTTATTGCTTTATAATGAATGCCCACATTTGCCTGGTTCTGTCCCTCTGTCACCTGTGCATCTTGAGAAGGAGAACAGCATCTTACCCATCTTGGTTTCCACTGAATTTAACACAGAGAAGGTCCTCAGCAAATGAAGGATGAGTGTGAACACACTTCTTTATTCCTGTATTAACGTTACACCTTTAAATGTATCCCACTTTTTTGACCATCCAGTCGAAAGGAAGCTTCTCTGTATGTCTCAAGCAGTTTTATATCTTTGAAGGCCTCATACAGTATAAGCGAAAATTCAAATTTTTGTGATCTCTAATCCTTCGTGGCCCTCCCTAGACAAGCAACAGAGAGGAAGCTCCACCCCACCAACTGGATGGCTTTGGGACTGATTCAGACCCACATACATCAAAGGTGGGTTATGCTTGTTGCTTATAAAAGAGCCGTACACCCTGTGGAACGCGGGAAATGACCTAAAATTTGTGATGAAGCGTTTAAATTGGGCAAACAGAACACTCGCTCCTCCCAACCCCCATGTAGAGATGGACTTAATGAGCCTGTGTCTTGTTGAGATTAAAGGAACTAAAAATTCCCCCCATACGTTCATTACAAAGAGAGAATACTGGGGGAAAATAAGTGAACGGGGAGAGAGATTTCCAAACATCAAGTAAAATAGCAGACGCTCTCGGTGTCATTTAAGATCTTGTTTCTCTTTTAGAAAAGGTTAACCCAATGCAATGACTATTGCCGGAGAGAAGGGGAGGGGAGTTACAGTGGGAAGTGAGCGCCTACTAGGGGCCGCAGAGGACATGACAGGCCAGCACGCAGCTTCCAGCCTGGATTTGGCAGAGCGGGACACAGAGGCTAAAGCGGTTAAGAGATCTGCCTGAGTTTCACCCACATTAGGAAGCGTCTCAGCCTGGATTCACTTCAGGGTCCCAGCTCCACACCCAGGCTCTTCTGCCCCAAGCCAGTCAAACAGGAGCATGACGAGTAGGACCTGAGCCCTGCTGGGCTTCAAGTCCCACGTGTGCCCTGGAAGGAAATCAGATCACTCTTAAAAATTAGGATATGAAAATAGAAAAGGAGAAAGAAAAGAAAGAAAAGAAAAGAAAGAAAAGAAAAAGAAAGAAAGAAAGAAAGAAAGAAAGAAAGAAAGAAAGAAAACTTTAAGGAAAATCAAAGTGACACAGTGAGATCACGCTGGGTTTGGGAGGCCGTCCCTGCACAGACTGTTTAATTGGGGTTGTATTTTGAGAGTTAGATTAAAGGAAGAAGAAAAAAGACAGTGTTCAACCTGATTTACATGAAAACGAGAAGAAGGGAAAAAAAAGTGGGGTATTAAAATGTGTGAGTTGAATCCTCAGATCTCTGCATTGTAAGTGGTGCTCGGTAGAAGTTTTAAATTGGCTACATTGCTTTAATTGAAATATAGAATTGTAATAACACAGTGTGACAGGCACCTACTGAGGGGGAAGGCGGCCGCTCCCACCTCTCCCTGGAGCAGCACACAACAAGGGGATGGAAAAAAAAATACACACCGAGAAGCACTTGAAAGGGCTTTGTTCTTTTCCAGGCTCTTTGAGGTTTGCTTTTTGAAAAATGCATTTTTTTTCCACATTCGCTCCAGGGTCCAATTAATCCATACCACCCCACCCCCATTCCCAGGATGTTCTAGCCGTAAAGGTATTTTGTATCAATTAGGGGGTTGTATACTGGCCGAAGGAAAAGAATTTGCAAAATATCCAGATTTGCCTACAAAGACCCCAAATCGGTTGGTAGCCTGAACCAAACTGGTGAGTTGAATGGACATCTCGCTGTCCCCTGAGGTTTCCCGTCAGTTCCTGCGTGGCTGTGATCATTTTCAAGTGTGCCCATGGGGAAGCTTATTGCAAGGGTTCTTGACCTAGAGGCAGCCCCGGGAGATGGGCTCAGGTATCAAGGAAAGATGTTTGTGAGGGCAGGCAGTGACGTGACCTAGGAATGGTGTGTGGACCACCAGCTTTCTCTTTGACCTGGCCTCCCAAATCCTGGCTCACCCCTCTGGGGAGGACTCACACTACAGTTCGGACCATCGCCAACAGCCCACACCCCTAGCCCTCTCCCAGCTTTTTCTGTAACACATGCTCATGACCTCAGAATCTCAACCTTCTTCCCCTCCCCTTTCCTAACTTGTGTCTCAGCCCAATGCCATGAAGTCCGGGTGTCTGGGTGCAGTCGTCACCAACCCCATCCTGCAGATGCGCTGGCTACAGGCAACTCATTAGCTCTGTTCCTAGTCCATCTTTCCCCATAAATCTGATGCCTGAAACATACATTTCCCCTGAAACACGCAGCTTTCCTCAACCATAGGGTGTGCGTTCAAAGAACGGCCTTCCCTGCCCTAGTTCCCAGCACAACTTGTTCTAATGTCGACCCCCTTTAGTGTTAAAATTAGCAAAAAGTTCTTTGAAAAATTTTAAACCGTCAGGTATAGAGGACAGTGGTGTTCCTCTTTAACTATTTGTAGTAAAGGACTAGCTATTTCCTTTTCCAGTCCTTCGAGGACCGAGACGTGGTTCTTCGACGCAGTGCCTGCTCTTTGCCACACGTGACTCACCAGGTCAGCTCCGCAGGGACTCAGCTCGTCCCTGCCCTGCTCAGTAAGACAGGTCCACTGGACACACTTTGGATGTTGCGTCATCAACATTGCCATGGAAGCCTCTAAACTACCATTTTCGTGCTTATCACAGATCAGTACTAGTTTCCAGACCATTTCCAGCCTGCAGACCCTAAAACGTGTGTTCAGGACATTATTCACTTCTCCTCACGGCAGTGCCTCTGGCACCACCGTTCATCCATTTGCACACGCCAGGCGCTTGACCCCACATTTACCTGTGACACCTGTGGTCGGGTCTGCCCCCGTCGGTCTCTCACTTTCGCTCCCCCCATCCATCACTTTCCCTCTCCCCCCCGCCATCACTGTCATCTCAGCCCTCCATCTCGCCTGGACTACTGTAGGTGCCTCCCACCTGGCCTCTCTGGACCCATTTCAATCCATTCTGCAAAATCAAGCCACAGCAACCTCTTTCATATCTATATAAAGACAGCCAGTTTCTCTTCTGCTTAAAGCCTTTTGGTGGCTTCTCTTGCTCTTCTGCTCACCCTGTCCTCCCCAGCATGCCTGGCCTTCCTTCAGTTGCCCATAAGCCCTCTGCCTCCCCCTACAAAGCCCCCCAGGGCCTTTGGCCCTGCTCTGTCTCAGGATTCAGCTGTTCTCTCCACAACTCCAGGACACAAAGCTACTCTGCCCCGGGGTTCTGTTCTGGGAAATTTGCAAAGGGTGACCTCCTTGAATCCTCGCGTCCCAAAGATGTGATTAACGCTATTTTTAAAATGAGAAAGCTGGAGCTCAGAGAGGTTAAACAGCTTGCCTGGGATGGGAGGAGCAGCTAATTAGTGAGATCCTCACCCGGCCTGTGCGGTCCAGGGGCCCGAGAGGTCTTTCCACATGGAGATTTAGGGAACCACACAGTCTTTCGGTACAGCCTCCTCACCACAGTGAGGACTTCCCTCCTGTGCCTCCCTCCTTTTTGCTTCTTATGGCCGCCACCCCCTCCAGCTGACGCTCCTTCTTCCCTTTTAGCGTCTCATCTCAGTTACTAGATAATGTTAGCATCCAGCTGTTAGCACCCAGGGATTCAGTATTAGGCAGAGCCTGAAGAACTAAAAATAGCCCTATTTTGTCCATTTTCTCCACAAAGGCTTGGGTCCGTGGGCTTCTGAGACCCAGTCGTAATCGTGGTGACCCTCACCTCCCCTGCTTGGGTCCTGCCATTTTGAGGAGAAAGCTGCCTTGCACCCATCCGAGCCGTAGTCCTTTTCTGCCGCTTCCTAGGAGCTTCCTGGAGCACTAGACAGAAAGGTACTGAGCTGACACCCAGTTTCCACCAGGCCCTCGGCATTCTCTGGCCTCTTAAGCACACGTGAATATGTAGTTAAAAATCCATTTACATGAATAAATGAACTAGTCAGGAGATGAAACCCAGTTTTTTCCCCCCACTTAAAATAGGAGAAAGAATCCCCTGAACTTTGCAACTTCATGATATCCTGTACTTTGTGTCATCAGCATCCCCTGGAAACAAGAAGGCTCTGAAAAGAGGAGAATAAAAGCCTTCTCGATGAAAATAGCGGAACAGGCAGTGGCAATTGGAAAAATTCATATGCTGTAATTATAGATTTTTGTTTGTTTTAAATCCTGGCACTCAATCCGTGAGCTCAGTTTAATAATAAAATACTAGCATTATGCATGCAAGTGCAAATTTGGTATCATGTCAGTCAATTCCAAACACTATTTACAGAATGGAATCATTACAGTGCATTAATATAATGAAGACAGTACTGGAGCTTATTTCAGAGTAATATTCTTAAAACATCACCACAGGATGGTGTCTGTAGCCCTTCTCAAGAGTTGAAGCTTAGCTCAAGCCATCTTAACACACTTTGAGCTTTGTTACTGACATAATGTGGCTTGGGTTCTGCTCTTAGCCATGCGTGTAGCAACTGTAATGGCAGAGAGTGGGAAAAAGAAAAGGGGTAGGGGGAGGCGAGAGAGAGAGACAGAGAATCATCCCTGATGGGAAGATCCTCTGGCCACGGTTTTCTGTAGGCATGCTTCTGTCACTGCAAAGAACACACTGCTTTGGCATGTGATCCATCACATGTCTGTTGCCTCGCTAGATGCTGAGCTCACTGAGAGCAGGGGCCCTTCTTTATTTATCTCTGAAATAGTAGGCAGTGCGGCATAGCGATGAAAAGAACTGGCTCTGGAGCCAGACGGCCTGGGTTCAAATCTCATACTAGCTCGGTGGCTTTGCATCAGCAGTTAGTAAGCTCTCCGTGCCTCACTTTGCCTGTCTCTGAGAGTTGTTATGGGAATTAAATAAGCGGAACCGTAGAAAGATGTCTGGCACATAGAAAATGCTCATTGAATGTTCCCTCTTATTCTCATGTCTGTACCCCTAGTACCCTGTTCGGTGAGTGGTGTAGAGTAGGTGACCAATCCACGTGCAAGAGGTGGAAGGATGAGTGGCTGGATGGGTGAATAAACAGCGTGGCTGTGATCCACAGCATGCATTGCTTATCTGAATCTGTAGCATTCTGTGTATTTCAATGGCTCTGCCAGAATCCAGGCCTCTTCTTTGTTGGAACTTGAGGCTGCCCGGAGATGATTGGACTTGGTTCAGATAGCTATCGGGCGAGACAAAGAGGTTTGCACATCAGGGACTAAAGTTGAGGCTTTGCGAATGTGCAAAACTGAGAATTGATGCAGAAGTCATTATTAACTCACACATTTAACAGGATGTTTGCCTTTCAACAAAGGGTGACTAATTAATGTAACAGTTGATTATGTAGCTCCCTTAATTTGTTACTGGTTTTCAAATACCAAAGTAATTACATCACTAAAGGAGGGGGGACAGTTGCTAGCAAGTCAGTGTATAAAAGAGATGCAAAAAAGGATTGACTGTTGGTTTCAAATCCTGCTCGGATACAGACTGTGTGGAGTCTGATGAGGTAGCAGCACACAGGTCCCTGAGTGAAGTCAAACCCTATGCTCTGGCCAGGGTGAGGATGATGGAGTCTGGCCTGGGTAGACGTGGCGTAGGGTTTTCAAATCGTGACTCTGCCGCTGAGCACCTGTAAACAGTGCCTGCCTCTGGAAACGGTGCAGCTAATGGTGTCTCCCTCATGGAGTCGTTAGGAGGATTAAAGTTTGAACCGTGTCTGGCATATGATAGGGGCTGAATGTTATTTTATAGTTCATGATCTCTGTTATGCTTTTCTCTGTAGCCTCGCACTCTCACGCTCGTCCCCATAGATGCTATGTCTCTGCCCATGCCTACTTGTGCTTTCCCTGGGCCTCAGAGATTCTGCCTGGGCACCCTCCATACCCACCCTATTCCCCAGCCCAGCTTGGCAGCTCTTAGCCATCTTGCAGATCCCAGTCTAACCAGATCTTCTTCCACGAGGCACCTGCTTCTGCCAGACAGAATTGCACACCCGTCCCCCTGTGCCACTGTATTCCTTGAATGTATCATGTTTTGGTGATTTTTCAGATAGTGGTTTTTTTGTCCCATTGTAACACCTCTGCAGTGAGGACTGGCTTGTAGTCTGCAGCGTCTTGATTCCATGTGGTACAGCGCCTCCATTATACTTTGTTCCATGGCTGGTATCATTGTCTGCGTGTCTCAGCAACCTAAGGATGGAGACCATGGTGTATTATATTTGTGTTCCCCAGCACCTAGACAAAGCACTCAGTCAGTGCTGCTAAACAAAGAGAAGAAGAAATGAACAGTGTCGCTAGGTGTCTGATTTTGTCGAGTAGCAGGATGTCTTTGGATATGTGCTAACATCTGAAAAATAACAACAATACCAGCAATAATATAGCACTTTTTTGTGGCAGGCATCATCAAAGTACATAGATTACTTCCCCTTCATGATACTCTGATGAGGTTGCTTCTGTTTTCATCTTCATTTCACTCATGAGGAAACTTAGGTTCAAAAAGGTTAAGCAGCATGCCCAAGATCCTATAGCTAATGGTGACGGAGCTGGGATTTGAGCCCAGGTGGTCTGGCTCCACAGCCTAAATCTGCCTCTTGACTGGTGACCTCTTACTGCTTATGAAGGACTGGTTTAAAACTCTCACCAGCACCCAAAGGCTTTCCTACTCTGTCATTCACTATCGGCTGGAACAATCTGTGGAATCCAAGACAGGTGCCAGGTCTATGTATTTTGCTCATACCATTCTTCTACCTTGAACTGCATCTGCCTTCGATTTACCGTCGATTGAAATACCGAACTGGATTCAAAGCCCATCCCATTCCAACCCCCCATGATGTCTTTGGAACCCATTCCACCCTATAGGAAAGACCCTTTCCTTCTCACTCAGTGTCTGTAGCAGGTTTTGAAAGCATTTATGGGCCAATTTATGCATGTCTAATGCACTTGTGTCAGAGTTTATGTTGTCTTGGCCTGTTTTAACCCCTTTTCCATAGGCTACCACCTGCTTGGAAGAGGGCGCAAGTCTTTTTTTTTTTTTTTTTTTTTTTTTGATGTTGATTTTTGAGAGAGACAGACAGACAGACAAACAGAGCACACGTGGGAGAGGGGCAGAAAGAGAGGGAGACACAGAATCGGAAGCAGGCTCCAGGCTCTGAACTGTCAGCACAGAGCCCAACACAGGGCTCGAACTCATGAACCGTGAGATCATGACCTGAGCCGAAGTTGGATGCTTAACTGACTGAGCCACCCAGGCACCCTGAGGGCCAAGTCTTAAATATCTTTAGGGTCCACCAAAATTCTACCTACTCTAGACCCCTGAACTAGTAAAGACGAATAAATAGATGTTGATAGGTAGATAATAAATGATAGATGGATTTCTTATGAAAAATTACCTCTGTAGTACACAACCCATTATATTAACATTCACGTATCATTCAGCAAACATTTATTGAGTACTCATAGTGTTCTAGAGAACTGAGCTAATTGATATTACCCCTACTGCTGCTATTATTACTAATAATAGCAGCTGACACTTACTGAGCACTCAGTTTTACTGAGACATCATGCTAAGAAGTGACCTGTGCATCATTTCTTTCAATCCCTACAACAGCCCTATTATCTTCAATTTACAGATGATGAAACCAAGGCTTGGAGATATTAAATAATATGTCTTACAGACACCGTGAGCACAAGGACTGCATTTGTTTTTATTCATCTTTGTATCCACCCAACAGTTTCTGGCCCTTATGAGGTCCTCAATGAATATTTATCAAATGAGTAAATGGATGAACCAATGACTCCATTTTTTAAAAGGCAGTCTGGCCCCAGAGTCGTCAGTTATAACCATTATGCTACCCTGAATTTCAACCTAATTTTAGAGAGGAGGATACTTAGACTATGAGAAATAAAATAATTGTCCTACTCCATGCATCTGAGAAATAGCAGAGGGGAGAAAACACCCACATCTATTTTACTGTCCTTGTTAAAGAACGTTTAGCCCAAAGTTAATTTTACGATGTGAGTTATCTATAAGGTAGCGTTAGAGTGTGTCCTTTTTTCTTTCTTTCTCAAATAATATGAGCCTCAGGGCAGGCAACACTAGATATATTTAGTATATAAGCCTAAGAATTGCCCCAATTGTTGTTGATTATTATTCTGGTTTCTGAATGGGCCCCATGATTGCTCAATGTGTGATAGAACATCCGTCCCTAATTTGTAATCCTCCATTTTTCTTCCCACATCTTTAAACAAGGAACAAGCCATAATTTATGCGTGATAAATCAGAGGTCTTTTTATAAGATGCCGTTTGAATTTTTTTTTCCACTATGGCTTATAAAATGTTTTTATAGGATGTTAGAGGTCAAAGGGACAGTAAAGGAATCTTTCCCAGCAAATAACTTCCTTGTCCTCCAGACACACTGGGCTCCAGTTAGATGATAATGGGTTCTGTGAGTTGTTTTCCGAGAGACCTGAGTTCCAATTCCAGTTGAATCCTTATGATTCATGTGACCTTGGTCAAGAATTTTAATCCTCTTGAGTCTCAGTTTCTTCATTTTAAAAACTGGAATTGTAGTATTACCCTGCATGGTTGCTGTAAGGATTAGATATTATATAAAGGACCAACCACACTGGCACGAAGTAGACTGTAATTAGATGCGAGCCATTATTTCCCAAAGCCTGAAAGAAACTATATTTACCTTTAGAAAAGTTGTAAAGAATAACCCAATGGAATTTTTTTTTATAGGTTGGAGTTACATCAACTCCTTGAAGTCATATTCGACAACATATTCACGAAAAGCTCCAGTTGGTAGTTAACCATGTCTTGGACAAATAAATAAAAATTAGACAGTGATGAACTTAAAGTCATTTGGTGACGTTTCTCAAAACCTGGAGCACGTGGAAGCCTTGGTGGTTCTCATGACCTTTAGTTGTTCTGTGACCCCCAGGCATGGAAGAGACATGTGCTACCCACCTCGTAGCCATGGTTCCTCCATATGTCCAGCCCCGACAGTGAGGAACCACGTGACCGTATCTGGCTGTGAACTGAAGCGACGTCACTTCTAGGCCAAGCTCACAAGCACCAGATGCAGCCCTCCATTCTTTCTTCTGCCTTGACAACCATAAGGCTATGGGTTGGGATGTGGAAGTGAGCCCCTGCCAGCCCAGGCGGGACATGCAGCTTGAATCAAAGATGAGCCCGTGTGGTAATAAGCCACTGAGCTTTCAAGGTTTAATGTAACCCATTTTAATATATTAGGCCATAGGTTTTAGAGGGTACAATATATCAGGCAGTGTTTATAAATTTTAATTTCCACAGCTGAAAAAATAAATCATTGTCCGTTTACTCTTCTTATATTAATTTATCCATCCATACACGCATCGGCCCATATATTCAACAAACATTTTTTAACACCTATTAATTGCCAGATACTAGACTGGGTTTAAGGATATAAAACTAAAAGGCCCTGACACCCCTACCCTTATGGGGCCAGGATCTAGCTGGAGAAACAGACAGGAAAATTCTGTGCTGAGAGCTCAGAGCCTGGAGCCTGCTTCGAGTCCTGTGTCTCCCTCTCTCTCTGCCCCTCCCCCACTCGTGCTCTCTCACGCGCGCTCTGTCTCTCTCTCTCTCTCTCTCTCTCTCGCTCTCTCTCTCGAAAATGAATAAACATTAAACATTGTTTAAAAAGAAAAAGAAAGGAGGGAATTTAGCTTGGGTTTGTTGGGGAAGGCTTCTGTGAGGAGGTGACCCACAAACTGAGTTTGTCAGGGTTTAAATGTGTTTAAGTGCCAGGGTTTAAACTGGAGGGTTTATTTTTTTTTTTTCCCCGTTTTTTGAGAGAGAGAGAGAGATACATTTTTTATTTATTTTTGGGACAGAGAGAGACAGAGCATGAACGGGGGAGGGGCAGAGAGAGAGGGAGACACAGAATCGGAAACAGGCTCCAGGCTCCGAGCCATCAGCCCAGAGCCTGACGCGGGGCTCGAACTCACAGACCGCGAGATCGTGACCTGGCTGAAGTCGGACGCTTAACCGACTGCGCCACCCAGGCACCCCTAAACTGGAGGGTTTAAAGCCCTGAGGAGACATGGTGGAAAATGAAGCTCTCAGAGTGGATGGGGATGTGGAATAGGGACATACAGGTTTAATTTTATGTCAGTATTGCTGGGACACTCAATTTTTCTATTGCTAGATTTAATTCTTTAAGTTCCTTTGCTTAAAATGGGGAGTTTAAATATATCCCTTGTGGTAGAGGTATATATTATTGGACGTCCGTATTTTTATTTTAGGCGTTTCAGAAAGCAATACTCTGAGAAGAGTAATGCACAGTAAGCTTTTGAAGCAAAGAAGTTGAAACAGGATATTGTTCGACTCTGTGGACTTGGGAAACACACAGGACCTGAGGTTAGAAAGTTCCGGGTATGAACCCCAGCTCCACTACTTTCTCAGCTTCCTGATCTTGGGCAAAGGACAACCTCTCTCTACTTCAGTTTGCTCACGAATTAACTGGAGACGATAATAGCACCCATTTGATAGGCCGGTTATGAGACTGAAATGCCATCATACATCAAAGTTCTCAGCAGGGCGAGTGGCACAAGGAACACTGAGTCAACATTCAATCAACAGTATCAGCTGTCACTGGTCCGATTACTATCATGTTCATCTGTGTTTTTATTGTCATCATCATAACTGTATTTATTTTGGTAGGAGGCATTATTCCTCCCTGTATTTGCAATGATTTTTATGAGAGCTTTGCTTTCATTTGACAAATTACATGAGACCATGGTCACTGGTAAACCAAGTCCCAAATTCTCTTCCTGGCAATTGAGGCCCTTTTTCATTTGTTTTTAACCAAGGTAGTTCTGCCTCACCTCCCACTATTATTAGCCATGCTCTCTCCTCTCACTCCCCAGAGTTCTCTCCTCATATTACCTCCATGCTTTTACTCAGTCAGGTTTCCACACAACATAGAATGTTCTCTTTCTTGAATGTAGTGAAATATGTAGTTCTTCTATCCTGTGCCAGCCATTAGGGTGGGTACCCTCCATATGCAAGCTCATTAATCCTCACCTCTAAAACAGCAGCTGAGACTAGAGGAGGTGAGTTTCCTGCCAAATTCAGGCAAGTAGAAAGTAGAGGAGGAGGATGGGTGGTAAGTATGCCAACCCACTCAATCCTGCAGGACTGGACTGAAAAACTTCCTGCGTCTTTCTGATCCACAGTAAAGCATCCACAGCCTCATGGGCTTCGGTCCATGTTGTCATAAGTAGGTAGATAGAACCAAGGACAGATAAACCAAGGGCAGAGGGACAAATCAGCAAAGCACTCTAAAGAGACAAAGAATCTTGTCTCCGTGAGTCGCGCCCACTCTGAAGAGCTATTGGAGGTTACCGTTGAATTTTCTCCACTCCGAACAGTATCCTGCCCCGTGTCCTTGCCTTGCTAAAACATGCAGGGTAAACTCAATCCATGGCCACAAGGGTTTTCTCAGAGCCAAGTGAGTCAACCCAGCCTGAGGAGAGTGTGAATTTTAGTAGATGGAGGAATTCATAGTTCAGTCTTGGAAATCTGTACGCAAAGAAGGGCTTTTAATAGGAAGCTGTCAATTGGTCCCAAGTGAAGAAAACTAGGATGAGGGAGGAAACAGAGCACAGATCACTCAGGGCCAGCAATTGAGGTCTAAGGCTGTCAACAACGCCTTCCAGGGTGGTTGGCAGGGACTTCTCCGTGGCACAGAAGCGGGGGCAGGCTACTCTCCCAGAAATCAAATCCGTAAAGCCCCATCTCCTGACCTGCAACCCGCCTGGCCTCCTGGGAATTAGCGTCCAGTGATCGTGGTGTGGTCTGGGGACAAAAGCCTGCACTGAGCACAGGCAGTGGAAAGGCCCTTCAGGAGATGCTCTCTGAGACCAGCTTCAGAAGCGTTTGAGGAGACGTAAGCAAGTGCTCAAACTAAAATCCTGCTTACCGTACGGCAGTGAATTTATAGTGGTGACCTGGGGGTGGGGCTGGCTGATTCCAAGTTCCCCCGCTTCCGCCTGTAACCACTCTGACCTCAGGCCCTCTGATGGTTATGTTAGGCAACCGGGAGGTATATCTGAGAACCAAATCTCCAGTGTGCATGTGTGAGAACAAAGACGTTTGGATTCTGCTGTTGGAACTGCTCAGACTCATGTGGATGGGAAAATGTTGTAAAGGCTCACAAGCCGAGGCTGGGCTCTGTCCCTTCCCTTAAAAGTAGCTGTGGAAGAACAGACACAGCCAGAGCTGTCCTGCTGTGTGCCCGTGTGACAGCAGGGCCTCTGGAAGTACGGCTGAAGGGAGGAAAAGGTCAGGAACAGGTGAAGGAAAGAAGCTATACTCAAAAAGGGGGGAAATAAAAGGAAAAATAAAACTTGTAAAGGTATCAGCTTCAAGGTTCTTGGCATTTGAGCCCACCTGACATTCTGGGCCCTCTTCTAGGTACCTAAAGAAATCATCATATTCGACTCACAACTTTGTGATGTGCAATTTATTATCCACATTTCACAGACCAGGACACTGAGGAAATTGAAAGTGCAGTCACTGCCCAGGACCATACTGATTATTTGAAGACTGGGATTCACTCGCCACCACTATTTATTGGAAGCTTATTATGAGGCTGATATTGTGTTTTGTATGCGAGATCCATTTTATATGCAATATCCTCAAAGTCACCCGGCAAGGAAAGTGTTATATTAACCCCCTCTTGTAGATGAGGAAACTGAGGCTCGGTCTCACGCTGCATGTCAGGTGAGTAGAGATTGCTCCAGTGCTGGCACAAAATGATTTCAAGGCAGGACTTGGATCCCAGGCATTAGTCTGAACTGGGTTCTCTGGGCATTAGATTTTTTTATTAATTTCTTAATTATTAAAGAGAAAGAGAGCACACACATAAGCAGGGGCAGAGGAAGAGAGAGAGAATCTGAAGCAGGCTCCAGGCTCAGCAAGGGGCCTGACACAGGGCTCGATCCCACGACCCTGGGATCATGACCTGAGCCAAAGTCAAGAGTTGGACGCTCAACACATTGAGCCACCCAGGCACCCCATGAGTAATAGAAATTTTGCCTTGTGGGGTAATATATGTTGTTTCTGGTGCTGAGAAGGCTCAGAGCCAGTTAGGGACCACGGCTGTTGACCGGGAGAACATTACCCTCCACTGCACAAGGTGCCCGGGCTCTTGATCTCAGGTTCACCCCTGACACAAAGAGGGAGTCCATGGCGAGCCCCCACCTCAGCCTGAACCTCTAGCTCACTTGTGCCTTCTGTGCTGTTTACCAGCGGCTTCAGGAACACGCCAGAGAAGGAACAAGCTGGACCTGGAGCCCAGGCCCGACTCTGGGCCGGCCTGGCAAGCCCACAGCTAAGAGCTGGCAGGGTTGCCTTGTTAGCACATGTCTGCCTGGTTCTTTGCATCAGCTCGTGAGGACTTTGACCTGTGGTTCCCTTCTGCGAATGACATGAGTAAAGGTCCCTCTACCCCCATCCCAGTCACTCCCTTCCTGAACAAGGAATGAACTTCTCCGTTCTGTGTCTGGGAAAGAAAGGCCCAGCAAGGATTAGTTACTTATTTTTATTATTTTTTTTAAAGCTGGGGAACTAAATTGTGTCATTTCTAATTGCTTCTCTTCATTGTCAGAATGCAGGCGCCTAGGATGCAGCCCCACCCCTGTGCCCGTCAGAGGCATCTCCCATGGGTTCCCCTGTCACCCTGCACTTTATCTCTCAGGGCACCTAGAACACCACACTGATGTTTGCCACGCAGGGCTCCCCACTAGACCTTGAGCTCAGGAGGAGTGGGGGCCATGTCTATGTCAGCATTGTGCTCCTACGATGCAGTACAACGCTTGACATATAGGAATCATTCAATGAATAACTTTGTGGTGTGAACGAATACACATATACAGTGGCAATACTAACATTATCCCCCTGAGGGTATGTCCTCATAACGATGTGGTTCTCCCAGGCACACTTGGTTATTCTGGGCCAGGATAGAGAGAATCAGCCTGGGTCCTTTTCTGCATCTATCCCATGTTACAGAGGGAAAGGGATGTAAATTGAAGCCTTCTTGACACAGCTGAAAGAGTCAGGCCTGGCTTCAAATCCTAACCCTTCCACCTCCTAACTAGGCCGTGTTGGGCCAGGTCCTCTCAATCACAGAAGGACATTCGACAGTAAGAGAAGGTATATGTTCAAAAGGAAACAAAACCCAAATAAACAAAAACCCGATACTTATACAATGTTGACTAGGTGCCAGACACGATTTTAGGGGTCCTGAATATTATAATCTACTTAATCATCACAGCTCCCATGAGATGTAGGCACTATGGTGGTGCTCATTTTACAGATGAAGAAACTGAGGCACAGAGAGGATACATATTCACCCAATGTCACATAGCTAGTAAGTGGGAGAGCCAAGATTTGAACATGGGCAGTCTGGTTCCAGAGTCCATATTCTTAACCTCTCGCGGTTAACTGCTTCTATCAATATGATACAGGAAGAGCCTGCATTTAGAGTTTGGAAGGTCCTTGAGAGTGCCGATTTCAGGTCTGCTGCTTACTGGATGTGACTTTGGGCAGATGACTTAGCCTCTCTGGGTTATGTAACATCCTCATTTTATCATGGGGATAATAAAACAAGATAATGAATGAGATAATAAATTAGATAGAGCTTTAAAAGCTATAAAGCTCTTTGCACATCGAAGTATGAAGTGGCTATTAACTGTTAGATGCCAAAGAGCCTTGAGTGATAAAATGAGGTGCTTGCTTTATAGGCTTTGGGCCTGTGAAAGCATTGGGAGATTTTTATCAAAACAGGGTAGCAGGAAGGAAGGGATGGATAGATGAATACATGGATGGAAGGAACGAAGGAAAGAAGGGGAGTTAATCAGTATTTTAGAAGACATGCTTCAAATAGAAGACCGCTCACGAAAGAAATGTATAAGAAGCAGTATATTATCACCCTCCTGGATTTGGGAATTAGACATTTGGGGTGGGAGTAGGGGGTCCAGTCTCAGAACTTCCTCTTTCTAGCTCTTTGAGCTGAGGCCTGCAACTTTATCTCTCCGTGCCTCAGTGTCCTCCTTTGTCAAATAAATGAGAATAAAGCCTTCCTTATTGGCTTGTAATGAGAATTAAAGTCGATCCTATAGGAAAAGCATCAGGCTCGCAGGAGACGATCCAAAGCGTCAGCGCCCCTCCCTGCTCTAGCTGAGTCCCTTGATGTTTCCCATTGTATGCACATGATATAAAATTGCGAGATGCCTGCTTTAGGGAATTAATTTCCTAAAGTAGGGAGAGGGCATTCATAATAAACACTCTGCATTTTCATCCTGTTGCTTACCTGCTTGCAGGTGCAACCGGGGAGGGAAACATCCCCTTCAGCAGGGGCCTTTGTTCTGCAATTAAAGACGCCTTGCTAATCCTTCTGCTTCCCAGATGCTCTTGGAGCGGCTGTACTTTTAGCTCGTCTCTTTCATATGCCTCACTCCAAAGACATCTTATTATTCATTTCAAAACTTGACAACTCCTATCACTTTGTTCCATTCTGATACACAAAGAGAGAATGAAATGTAGGAGTCTCCAGCCAAGTTTTGCTTCTGCTCAGTTGAGTCCAGAGCAGCAAGGATGTCTGCCGGCCCCGTCGGCTCATGGACCTGCCCGGCATGTCCGCTGTGTATCACAAGTTCTCACGCACGTCTGCCCCGTAGCATAGACCGTGCGGGTATCTATGTGTGCGCATGCACTCAAGAGCAGCACAAATGCTGTCATACAGACACAGACCAGCAGCCCCCGTGCATTTCTGGGACCAGACTGAAGAGCGTGCAGGAGTGTGTGTAACAGCAAGGATACACATTCCCAGCATTCAGTTGTTTACTCAACAACTTGATGAATGGTGTCTGTGCACCAGGATGTGTGCTAGGCAAGGGCATACATTCTGCAAAAAACAGAGAAGATATCAGCTCATGGGATACCCTTTGAATGACTTTGAAGTAACAGTGTCACATTTATGAAGCACTTGCTGTGCTCTGGGCATCAAGCTGAGCATGCCATGTATGTTAATTCAGGGAGTTCTAACAGCTCTGGGAGGCGGAGACAGTCATTCCCCATATACAGGCAAGAAAGCGACGTCACAAAATGTTAAGTGCCTAACCCAGGCATCATAGGTTGTGCATGAAGAGGCCAGGCTTTGACCACTGACTCCAGAGTCTGTGCTCCTAACCACTGTGCTGTACAGGGGCTCCCCAGTCTCTGCCCAGAATGCCTCCAATTCCAGCATCATAATAAATGAGATAGTGTGCGTCATCCTATCAGCCCAGGGCCTAGGCGTCATACTGTAGTTGGAGATTGTGATCACCTATATGGTATCAAAGATAAATAGCTCTGGACAATCAGGTAGTGAAAACAGATTTTATTCAGTGACCATGGACAGTAGAGCAGGAGCTCCATTCCAACTGACATAGCAGTGACTGGGCATTTTAAAGGGAGAGTAAGGGAGGGGGGCTAGCTGGGGTCTCCCAGAGT
Source organism: Panthera uncia (assembly GCF_023721935.1). Classification (NCBI taxonomy): domain Eukaryota; kingdom Metazoa; phylum Chordata; class Mammalia; order Carnivora; family Felidae; genus Panthera; species Panthera uncia. Next base: position 59,401,402 of record NW_026057585.1, read on the forward strand.
CAACTCAGAGTAATTTGGGAAAATTGCAAAACATGGAAAGAGGGGCAGTTAGTGCATGTAAAGCAAATCTAGGTTTGCAGGCTGGTGCTTTACCCAAGTTTGGGCTCTGACGCTCTTGTACCTAGTGGGAGACAGGGGCCCGATCTTCAGGTGCTGGCTGGAACGAACAGGAAATGCTTTTGGCAGCCTCGAGTTTTCTGAGGTAGGGACTTTAAGCGGGGTCATCTTTGGGATGCAGCCCTGAGCTGTCAGAAGCTACAGGCATATCTCATTTTATCGTGAATCATTTTATTGCACTTTGCAGGTACTTTGTCTTGGGGTTTGTTTTTTGGTTTTGGTTTTGGTTTTGGTTTTTTAGAAATTGAAGGTCTTTGGCAACCCAGCGTCAAGGAAGGCTAGCGGCACCATTTTTTTCCAACAGCATTTGCTGACTTTGTGTCTCGGTGTCACGTTTTGGTAATTCTCACAACATTTCAGACTTTTTGCTATTACGTTTATCATGGCGACCTGTGGTCCCTGACCTGTGATGTTACTGTAATTACTTGGGGCACCACGAACTGTGCCCATAGAAGACGGTAAACTTAGTAAATGTTGTGTGCGTTCCGACTGCTCCACAACCAGCTCTTCCCCTTCTCTCTCCCCCCCTCCTCGGGCCTCCCTGTTCCCTGCGACAACAGCAATACTGGGATCAGGCCACCATTTTAATAACCCTGCTGTGGCCCCTGGGCATTCACGTGAGAGGAAGAGCTGCACGTGTCTCCCTTTCGGTCAAGAGCCAGAAATGACGAAGCTTAGTGAGGAGGCCGAAAGCTAGGCCTCTTGCACCGAACGCTTGGCCAACTTTTGAGTACAAGGGAAAGTTCTTGAAGGAAATTGAAAGTGCTACTCCAGTGAGCTCCCAAAGGATAAGAAAGGGAAACGGCCACATTGCTGATACGGAGAAAGTGTGAGTGGCCGGATGGAAGGTCAGACCAGCCGCAGCATCCTCTTAAGCCAGAGCCTGATCCGGAGCAAGGCTCTAACTCTCCTCACTTCTTGGGAAGGCTGAGAGAGGTGAAGAAGCTGCAGAAGGAAAGTCTGAAGCTAGTAGAGGTGGATTCACGAGGCTTAAGGAAGGAAGCCGTCTCCATAACATGAGATTACAAGGGGAAGCAGCAGGTGCTGCTGTGGAAGCTGCCGCAGGTTCTCCAGGAGATCTGGCTCAGAATTCATGAAGGTGGCTGTACTACGCAACAGATTTCGGTACAGATGAAAGACCTTCTATTGGAAGAAGACGCCATCCAGGACTTTCCTAGCTAGAGAGGAGTAGTCAGTGCCTGGCTTCAAAGCTCCAAAGCACAAGCTGACTCTTGTTAGGGGCTAATGCAGCTGGTGACTCTAAGTCGAAGCCAGTGCTCCTTCACCCCTGAAGATCTTAGGGCCATTGGGAATGATGCCTAATCTACACTTTCTGTGCTCTATAAATGGAACGACAAAGCCTGGGTGACAGCACATTTATTTACAAGATGGTTTACTGAATATGTTAAGCCTGTTGTTGAGGCCTACTGCTCAATAAAAAAGATTCCTTTCAAAATATCACTGCTCATTGACAATGCTCCTGGTCACCCAAGAGCTCTGATGGAGATGTACAAGATGAATGTTGTTTTCGTGCCTGCTGACTAACACAGTATCCATTCTGCAGCCTGTGGACCAAGGAGTCATTTCAACTTTCTTATATTTAAGAAACACATTTCCTAAGGCTATCACTGCCATAGTGATTTTTCTGATGGATCTGGGAAAAAGCAAATTGAAAACCTTCTAGAGAGGATTCACCATTCTAGATGCCATTGAGAACATTTGTGATTCACGGGAAGAGGTCAAGATAGCAACGTTAATAGAAGTTGAGAAGAAGTTGATTCCAACCCTCATGGATGACTTTGAGGGATTCAAGACGTCAGTGGAGGAAATAATGACAGATGTGGTATAAGCAGCAAGAGAACTAGAATTACAGGTGGAGCCTGAAGGTGGGACTCAGTGGCAGCAATCCCATGATAAAATTTGAGCACGTGAGGGATTGCTTCTTATGGATGAACAAAGAAGGTGGTTTCTTGAGGTGGAATCTATGCCTGGTGGAGACGCTGTGCAGGTTGTTGAAACAACAACAAAGGATTCAGATGATCACATAAACTTAATTGATAAAGCAGCGGCAGGGTTGGAGAGGACTGACTCCAGTTTCGAAAGCTCTACCACTGGTAAAATGCTATCAAACAGCGCACGTGCTAAAGAGAAGTTGTTCGTGAGAGCAAGAGTCCATCGATGCAGCAATCTTGGTTGTTGTCTTATTTTAAGAAGCTGCCACAGCCACCACCCTCACTGTCGGCAGCCACTGACATCGAGTGAGGACCCTCCGCCAGCCAAAAGATCAGGAATCGCTGAAAGCTCTGATGATGGTTAGCATTTTTCTAGCAGTAAAGCGTTTTTTAAATTAAGATATGTGCATTGTCTTCTTAGACATGATGGTATTGCACCCTTTAATAGACTGCAGGATAGTGTCAGCATAACTTTTCTACGTGCTGGGAAATCAGAGATTCATCTGACTTGCTTTATTGTGATAATCGCCTTGTGGCAGTAGTCTGGAACCGAACCCACCAGCGTCCGCTAGATACGCCTGTATGTTAGTGTTTGTTCAAGTCTTTACAGGCTAAGGTTAAAGCTTGGTTGAGAAGAGGCTTTGTCAGGGGAAGCTGGCTGGAGTTTGGTGAGGTGGACTGTGTCAGTGGGGCATTTCACTTTCTACCACTGGTGTCTGTGATGCCTGCACCAGCTCTGCTGGGTGGGCAAGCCACTGACATTCTGATGCAGGCCCATGAAGGGACACCCAGACAAGTTAGAGATAGGGGTGTAGATAACGGGTCACTGCAAATTGAAATAGCAAGTGTTCTGCACACAGGACAGCAAACAAGAGGCTCAGGAGACAGAAGGGGGATGGGTAGCTAATCTAGCTGGGAAAGGAAACCCTGTCAGGAGTCCCAGGGGCCGGGTCCTCAGTGGCACATCCCTGCAATCTCAGTTGAATCCTGAAAAGGCCATGACAGGCCTCTGCATTTTGGTCTTGGCCTATCTCTCCTTTGCATCGCACTGGGAAATTGCTGTAGAAAATGTGCACAGAAGGGAGATACAGATGACCTCACACCCACACCCTCTGAACACCCAACCCCAGAGCCCCTCAAAATGTCTTGAGGCCACCTCGAACATCTCACAAACAGAGCCCCCAAGGTCTGATGCGGGACTAGGACTTCCTTAATTCATACAGGAGGAGACAGAAGCAGAGCCAAGGAATGATCCAGACCCATCTGACACTGGCACACACACCGTGTTGACTCCTAGACTTTGCCATAGATGACATAAAGCCATTTGCCACCACATAGGAAACATCCCGTTGTTCCCCGGAACTCCCAGCTCAGCTAAGTAAATAAAGGCACATCGCCATCACCACTGCTACCACCAACACAGCCGTTTGGTTTTTCAGAAGACAGAATCCCTGTCCTCTGGTGCCAGGGAATTTTGAGTGAACTTCCGTGGGTCATGGATTGGGGGCCAGGGAGCAGGGGTTGGGGGTGGAGGAGGGTGGGTTCCATCTGTGGCTCACAAACATTTGGCTCGACTGTGACCGGTGCAGAAAGTCTGCTGCTCTGCTCGTACAGTCCCAGCTGCCGGCTGGCCAGGGCCCTGGAAGTGGCCCCCATCCCACGGCAGCCAGCTAGGCGAGGCTGCTCATCTCATCATCCTTCTCTAGCCTGAAGGAGGACTCCATCTACAACCAGCTGGAAGGGTCAGCCAGCTGTCACTGACGTCAACAGCAGAGTCGAGGACAAAGGAGCTGACAATTCTAGGCACCCCAGTTTTTTTAAAGTGGCCTTCAAAGTCCTCAATCCCCTGACCCCTGCCTACCTTCTCACGCTGTCACTCTTTCCCTAGCACTTTATGGCCTAATAATCCCAAACTGATTGCAGTTGGGATTATCAACTCAAAGCTTATATAGCTTATATTTTATAGCTTCCTATCTCTCTGTTATCCATCAGGATGGAATATCTCAATCCCAACTGCCCCCACAGTCACTAGCTTTTACCTCGTCAGCTCCTACCAGTCAACTCAGGCTAATTCCTACCCTGTTCTTGCCTTCATAATGGTATGGACACAGTGTTGGCTTATTCGTTCAGCAGATCATCACTGATTCCCCAGTATGGATCGTACACTTCGCTGGGTGCTGGGGATGCACGTGTGAGCCAGGAACTGATACAGAGGCTAATTTCATTGTCTTCACAACCTAATGGAGAAGATACACATTAACCAGGTGATCATGCAAGTGACAGGGTTATGACAGACTGTGCTAATATGCATTAGGAAGAAAGAGAATGGTTTTCTTTGAAAACACTAAACAGAAGCACCTGACTCCCCATCTCCCCAGAGATTGTGAGCCCCTCAAGGGCAAGGATCTTGCCAGGTCTATCATTGTGTCCCCAGCACCCAGCACAGCACCTGACACAGAACTTGTGGGTCAAAGAAAATGCCCGTTCTGGAATTGAGTCATGGGGATGAGTCAGAGCGGGGCCAGCAGCTCGTGGGTTTTGATGCAGGAAGCACTGAGTGACTGAGCTGGTCCTCCCTACACCTGTCTTCATTTGCATACACCTGTCTCCAAGTCTGGCACACAGACACATGCTGGAAGGTGGGGGTGGGGGGAGGGATAAGTGAGCAGAGAGCTGGGCTGAACCTGATGATCACAGCTCTTAAGGAGACAACCTGATGTAGTAAAATGGGCATGAATGTTGCCATCGCACCGACTTCTCGCACCAGCTCTGAACTTCACCATTGATTGAACATTGATTGGGCAAGTTCTTTCATCCCTCTGAGCCTTACTTTTCTCATCTCAACAGGCAAATGACAGAACCGAGGGTTAGAAATTTATTAGTTCATGTCAATATTCCCTCTAAAATTTTAAGGTGAGTTGAAGAAGATAGCTACAGGGTGGCCTTTGGTGCCTTTCCAATGAAGGGGACAATTCCATACTAATTTCTTCTACTGACAGTTCATTTTCCAAGGCAATAGCCTAACAAATCATGGGGCCAATTAGTGTGAGAGAACCAATTGATCCTGGTACTCATAGAGCTCAGCCCCACCACCTCAGTGGTTTGGCGGTGTATTTGGGGAAATGCCGCACAGTGCTAAATGGGAAATAATTGGACAGATGCAGCTGTAAATTGCACAGCACTGCACTCCTCTCAGCTTCTCATTTAAGCAGCAAGGTCTGGCGGCAATAGGAAAACCGAAGGGTTGGCTCTCCAGGATTGAAAAGCAGAGCAAAGCTAGCAGGAGCCAGGCCTGCCCCCTCATTTTACAGATGGGAAAATTAAGGCTTATTGAGGGAGCAGTTAGGACTGGATGCCTAAGGTTCTTTTGTGTGACCACTGTATCCTCTTGGGGGAACTCCTCAAACAAAGGAGTGTGGGTGTGGTCATGAAATTAAAGGAATGGCTGTATTACTTTCCTAGCCACTCCCCCGCCCCTCCCGTAACAAACTACTACAGCTGAGAGGCTTAAGCACCAGAAATCTATTGTCCCATAGTTCTAGAGGCTACAAGTCTTAGATCAAGATGTTGGCAAGGAGGCTTCCTCCTGAGGACTGTGACAGAGGGTCTGTCCCAAGCCCGTCGTCCAGTTTCTGGTGGTTTGCTAGCAATCTTTGGTGCTCCCTAGCTGTTAGACACATCACCCTCATCTCTGCCTTCATGTTTTCAGGGTCTTCCCCCCCATATGTATGTCTGTGTTCAAATCTCCCCTTTTCATAACAACACCAGTCATATTTGATAGGAGGCACACCCTATTCTAATATGACCTAATTTTAAGTGATTACACTTCTAACAACACTATTTCCAAATAAATTCACAGTCTGAAGTCGCAAAGTTTAGGACTTCAACATGAACTCTGGGAGGGCACAATTCAACATGTGACAATGACAAACAAGTCACGTGACAGAATCTTGGAGCTGAAGAGGAAGTACCATTTCTTAAGCATCACTAGGTACCAGGCAGGATACTAGGAATTTTAACAGAATGATCTATTTTAGTTCTCTCACCCAATCTGATGGAGTTATAGATGAGAGTGCCAGGTTCAGAGAAGTGAGGTGATTTGTCCAAGTTGACACAAATAGTCTATAATGGATCTAGATTTCAGAGGCCAACCTGTGGCTTTTCAAAGTCATGTGTTGCCCTAGCACCCAGGTGTCTTAGCAAAATAGATCTTAGAAACCATATTACCCACCACCACCACCAGTTACCCATCTCGGTTTATAAGTGAAGATACCAGGACCTGAAATACAGCCATCTCACTGCCTCCTGATCTGGTGTTCTTTCCATTGGCTGTATTTTATTTAGTCAAAGTGTCCTTTTTTGTAAGTTTCTGTCTGGCGTGCAAGATTTCATTGTGACCAAAGCAGAGGTTAATTTCAGATTGGTTACAACACAAAAAGTAATTTTCCATTAAATATAATGACCTCATTTCTGCAGTGACTTGTAGCAAAACATGCTGTTTCATTTCCATTCATCCACACTCATTTACCTACTTGCTACAATAATTTTACACCATAAGCTAAAATGTCGAAATCATTGGTTATATTACTAAACACCTACCATGGTTATTAGGCCTCTTCATGCAGAAAGAAACAGAAATAAAAATAAGAATTTTAGGAGAATGAGAACATAAGCAGTTAAAGTACATCCAAAGCTGTATTTAGTGCACAGAAGCTGCAGGGGCATACAAGCCGTAATCCAGCATCAGTCTACCTTAGCCGTGTGACCTGGGGCGAGTTATCCAACCTCTCTGTGTCTCAGTTGCCTCAGCAGTAAAAGGAGAAGAAACAATAGGGAAGGTTGTTGAGTGGAGTCAGTGCGGATTGCATGTGTCGAGTGCCTGGCAGGGTGCGGAGCACAGAAGAGGCCCTCAGAGTAGTACCTTTTCTTTTAAAATTTTTTTTTTAACGTTTATTTATTTTTGAGAGAGAGAGAGACAGAGCATGAGCAGGGGAGGGTCAGAGAGAGAGGGAGACACAGAATCTGAAATGGGCTTCAGGCTCTGAGCTGTCAGCAGAGAGCCCGACGCGGGGCTCGAACTCACGGACCGTGAGATCATGACCTGAGCCGAAGTCAGCCGCTTAACTGACTGAGCCACCCAGGTGCCCCTCTTTTTAATACAATGAAAATAAAATCTGAATTCCTATGCGTATTTAGAGGATCTTCTAAGTGTGGGATTTTTTTCCGCAGAGTTTCAGAAGTATAAGTTGTTCCCATATGTATTCAACCTGAACTTTTGAAAATGTTGTTAAAAATAGAGAAGTACCGGCTGATGTTCATTTATGCGGGCCGTAGGAAGGCAACAAGGAACAAAGGGACTGGGAGCTCTAGCTGTGAGCACTTCTAAGAGAGTTAAATGGCCCCCTTATGTTTTGGACCCACGGTTGCCTGAGGTTGACTTGATAAAGGCCTTTTGTCTGCAGCCTACTTTCAATTAAGCTCTTGAAATGTCCAGGGCCTTGGTTTCTCCTGTTCTGAGAGGGAGGGAGAGTGGGAGGTTCCGGCATGTTAGGAAGCGTTGCAACAAACAGAACATTCCCCCTTTTGCCATATTTGCTTTCTCTGACTCTTTCTCTTTAGCTAGGTTAGAGATCAATAGATAACTAGATCGCAAGATAATAAGTAGCCACATTAGGCGTGTTCATTGCTGCTGGGGTTTCATTGCTTCTGGGCCCTTCACGTGAGCGGGTGGTAGGAGTCTACTTTTAAAGTCATGAGTTCATAGTGATATTTCCAATTCAAACTTAAAATTGTCTGTTTATTTCTTTCGTATTTGTATCTCGTTTTTCTTGCACTGAAAATCTTGCTTTCTAATAACACTATACTTATGTATTTGTTTTATCCTAATATATACCCAAAACAAATTCAAAATTGCAGTTCCAGGATGAAATACTACTAACCATAAACCAGGCATAGACTTGAGTGTCAATGAGACTTGCTAAAAGCTCATGTCAGCTGCCGTTCCTTGGGCACATCACTTCTTTCTGAGCTTGCTTCCTCCTGAGACAGGGATAATGATGATCACTATATTGTTCAGAAATCTTACTTGCAAGTAATACAAAATCCACCTCCAACTGTCTTGAACCACAAAAGGAATCCACTGATTTATATAACTGAAAACTACAGAGTTAAATTTTCCAGGATGGCACCATCTGGGTTCTTCAACATAACGTTTGAAACTCTCCCTGGGGCGCCTGGGTGGCTCACTTGGTTAAGTGTTCGACTCTTGATTTCGGCTCAGGTCAAGATCCCAGGGTCGTGGGATCAAGCCTGCATCAGCCTCTGCGCTGCGCATGGAGCCTGCCTAAGGTTCTCCCTCTTCCACTGCCCCACGCCCCACTCACAGGAAGGAAGGAAGGAAGGAAGGAAGGAAGGAAGGAAGGAAGGAAGGAAGGAAGGGAAAGGAAAGGAGGGAATGGAGGGAGGGAGAGAGAAAGAGAGAGAGAGGGAGGGAGGGAGGGAGGGAGGGAGAGAGAGACTGACTCTTTCCTAACTCTCAGCTTCTCTTGCTCTTCTGGTAACTTGATTTCCCAGTAGACTCTGGTTCTCACCAGCCTTTGTATACTCAAAGACTATTATCCTGTCAGCTCTAAGGAAGTCCTTACCTGAGGGAAGCATGCTTGGTGATTGGACACTGTGTAGTCCAGTAGATTGAGAATCTTAAACTCAGTTGACGGGGGAAAATAGCTGAAGAATTAAGAGTCCATCATCTACCAGATATACTGTTAGGCATTTGATGTGATCTTCCTCATTTCCTCCCTATGAGGAAGCCATCATTCCCATTTTACAGGTGAAGAAAACTGAGGCTTGGTGACATAAGGTGACTTGCCCATGGCCACAAAGCTGAGATTCAGATCCTTCTACCACACTACATGCCTTTTGGAAATGAGACTAGGACAACGCAATATGCAAACTACTCTGAGTGCTTAGCAGAAAAGGAGCCCCTCCCTTCCACACACATGCACTTATTGATGACTTTGGAGAGCGCAGAGTGTCCCTTGGTCATCCCAGAGTGCCTGGTACCAAAGGGCTGTGGGGGACAGATGTGAATTGAAAGAGGACAGTAGTCTAATCCGCTGCCAACCCTGACTGTCCTTAGTTATGGGATGTGGAATTTTGATGGAACCCCAGTGTTAGGAAACTAGTGTTTCACATGGAAGCCAGTTTCCTGTTTAAGGTGGTTTTCATGTCTTTGGAACAGAAACCTGCTTCGTTGTCACTTTTGTGATTGCTAATTGATTAGGCACACCTGGCTCCACTTTGCCTCTTAGACAAATTTAGGTCCAAATCATAGGTCTAGAATGCTCTCAGTTAACTAGTTCATCTCCCTATTTTTAGGCAAGGACTTCATTCACATCTTTCTAGAGCTGTGTATTTACTGGGTGTTAATTCTTTTGTGTGTAGCGTGTTCTTTTTTTAATTTTTATTTAAAGCCCAGTTAGCATACAATGTTGTATTATTGTCAGGTGTATAATATAGTGATTCAACACTTCCATACAAAACCCGGTGCTCATCACAAGTGCTCTCCTTAATCTCTATCACCTATTTCACCCATCCCCACCCCCACCCATCGCCCATCTGGTAACCATCAGTTTGTTCTCTATAGTTAAGAGTCTCTTTCTTGGTATGCCTGTCTCTCTCCCTCTCTTTTCCCCCCTTTCCTCATTTGTTTTCCTTCTTAAATTCCATATATGAGTGAAATCATGTAGAATTTGTTTTTCTCTGACTTATTTTGCTTAGCATAATACTCTTTAGCTCCATTCATGTCAGTGCAAATGGCAAGATTTCATCTTTTTTATGGCTGAGTAATATTCCATTATAGATATATAATATCATATAATAATAAATAATAAAATAAAAATAATATATATAACATATCATATCCATATATATGTATATATACACACATATATACACACACACATACATATATCACATCATCTCTATGCACTCATCAGTCAGTCAGTGGACACTTGGGCTGCTTCCATAATTTGCCTATTGTAGATACTGCAGAGTTGTGTGTCTATAACATGTTTTGAGACCTAAGAAGAAGCTGCCTTTTATAGGTGCTGTGTTGTTATAAAATTTAAAGAGGAATCGAAGAAGTGTCTGGAGCAGGGACACCTAGGTGGCTCAGTTGGTTAAGCGTCCAACTTCAGCTCAGGTCATGATCTTGAAGTTCACGAGTTTGAGCCCCACGTCGGGCTCTGTGCTGAAAGCTCAGAGCCTGAAGCCTGCTTCAGATTCTGTGTCTTCCTCTCTTCTGCCCCTCCTTCACTCATGCTTTCTCTTTCTCTCTCTCTCAAAAATAAATAAACATTGGGGCACCTGGGTGGCTCCATCGGTTAAGCGTCTGACTTTGGCTCAGGTCATGATCTTGTGGTTTGTGGGTTCGAGCCCCACATTAGGCTCTGTCCTGGCAGCTTGGAGCCTGGATCCTGCTTCGGATTCTTTGTCTCCCTCTCTCTCTGCCCCTCACCCGCTCTCACTCTGTCTCTGTCTCTCTCAAAAGTAAATAAAACGTTAAAAAAAATTTTTTTGATGAATAAACATTAAAAAATAATAAAATTTTAAAAAGTGTCTGGAGCAAAACAGGACCTGACTACTTACTGCATACAGCCTCCTCATTTTAACAGCTAAGGAAGTAAAGTCTTAGTGAGGAAGACATCCCTAGAGGCAGTGGGTTGGAGTGGGGGGTTCAAGGAGAGACTTGGATTCAGAGTCCTGCTGACAGATTCATTCAAGTTATTCATTAAGAATATGTACTGACAAACTCATAGAGACGGGAAGGAGAAGGTAGTTGCCAGGGGCTGGGGGAAGAGAGGAGTGGGTTAGTATTTAATGGTACAGACTGTCAACTTGAGAAGATGGCAAAGTCTAGAGATAGGTGCTGGTGATGGCTGAAGACCAGTGTGAATGTACTTCATGCCACAAAACTGTACATTTAAAAATGGTTAGAATGGTAAACTTTAACAACAAAAAATATATATGTACTGCTTGCTTGCTCTATGTCAGGCACTGTATTTGATGCTCAGGATGAGATAAGGAAAAAATGGTATCGTTGGTGCCATCTTGGAGCACCAACTGTGTATGTGTCCATATCCATAGTGACAAACTCAACAGCTGCCCCACGTGGAAAAGTCCAGCAAGCTAAGAAGACGTGTGGCATGGGAACCAGGTCCCTACTGGAAAGTCAGGGAAGACTTGAGAGGGGAACAGGCATCTCTGCTGAGATCTGAAGAAGGAGGAGTTGAGTGCCCTAGGTGGACAGAGTAGCCTGTGCAAAACCCTGAGGTGGGAGGGCAGCGCTTCTGAGAGTCTGAATAATGGCCGCCAGGGTTGTAGGAAGCAAGGGAGCCATGGCGAGACACCCTGGGGAGGTGGACAGAGGCCCTCGCAAAGATTTTGGTCTTTACCTGAAGAGCCTTTGGGCAGTCTTTGATGTATTTTACCTATGAGATAGCCTTGATCAGAGTTGCCGAGATTTTCTCTCAATCCCTTCATCTGTGGTGGGATGATCATAGCAGAGGTTCTCAGAAGTGGATGGGTGGGGACTGAGGTTGCTGCTTTTATCCAGGCTGGAAACAGTAGCTGTGACCTGGGTCTGGTAGTGGAGATGGAGAGAAATGGAGAGAGTGAAAGACATTGGGGGGTGCACTTGACAAGATGCGGTTGTGGAGGCGGAGAGTGATGGAGGCTGAGTGGACTCCAGGATGAGTGTAGAAACCTATAGACGGCAGTGCACACATTATTCACTGAATCCAAATAAGAAAGAAGCATCTTATGTTCTTTCTTTAATACTTATCAGTATTTTTGTAAGCTTATTTATTCATTTTGAGAGAGAGTGGGGGAGGAGCAGAGAGAGAGGGAGAGAGAAAATTCCAAGCAGGCTCCATGCTGACAATGCAGAGCCTGACATGGGGCTCAATCCCACAAACAGTGAGATCATGACCTGACCCAAAATCGGGAGTCAAATGCTCAACCGACTGAGCCACCCAGGTGCCCTTGTATACTTATTAATATTCTAATACTTATTTAACGCTTAGTATTTATGTAATTAACTTAAGTATAATTTTTTACTTAGTATAAATAAGTGAAAAGTCAGATTCTGAAAATCACTGGTAATTCCACCACTCAAGAGAGAGCTCTCATTAAGATTTTGTTGGACATACTTCTAGACACTTTATACATATATATGGGTATGCATGCTCTTTTTCCAAAAACGGGATCATATTGAACATACTATTTTGCAAGGTGTTTTCTCTAATTCAACAGAATATCATGACTATGTTTCCATGCCGAAAATTCCTAACATTTCTCCAGATGATTTCCAGTTACCGCGTATTCCTTCATCGTATATCACAATGCAATTTCTACAACCAGTTAGTGCTCAACCTTTCAAACATTCCTAATTTGTCACTATTTCTTGTAGCACGGTGGGGAATAGCTTGTGTCCGAGTTTTTGCCCACACACATCTTACATTATTTACAGATAATTGAATCCCTGCAAGAAGAATCATGGGTCAAAGTTTATACATGTCTTTAAGGCTTTGAAATATACAGCCAGTCTACCCTCCAGAAAAGTTGCACCAAATCAAACTCCCACAAACAATAAAAGTAACCATAATGGCCAAAATCTACACAGCCCCTGCTACATGTTTCACACTGTTCCAAGCCCTTTACCTATCTGTAAGTCATCTATCCTCCTAACAGGACCATGAGAGAATTATTATTATTATCCCCAGTGAACACATAGAAAACTAGTAGCCAAAGAAAGTATATTTCACCACACTTCTGTCAACACTAGGTATTTCCTTTTCTTTCTTTTTTTTTTCATTCTGGTGGGGAAAAAAATGACATTTCATTTATATCTGGTCTGTTTTATATGAGTTAGTTTAATATTTCCAACAAACTTTCAGGTTCTTTATCATTCTGCATGTCGTACAAAAAGAGAAAATAAGGCTCAGAAAGTTAGAAAGAGGTGCCTGAAGCTACCCGTCTGGTAAATGATAATGCTTAGATTTGAATTGTGTTCTCTTTGGCTCCAGAGTCCATATTCTTCCCTCTGCTATCACAGTGCCCTTGCAGCTAGAGACTAAATGTTTGGAAATTGGGTTTTGTCCTTGAATTAAACCTTCTAGAAGATTTTAGGGTGGGACCTCAAGGAAGACTTTACTCTGACCAGCTCTGCTGAGCATTTCATGATGGGGCGCCTGGGGGTGGTACAGAGGTTGCTTCCCAGCCTCGTTGGCACTGTGATGCAGCACACGCATCCAAAAATATGTTAGAAAAGAGAAAGGCCTTTATAATGAGCCTGGGCCTACCTTTGTCTTGTGAAGTTTTAACTACTGTAATTGTCTGTGGTGTGAAGCAGTGTATTTTTCATGTATCTATTTTTATTCTGTGTCTATCTGCGTATCTGCTTTTCTGTTTTGTTTTTGTTAACTCACTTGAAGCGTGGTGTGTATTTTCCCTGTGACTGATATTGCCTCGAGAAAGCACACACTCCTGTACACACACACACATACACACAAATAATATGAAGGCTAAATAGGGTAGAATTTATTCTTTAAAAAAAAAAGCTAGTGGTAAAGTCTGAGTAGATGACTTTCCAATCCATACTGTATTTAATTGGTTGTATTGAACCGTACTACAAATTAAGTCTCCTCTGTAATTTATTCTGTCAGATGGTAACCCTCCAAACAATTTGATACTTCATTTAAACATTGGTAAATGGCTCATAGAAATGCTAAGGAAAAAAAAAAAAAGATTTAATGATGATCAGATAAGAAACCTTCTGTTCACAGAACGAGTCTTGTGTGAAATGTCATGAATTAACCTGATTCAGTCATTCATCAAGCATTTATTGAGCAACTACCTCATGCAGTGCGTGTCTTCAGATGGCGTGGCTCTTCCTTCCTTCCTTCTGTAGCTCATCAAACGTTATTTAGCACTTACTGTTCAAAAGGAACAGTATTAGGAGCTGGGAGGAGACTGAGAAGAATTAGACACGGATCTTTCTCTCAACAAGCTAACAACCCCAAAGTAGAGAGAAAACAGGTGCACAGAGGTTTGGTTTTGTTTTGCTTTGTTTGTTGACTCCCCTGAATCCTGGTGGATATTTTTTCTTGTGAATGTTCGGTTCTTTCTGCCTAGACTGCCCTTTCCCATGATTTTCTGGGGACTGCCCTTAGCCTTTGAGATTCAGTTCAAGGCCAGCTGCTTTGTCAAGTCTTCCTGACGCCCTTCCCCATCCCTGCTCTGAGCCAATGCAACACCTTATGCACACCTTTACTATAAGCTCATCTTGTTATATTGTGGTCATTGGTTTCTTATCCTGCATGTTTTTATGAGATTGCACGGTCCTCAGGGAAGGGAGTATGTTTTAAGAATCTAGATGGATGTAGGACTAAGCATGAGACCTGGAACATAACAGGTACTCAGTAAATACACATGGTATGAAGAAGTGGATGAATGGGTAAACGTGAAACAAAATGAAGCATCCTAGACAGAAGAACAAATACAAGGCACTGAGGTCTAGGGACAGGAATTATCACTGGGAAATGGAGGGAAATGGAGGGGTCAGGGAAGGTTCCCTGGACGAGCACGCTGTTGGAATTAGCCTGGGAGCATATGTATGATTTGGTTACATGGAGTCACTGAAGGATTGGTGATGGGGATGAAGAGGGTGATCGACAGGGAAAATGTGAACAGTGGCATACAGGCCCAGAAGTACAGAACCGAAGGCGGCAGGGATGGCCTCTTCAGACTATCTGTAGCCTGGCTCCCCTGAAGTTCAGTGATGGGAGGAAGATCAGACCAGACTGAGGAGTCTAATCTCTGGTCTATCCTTAGAATTCTTCAGTAACAACTTTCATCCATAATACGACAGGGAGGGTTCCTAATGGGAGAAGAATAAAGTGGTAGCAGAGAAACAGGGTGTCATTGAAGACTACTTTTAAAAGCAAATACCTGCTTAGATTTGGGGCAGTACCTCAATATCTAGACTAAGTTTTCCTAAGATAAACTGTTTCCCTAAGGAAATGTGGAAGAAGGAAGACCAGACTCTCCCTTTCCTCCCCGCTCCCTCCTCCTCTGGCCCAGTATTCCCTATGCCCTCCAGAACAACTTGCGATGCCCAGGACCTCCCCACAGAAACCCTCCTGGGATGAAACGATCTTTATTTCCCATGACCAAGGGTCTCACCACATCTTTCCAGCCTGACTGCTCAGTGAACATCACAGATAGTCACAAGCTCATGAGAGCTTGCTTCCAGAACATGCTGTCTTGACCTTTTTCTTTGAGATCCTTAGCAAAGGATCCCAAACCAGCCTCTCTTCCAAACCTTCTGATTTATGACCCTCTCTGACCTCAGATACCTGCAAGAATCTGGAACAGCTTCAACTCTGCCTCCTTGGCCAACTCTCCCCTTCCTCATCCAGGCTTTTCAGGGATCATGGCTTTGTTGTTGGATCTTGCTTCCTCTTATCAATGCTCCATTATCCTTCATAGGGAGAATGAGGGCTTCATTCAGGACTGGTCCCTCCAGAACTCTCTGTGACCCTGAGTCCTTTCATAAATGCAGCCAAACAATAGGATGTTCAAGGTTCCTTTGGCTTTGACTGTGCTCATAAAATCTCCTAGAAGACACGGAGCAGTTTTGAGCCTCAGTGAACAAGTATTTGCAAGATTCTTGCAGTTGCCACGATGAATGCAATAATATGACCATAGGGATTATCAGGATTCTGATTGTGTCTGTATCTCCAAGTTATCTGTGCTATATCTGCACAGTTGAGGTTGGAGAAAGTGGAGACCTATCCCCTCAATGATGCTTGGTTTCCAAATAAATGAGCCACTTTCACAGCAATCCTATTTAACATAACATAAAATTAACTATGGGAAAAGATTGTGTTACAGACATCTTTAGGCACTTCAGGCACGCACAGAGCTATACTTCGCGAGGCAATATTAGGTATCATCAGGCGTTAAAAATGTTTTGATTTTAAAACACTTAATGAGGATTCCCAGATAAATTAAAGCAACTCCATCTGCTGTCTTGCATAGTAGGTGATATTTTACCCTTGCACAGTCATCTCCAAATCTAATTCCACCAGGAAGACTTCTAATCACAGTTTAATTTTAGAGCAATATTCCACTTGGCAATCAATAAGGTACTGTCGTCAAACTTTGATTTAATAGGAAACGTGGATAACATTCTCCACGTTATGCAGAGAGAGAAATACTTTGAGGAAAGGGGGAGAAAGAGAATGTCTTTGTCTTCCACTTTCCCCTGCTGCATACCATTCTAGTTCACAAAAGCCTATAAATCAATACACCCATGTTGTGTGAATATAAATCTCATCAATTTTACATCATTAACACTATGAAAAAGCTACCACTCTTTGAGCAATTTTCCTCCACTAGCTAAGCATGTCCACTTAATAAAACAAGAATAAATGGATTCTTGGTCTTCCACTAACAAACATTTCCTTCCCCGCCAACTTTATGTGGGTCAGAACTCACTAGAATTACACAGTTGTCTTGTGGCCAGTTAGGTGACTAGACAGTGACACCACCCACCAAGCATGATGTGCAGCGGTCAGTGGACAACCTGGGCAAGGCATGACCTGAAGGGAGAGTCACAAGAGCAGTCAGAGAGGTTAGTGAGTGAACAGAGTCTAGAAGGTCAAGGTGCAACAGCAAATTCTACTGCAGAAATGATTCATGAGGTCAGAAACCTAGAAAGATCGCAGCAGTGTGGGAATGGGTGTTTTGGAAGGCCAGGGCCAGTAGTCCGGAACTAAGGTGATGACCATCATGAGACTAGATGTCCACTGACCTAAGAGACTGGCTGTGTGGTTCAAGGTCCTAATGGCTAAAGGATCTTGGGTGATAGGACCAGACCTTCCAGAACATCTACTCCAGTGATTCCTACCATGTTCATGATTAAGTTCCCTTTGTGTTACATGTCTGTCTCCTTCCGTGGACTCGGTAACGGGGAAGATTTTGTCCAACCAAAAAAAAAGGGTATTTATAATCATTCACTTTCCTACTTGAATTATTCAAACCCATAAGTAAATGCCAAAGAGAATCTCCTCAGAGATGATTCTAAGGAGTACAACATAAACCTGATACATTTCGAAAAGAACTTGGCATTTTCATTTGCATGCACATGTGTGGTCTTAATTAAGAGTAGTTACAAATTTCTGCTTAGCTTTTTGAAATGTTGAAAACTGCTTAGGGCTTCTTTTTATTACCTTTAATGAAGCAAGTAGACCCAGGGCTTTGAGTTAGGAGCCATTTATCTGGTACAAACTTCTCATTGGATAGAAGAAGAAGCAAAGGTCCAGAGAGGTGCAGGGAGTGCATTGTGCTCACAAAGTGGCCAGAATACAAGGCTCTTAATATGTAATTTAATGAAAAGGCCCCTTATAAGGACTTTAAGCACATCATATAACGCCCAGCTACCTGCGCAAGCCTTTACACAGAGTACTAAGTGTTGCTTTGAGTAGGTTTAATATAGGAAAATGGTCCTACAGATGGCCATCACCAATAGGATGGCAAGCATTATTTGTTGAAGCTTAGATAATAAAGGTGGGAAGATCAGCTTCAAAAGATTACCAAATTACTGATCAACTATCCTGATTTACTTGAGTTCAGGAACTATGGGTCAAACATAGCACAAGGTTCTAAGAAGACAGAGTTGAGGAAGATGGATCTTGTGAAGACAGACAAGGAGCCAGGTAAATATATCAGAGTAGGAAGGTCTGGAAAGCAAGAACCCAGGGAGGCTGTGTGTGAGGACTCCATTAGGAATTGCCGTATCAGTAGAGACCGAAGTTCTATGGAATTATTTCTGCAGAGGAGGAAAAGCAAGCCTCATTCAGGGAAGATTTCACAGAGGTGGTGCTATTCAAATATCTTTTTTTTTTTTTACGTTTATTTATTTATTTTGAGAGAGACAGACACAGTGCGAGTGGGGGAGGGGCAGAGTGCGAGCAAAAGCAAGAGAGAGAGAGAGAGAGGAAATCCCAAGCTGGCAGCACAGATCCCAACCGGGGGCTCGAACCCACAAAACCGTGACCTCATGACCTGAGCCAAAACCAAGAGTTGGACACTTAACCAACGGAGCCATCCAGGCGCCCCTCAAATGTTCTTTTGAAAGGGAATAGGAGGACTCAGGCAAATGGATAGAAGAATGGGCATGGCAAACAGAGGGACCAGCCCAGGAAGAGCCTGAGAACTAAGGGCATCTACCTCTAGCCCAGATGGTGACTCTGGACAAGATAGAAGAAGGTGTTTGTTCCCCGAGACACTCTGTCACCATCGGTCAAAAAAGGGTTGTAACCATATAAGTGCATAGTTCTGTGACACTGAATGGTACTCCCTGTACTTTTCCACCACAGCAAGCAGAGGCCCTGGGGATGGAAATGCATTAAATATCAAGCCGGAACTTCAACGTGGCTATGTCACAAAGAGAGCTGTAGCAGAAGCCTGCACCTTGAACTAGACTGACTGGCCCTGGCAAGCTTAATGGAAGCCATGGCCACAGACGCTCATTCAGCATATGAGCAGTCCTGTTTGTCTGCCTGGTCACAGCACTAAGACCATGGAGGAAAGCCTCCACCCCTCAAGGGCAGGCGCAGCTCTTTTTTCCTTCCATCTGGACCCAACAGCTTTTCCAAAGCCCTTCGGGCCTGTTCACACGTAGCTGAAACGCATCTCTTATTGATCAACAGCTCGAAGGGAAAGTCCCATGAAATATGTTCTTCCTTTTGTCTCTGATAGGCCCTTCAGCATCATCATGCTGTTCATGAAATTTCCTACATTGCAAAGGACATCACAGACCACCGGGCCTTTGGATACGTTTGTGGGAAGGAAGGGAATCACAGATTTGTCGCCATAAAAACAGCCCAGGCGGTGAGTATCCCCATCCAAGGAGGGCACCTTTCCTGGTAGCTTTAGGGGACAGCGCGTGCAGTCACACTGTTGGTGTTTGAAGGCCGCCTCTGATGTAAGACGGAGCGATGCTGATGCTCAGATAGCCTCGGAGCAAGGAAGCTTGCTCCAGCCCATCCGGTCTTGTTTTTCCCTAATGGGTATTTCGTAATGACTAATTATTTTCCTTTCTGATTAAGCTGGATGGAGGCACACTACACAAATAAGTTTCCTTGTGTTCATAGCCTCATTTAAAAAGAAAATAAGAGAAAACAAATAGCTGTTTTGCATAAGGCCTACCCTAATTTTATTGTATTTAGAATTACTAATAAATAAAAGCAGTGCCTTTTATGCTTATGATTATTATGAATTTGCAAATATAATTAGTCGAAGAAATGAACTTTAGCCTAGATGCAATTTGCTAAACCAATATAAACAAGGTAGAATTAATTAAAGACGGAATGCTCTCAGTTTAATAGGAAAGGGAAGGGCTGCGGGTTGTACCAGGCAAAGGCAAAAGTGGGCCGGGCTGCTTCTGCCTTTATACCATTCCCTTACTAATGTGATTCATCCCACCTTCTACTCCAGGCTGAACCTGTTATTCTGGACTTGAGAGATCTCTTTCAACTGATTTATGAATTGAAGCAACGAGAAGAATTGGAAAAAAAGGCACAAAAGGATAAGCAGTGTGAACAAGCTGTGTATCAGGTATACCTGTGAATTTACCCGAGTACCAGGGAAGACTAGGACTTCAAATAAACAGATGTGAAAACTGACAGTCAGGTCCTGTCCTCCCGCTGCCAAGTAGAAACAAAGATGAAAGGTTCCCGTGTAAATTTCAGGCACCGAGAGCAAGCCATTAGAGATGATCTTTTATTCTCTGAAATCCTGAACATGTGAGAGAAAGTGAAATCTTGAATCCCGAGGAAGATTTCTGGGCAGGAGAACAGAAGAAATGCAATTGCTTTTGCTGTTGTTGATAGTGGGCGTGGGGGTGGGGGTGGCTGCAAGAGTTTTCTTTTCCTTTTTTTTTTCCCTGTGTGTTTTCTCCCTAAAATGACCCAGCAGCCTGTCCTTCCCAGAGCTGGTTTCTGTACTGTCCTGTGATTTCTGAACACAATCTCACACCTCTTCCTTTATATCTTCTGCTTTTCAACCTCCCTTCACTCGCTCTGCTGTAGACAATTTTGGAAGAGGATGTTGAAGATCCTGTATACCAGGTAATTTCTGAAACCCATCGGGGTTTTAGGGTCAGGAATGGCGAGGCCTGTGCTACAGACACTTTGTCAGAGCCCTGAAGAATCCCCTGACGGCAGAGCCTGGAGGAGGGACCGAGATTATTTCCAAGGGTGCGGGTTGCGAGCCTCTCCAGGAGTGAATTTCCATAAAAAATGAACAGAAGTTTGGCTGGCATCCATAACATGGGATCTTGAGATAGGTTTCCTCCTTCCTGCCCCTGCCCCAGCCCCCTCCACTATCTGTAAAAGTTTGATTCTCAGAACTGGATGTTATCAGGAGTCTCTTGTATATTTCAAGTTTGTGTGGAGGCTTCTCTGAGTTAGGAACTGGGGATGGGGAGTGAGTTTGGGTGACATTTGAGTGCAAGCCCAAAGGGCAGTCTGTAAGCTTTGGGAAGGCTGTGGGGAGAGATCTCTCTGGCCCCTCTGATTGTCTGGATCGTGCCATAGAGGCTGTTGGGAGGAGAGTAAGGGAGATCCTAGAGATGGCCCAGGTAGTAACTATCCCTGGACTCTCAAGCTTGCAGCCCAGGTGTGGCTAGAGAGATGGCTTCTCTTGGATCCAAGTGTGTGCTGTGTACAAACAGATGCAGAGAAAAGGGAAGAGGATACCTCCCACCACCAACCCCAACCCACTCATACTTACTCCCAAGGAGAGAAAAGAGTGAGAAAATGAACTTGCAGGACATAAAAGAAAACCTGAAACTTATGAGTTATATGTGTGTGTGTCACACATATCTGTTTCCACACAGAAAGCTGGCACAGCTATGACAAAAATAAAACCATATGGATAAAATAAGTAATATAATATGAGTAACACAAAGTAAAGGTTTCTAGCATATGTGACAAAAAAAAAAAAAGCCAAAGATACGCCTGACGGCATGCCCTGGCTATAGAATGCTGAGGGCGAGGATTTGTCTAGAATGTGAGCTCTGCCCTGGCCAACTGGCTCACAGGGAATGAAGACTATCGCCCTTTTTGAAATTGCTCAGTCCTTTAAAGTCTGAAACGTGCACAGGGGAAAAGAAATTGAGTTTCAGTATTTAAAACTAAGAATGTAAAATAAGGTGCTATTTATGGGATGTGGAAGTTTGGGGTTTCTGAGCACTTCCAAGCTGAGTTAGGAGCTTTGGGGAAGCAAAGGGGGGCAGCAGATGTAACCCAGATTATGAAGTTGGGATCCCAGATGTTCCCAGGAGATGTCATTCCCACTCAGCAATGAAGCACTTGCAGACCTTACTGAGATAAAATGCCATTGAATGAAGAAGTTACATCTCCCCAAAGATGTGCAGGGGCCCATGCAATCACTCCTGTACCACTGACCATCAGACCCTTGCCGTTTTTGTAAGAAAAGGCAGAGGTGTGCAAGGCACCCGTAGTGTTTCTGTAATCCACTTGTCTCTTGAGGGTATTTTCTGTTGTGACTGTTTCTTTAATGCTCACTGAGATTTGTATCCTGAATTCCAAATGCCTTTTTTTTCCTCTCTCTCCTTCCCCTCTGACCTTTCCTCTCTGGCCGCTCCGTAATAGTACATTGTGTTTGAGGCTGGACACGAGCCAATCCGTGATCCCGAAACGGAAGAAAACATTTATCAGGTATAAAATCGCTTCTCTCTCTTACCATTGCACCGATACCAGTAAATGCTCTGAAGGGCCTGTAGAACCGAGGGCGCTCCCTTCTCATGGTCACATAGCTCTTTCTGTCATTCAGGCTCATGGAAGACAACTTCATGTGGTTGGCGTTTACCAACTGACCAGAAGTTTTCACACCTTGCTGTGGAAATGCTTAATGGCCAGTTGAGTGCGTTGTTTTAATTGTTAATGGATCTTAACTATGTTCAATTGACTCAAGAATCAGACATTCCATTTTAGTAAAGTAACCCATTGGAGGGTTGTTGTCCATGATACAGAAGGGTCCTTCGCTTCTCAAAAGAATGTGTTCATCACATTTCTTTTAAAAGCACTACTGAAAATGAAGGACAAACTCCAAAGCAAACACCTTTGGAACACAGCACTGGAAATATTAATTGAATAAAAGAAAGTACAGCTCCAAGTTTCACCCCTCCTGAAGGGAAGGTAAATTAATATTCTTCAGTGTCTGCTTCTGGGAAAAACCTCACACACACATTTTGACTCACTCCATTCTCGCGCACATGCTATAAAGTAGGTATCTAATCCCACTTTTATGAGGGGGAACTGAGGCCCAGAGAAGCTGAGTAACTTCCCGGGGGCTGTACAGCCATTTAGAGCAGCGATCAGACCCCATGTGAGTGAAGGCACAACTCACCGGACCTCCCCCATGCTTGCCCATCAGAGTTAGAGAAACTGCACCATAGCAACACATCAGATAAATATGACAGCATCCAATTTGTCACTAATTAGAAACTCAGCCTTAATTTGAAATATAAACATCATGGAAGAAGGGGAAAAAATTTAATGTATTTAATAAGTGATTTTAATTTCCTTAACTCACTCAGTTATGTGGTCTGCTATTCTGCCTTGGGCACACATTACTTATGTAATGAAAGTAAAATAGATTTTCAGTTTCCGTCAAATGCACAGAATTGTAAATGACCAAAGTATAACATCAGCTCTACCAGTAGCTCAGTATAAACCAGGCCCATGGAGTGATAATCGTCTTTCTCTCCCCTGGATCGGTCTAGATTGGATGCAAGTGTAAAGTTATGCTCTGAAGTCTTGTTTAAAGTCAGCGCTCACACAGTTTCTGTCTTTAAATGGAAAACTTACATTTTTGTTCTCAGATTTTATTTTGATTGATTGATTGATTGATTTTTAATGTTTATTCACTTCTTGAGAGACAGAGACAGAGTGTGAGCAGGCAGGGGCAGAGAGAGAGGGAGACACAGAATCTGAAACAGGCTTCAGGCTCTGAGCTGTCAGCACAGAGCCCAATGCGGGGCTCGAACTCACGAACCGTGAGATCATGGCCTGAGCCGAAGTTGGATGCCCAACCGACTGAGCCACCCTGGCCCCCCTCAGATTTTAAATTATTACAACCTTGCGGTGTCTGAATATGAGGCCAAAAGAAACCATTAACCAGTCATCCCCTGAAGAAAAAGCACCTTGTAAGACAAAATGAGTCTTTTCAGTGCAAAGTTTCTGAATCCCAGCCGAGCCGTAGTTAGTGGCACCTGCGGGCCCCCATGGGGGACGGCTGGGGGTGTGGGACATCCTATGTGTGGGAAGAACTGGTTTAGGTGAGCAGAGAACTGGGTTCCAGTTCTGGCTGTGTCACCAACTATCTTTGGCTGAGTGGTAGTGTGCAAGACACTTGCCCTCTATGAGCCTCAGTTTCCCCAGTGGTAAGATAGGGAACTAGTTTCCCTGTAACTCACACGTTGGCATGAGAATGAAGCAAGTTCGTGTGAAGGATGTAGAGAAGAGGCTTCATCCTGAGTCACACAGTGTGTGGATTCGGAATCCTAGTCCAAGTACCAACTCAAGTTCTTTTCCTTCTCTGAGCCTCAGTTTACTCACCTGTAAACTGAGCGACTAAGACTGAAGAGTCTCTTAGGCGAGGTCCTTTGCTGCTTTTTGCAGCTAGTGCCTATCAGAGGACAGCGATTCTTTAGAGAAACATGTTCGCTTGCTTTACAGGGCAACAAGACTTAGAAATTGTGGGGGGGCGGGGAGGGGAGGGGGTAACATTTATTGAGGGCTCCGTGAATGGGGTTTACATGCAATATCTTATCTCTCACAACAAGATTGTGTGGCTTGAACCCTCATTCCCACCTTACAGATGGAACCCTGAGGCTCACACAGATAAGATGTCTTGCCCAAGGTCACAGAGCTCCAAGAGGCAGAACTCCCACTCCCAGCCAAGTCTCTCTGACCCCGGTAAATGCATGAATCCCCGGGCTCTTCTCAGCCAGAATATCCTGATGCAGAGTTTCACGATTAGATTCTGCGTAGGCTCCAAGTCACTATCTAAAAATCACACTTGTTTTAACAGTTGTGACCTCCGGATCTTTCCGGCTGTCCATCATTAGCAGGAAGGTACCGTTTAAGGAAATGAATATTTTATCACCCTCTCTTCTCCTCTCTTGCTTTGCCAGTCAGCTGGGCCTCAATTTGCTCAACACAAGATAAGCTCTTGGGCCCAAAGATAAAGCTGAGCTTTTAAGGAGCTGTGATTAGGGAGCTGCACTCTTCTTTGTGTTTTGAGGGCCTCTGATTATTCCACAGCTATTCATCCTGAGGAGACTACAGTATCTCCAAGTCTTCAGCTTAGCCCAGGGTAGTCTCAGATTTTAATCCCATCCCCTGCTTTCCAGAATGAGGAATGAGGCAGACAGACCTGGGGCCTGATCCTTTAGCCGTTTTGTGGCCTTGGATCAAGTGCATAACTTCTGTATCCCAATCTCCCAGGCTATAAAATTAGGAATGCTGCATTATCTGCCTCTAGAAGTGATGTGAAGGTGTAAAGCTCTTGGTACGTAGTAGGTTCTATGTAAATGTTAGTTCCTCTACTTCCTGAGAACTTTGTCAGTATCAGATGCTGTTCACGAGGTCTTAGGATGTTATATTAAGTGAAGCAGAACATGACTTGGTCGCCTCGTCTTGTCAGAGAGCCTAGCGGAAAGTTGCAGCCTCACTTGACTTTGCTGTTTATAACTCCGGCATGAGAGAGGGAGAGACTCTTGAGTAAACGGAACCTCTCTTTGAGGATCAGTAGTCTCATTTTCCAAACCGGATTAACAACAGTAATTGTCTTTCTTTTTGCGCGCATCAGGAAAAGTTATCAGTCATCTTTTTAAAGCAACACAGAACCTTGCAGCACAAGGGTTTTTTACACCTCATCTGATTTTGACCCTTGCAGTAACTCAGTAAGATAAGCACAGCTACGATGGCTATCGTTTTAAATGGAAGAAAATCAAGTCCTCCAGTTTGAGTGCTGTGCCCAAGGCCAGAGCCTCAGCTGTAGACCTGGTAATTCTTTAGTACGTTAACGTTAACACACGGGCGAGATTGCGGCTTTGCACACAGACATTCTCTGAGTCCTTTGGCTTGAAAATCATTTTTAATCGCCCGTGATGTGTCAAGTATTGTTATTTTAAAATGATAACTCTCTGTTCCAATGTCACTCAACCCTGAAACTGCCTCTCTAACACTATTAGTATGTCACTGAGCT
This sequence comes from Panthera uncia, assembly GCF_023721935.1. Taxonomy (NCBI): domain Eukaryota; kingdom Metazoa; phylum Chordata; class Mammalia; order Carnivora; family Felidae; genus Panthera; species Panthera uncia. Next base: position 59,426,838 of record NW_026057585.1, read on the forward strand.
AAAATGTCTTCTGTACATATAGTGCTTAATGTATAGCTTTTACAGTAGTTTGACATCTGTTAACTCCTTTGTTCAAGAAGCAATTGTGTACGGAGCACCTAGTGTGTGCCAGGCACACGGGGATGTGATAGACCACAGCGTGGTCCCCACCCTCAACACGTGTCTAGGCACCCCCTGGCCTGCCCACCACAGCTACATGAGAAAACGGAGGCTCAGAGGACAGAGGGGCCCTCTGAGGACTCACAGCCTGTGGCAGAGCCAGGATTAGGAACCACATCTCCCGCTTCCTGGGGCGCCTGGGTGGCTCGGTCGGTTAAGCGTCCGACTTCGGCTCAGGTCATGATCTCACGGTCCGTGAGTTCGAGCCCCGCGTCGGGCTCTGTGCTGACAGCTCAGAGCCTGGAGCCTGTTTCAGATTCTGTGTCTCCCTCTCTCTCTGCTCCTCCCCTGTTCATGCTCTGTCTCAAAAATAAATAAACGTTAAAAAAAATTTTAAACAGATCTCCCGCTTCCTTTTGGTTGAGAACTGTCATCACTCTACACCGTCCTATTACTGAAATGGTCTGCGGGCAGAGTGGACCAGCCAGGCAGGGGTGAGAACCAGCACACGAGGCACGTTCTGGTCTTTGTCCCTTAAACACTTCTGCCCTTAACACATACATGGTAAATGTTCAGTGCTTAAACATTTCCTGTGTAACCAGTATTTACGGGATGAGGAACAGGTTAGCAAAATACCTGCCCTGCGCTGCACAAGCTCACAGGCAGCTGCAGTGTGGGTTGATAGCTCCTATATAAGATAAAGCACTTTTGACACTCGTGTGAGTAACCCAATTACTTTCTCAACTCCTCCCAGGAAAACAAGGAGCTCCATTCACTCGGGGGCCTTATCCAGCTTGTTTGCCATCACTGTCCCCAGCAAACCACAAAGCCTGATACATAGTAGGTTCTTGGCCACTTTTATTTTTTAGTAGAAGAATGTACCAGAGCTTACAAGAGTCCAGAGGAAGGCTCCGACCAGGTAGAGAGCCAGGCAAGGCTCCCAAGAACGTATCCTGCCCAACATAAATCTTTAAGGACAAACAGGCAGATTGATATGTCACCCATGGGAGAACCAAGTAGCAAAGCTTTTTCAATTATGCACAGTTTGGGTTTATCCATCCTGCCGCTTCTCCTCCATTTGCAGGGATAATTGAGAGTCAGCTGCGGTTCAACTTGCTAAGTGCCCATAGTGAGCAGTGAATTACGAGGAACAGAAATGCTGTTCGTGTTGCTCAGGAAAGGGTGAGCCAGTAAAAATACAAGTGCGGGCTGGTAATTTATTGGCCCTTGTTAACAAGGACTCTGTAGGCATTCTTAGAGGATTCCTTTTAGAGGGAGCTGAGTTATCAGGAGCAAAGAAATTACATTCGTCACTGGCTACCTGCAAACTAGGGTTTGCGAGAGCAGCTCAGGAAGCGCATCTTTCTGCATGGTCCGTGCTCCACCATGGACCTCCCGTTTTCTGCAGGAACGTGCACAACCTTCTGCAAGTGTAGAATGTGATGTCAGAGAAAAGGGTGCAATCAAAAACAGCTAGGGAATGGTGGGACCAGGGGTGAGGTACAACTGTCTATACCGCGTAGTAGTTAAAACGCGAACTGCCAGAACTCCAGCTCTAGCCCCACCCCCCCCTCACCTGCAGGATGCTCTCTGGGCTTCATTTTCCTCCTCTGCAACATTGTGACAGTTGTCATCCTTGCCCGACTGACTTGTCTTGAGGACTGCATGCAAATACATGTAAATACTCAGAACAGTGGCTGGCACATAAGAAGTGCCCTGTCAATGTTAGTTCAGGCTGTTAGTAATAAATGTTTTGTTCGGTAGCCAGAAAGAGCTGGGTTCGAATCTCACCGCTTAACTAGCTTTAAAGCTTTGGAAAAGTTTCCTTGACATCTCTGAGCCTCAGTTTTTCACCACCTAAAGTGAAGATTCTAATACCGAGCTCTTAGGATTATTAGAAGGATTTTAAGCTAAGTTGATGAGTGTGGAAATAGCACAGGGTCTCGAGGAATGAGCCCAAATTCTTCCTTCTTGTTAATTGTATAGTTAGCTGGTCCAAGCCTAAAAGACACTTTTTCTTTTCCTTCACTGTTCCCCACATTTCTTATGAAACATTTACGCAGCAGACATCTACCAGATGCCTACTGAGCGTTGGGCACTGTGCCTGCTCTTAAAGAGCTCCCAGTCTGGTGAAAAGAAACACAGATTAGCAGACAGAAGACCACTGCAGGCTGATGCCTCCAATGGGGGTAGGAGCTACACTCTGCTAGTTTCTGGGAAGCACACATGATTGCTCTCCATCCGGAATGTTTCAGTGTAACACCCTGACTGGCCCATTAGAAAAGCGTTCAACCTATCTACTGTTGTTAATATTATAAAATACGTGCTGATCCTTATTTATATGATGTGTCAGCAGTAAAAGAAGCTCTCATTCTAACACTTCACACTATCACAGCTCCTAATCGTCTGTATTTACTGTCTACTTTCTTGTTGGATTCCCACAGTAACCCAAATCAGAAGCAGAGCCAGTAACACCCATTTTAGGATCGTGACGCTCCGAGGGGCTGTGGCCTGTTCAGGGTGTGACAGTTACCAAGTGGCCCGATAAGACCAGATGGAGGAGTACGAGGAGAGAGGGAGGAAAGAAAATACAGATACATATTAAAAAACAATTGGAATTTTCTCGACTCTTGTCTTGCGCTTTCCCTGCCATTAACGGTCCCTTTTCTTGGAAGACACTTTGGGTAAATATCAGATGGCTTGTCCATGATCCCAGCAGAAGCCGTTCTTTATACTGAGACCTTGATGTTTGCTATATTGTAAATAACCTGACTCTCAGCTTAAACTCAGCTGCAAACTAATTTTAATCACTTGGGACAAGTCAGAGCACCTCTCTGAGGCTCATTTCTGTCTTTGGCGAAATGAGGATTATTTTTTCCACCACATAACCCCTGAGGTCCCTGCAGCCATCTGTCCTGTGATTCCGTGAGAAGCCCGATGGCAGAGACACCCTGCACTCATTTAAGTGACTCACACACTCCCCCCTCATCCAGCTTTCCTCAGGGAAGGAGCCTGGCCTCCTGCTTCTACACTAGCAGAAGCCCCTTTGATTTGGGACTCTCAGGCCTCAGGGGCCATTCTCACACACACTTAAGCCAGCTTGAAGTTGAAGTGTGATGGCTTTGTTCTCTGAAAGTGGAGTATCAAAGTGTTTTGACTGTGTCGAATTTGATTTTTCCATAGGTTCCCACCAGCCAAAAGAAGGAAGGTGTTTATGATGTGCCAAAAAGTCAACCTGTAAGTGTAAGTAAATCTTCTCTCTTCTGCCAGGCTCCTGTGACCTGCACTCCTACGAGGCTGTGTCTACAGCTTGAGGAAGGGAACCCCTCTTCTGGATAGGCGTTATAACTTAGCTTTACCAGGGCCTACATGGCACGGACTCCTCAGTGAGTCAGAGGGAAGGGGGCATAAGGCGGAAATGGTGAGGCTGAGGAAGGGTTGCCAACCTGGACCGAGGTCTGGCCCCCCGCGTGGCAGTGAGTTGAATTGCACAAACCACTATGTCCAGGGGTCTCAAGGTCTGAGTTGTTCCATGACAAAAGTCTCTGGCCAAAGACTTAATTATACCTGATCAAATAGGGGGCAGTGTCTCGATCCTGGGAAGAGTTGCCCATCCGATTTAAAAGTGGTTGACAGGTCTCAGAGGCATCATAGAAGAGCCGGCCAGGGCCTTTGGAGTGTATAAGGGTCCAGCCAGTGGACAGACCACCAAGAAAAAGGCCACGTGTAGTGGGCTTGCAAAGAACCCGGCAGGTCCACTACATCTGGACCCCATCGGCCGGTGGGACTCCTGGAAATGGAAAATATCAAGCTGTGTGACACTGCCACAAGCCAGTGCTAGGCCAGGCCCAGATTTCGGCCCCCCATCCAGTCAGCGTGCGGAAGGCAGCCTCTGTACGTGATTCAGGAGCACTGGGGAACTCTTGCCCAAGGGGACATCGGACTTCACCGCGGCCTGTGTAAACAGAACTAGGATGTTTAGTCACCACTGATCTCATTCAGCTCAGTGATGGGTACGAAGAGCACAGGCTTTGAAAACAGACCCCCCAGGAACTCCAGCTCTGACCCTAACAGGACTGTTGTGAGGCTGGATGACTCTCTGGGCTGTTGTTGTTGGTCCTGGACCCCACCCTGTGAGAGACACAAAGACACCCCCGCATTTTTCAAGGTCAGATTGATAGGGCAGTTTGAAACCCCATTCCTAGGGCAGCAACTGAAGGACCTAGAAATGCTTGGCCTGGAGAAAAGGAACCATAAATGTGGAGATGGGAGTCCCCAGGGCTACCAGTTGGAAGAGGGCTTACACTGTTCTGATTTGGCCAGCCCAAAGTGACAGTGACCTTCCTGAGCAGTGGTCAGAGCTGTTAAGAGTTAGAACAGCTGGCACCTAGGGGAGTGAGCTCCCCATCACTGGAGCTGGTGCAAGCAGAGCCTAAAAGACCCCCTGTCAGAAAAACTATAGGAGGATTCAAATGTGGAATGGGCAGAGGGGAAAGAGGAGCTCCTGTTGTCCCTTTCAAACCTGACCTTCTGTCCTGAGTTGAGAGTCTTTCTGGCTCATTCTTACCCTCCTCTGCCCCTGTTCTCTTTTCACCTGGTGAAATTTCTTCCTTTTCCTATCAGCATCCATTCCTCTTCCCAATATCCTGCATCCACCAGACCCCACCTAAATCCTGCTCCCAAAAGCCAACGCATGTTAGGTTTCATGAGACAGCATATTTGAATGGGGTCCTCAAAAACTTGAGTCTACAAGGTAGTTGAGAACGTGAAGTGAAGTGTCGCTCAGAGAAAAAGCCGTTTTTCTCCTTGAGGCCTTTGCATTTGTCAAGCCTTCTTGTCACGGAGACACTGGTCCGTTCGTGTTTCCGTTTGGTTCAGCTGCCATCACACAGCTCCCTACAATTCAATTTGTGCCTAAATTGCTTCGCTTGCCCCTAACAGGTTTAGATACGTGAGGAAACATGCTCCATTTGCCGCCTTGGTTTTCGTGAATTTATTAACCAATCTGGCCACACCATCTCCATGCTTAATAGCTGGGAAAAAAAAAAAAAACCCAACCAAACAAAAAAAATCCCAAGCTCCTTAGCCTGACATGCATGGCACTCAGATGCCAGCCTCAGCCCGGATCTCTGGTCTACCTCCCCCTGGTCCAGCTCTACTGAAGCTTCTGAAGGAGCCACATCCTCCCCTAATAGCCCAGCTTAGCTTCAGGCTATGGGGACTCAGGGAGACTTTGTGGTCTTCTGCTAAGTGTGAGCAGATCACCCCTACCTCTGTGCCCCGCTCCCTATCATTCCTCTGTTAACAGCTCGTAGCACACAGCATCCCAACTCTTCTCCTGGCTCCTTACTTCCAGGAACTTCCTGAGGTCGGATTACCAGAAGCAAGCCCGGGGTCTGGCATGTGAAAGGCAGGGATGACACAGCCGCTCAAGAGGTGTTTCATAAATATACACATGACTCTGCCTGTAGAAAGAATTGAAAATCCTTACACTTTCTTTTAAAGGGAATTTCCTGGTTATCTGACTCTGAAATAGGCATTAAGTAAACATGCTCAGGTTTTGCTTGAGAAATATCTGGGCTGCCTGAATGGCCAGCAGTAGCTTCCAACCCTCTGTTCGCATAGAGTCCTAGAAGCATCTGGGCTTTTCTGTGAACGATTTCAACATTTCTAAAAGCCAGAGAGAGGTAGCAAGTCAAACGTATCAACTCTAGTGGAGGGGCAGATGCTTGCGTTTGGTATCTCAACTCCTGTTCTTACTACCTGTAGGACTTCTGATAAGTTCCCTTGTTTCTCTACACCTCCCTGCTCTCATCTATCAAAGGAGTTACTAAACCCAACTTACTAAATGATTTTGAGGAGAAAACAACATGTGTATTGGAAACTTGATCCCACTTGCCTAAACTTCCCAGAGGTACTTTAAATATCCCACAGCCCACATTCCTCACTGTTCTGGGATCTTCCTGTCCTCCAGGCTGGCCCCTGTAGACCTGCCTCCCTGATGAGTGCATATTCCCTGGGATACCTCTGTGCCCTGAAAATCTCTGCTGTGATCTCGCTGTTTGCTACCTCACCACCTGCTCCTTAACCAGAAAGACAAATAAACCAAAGACAGCCAAGTCAGTGCATATTAAGCAGCTTCAAGCCAGTTTGACAGCTTCCACAAGTTTCCCACAAGAAGGGAAACTGCCCAGTGGCCTGTTACTCTAGGAACCACCGGTTTCTTCTTCTTCGGGTCCAGAGCCCAGTCTGCCCAGAGCCCAGTAAGAGACTCAGCTTGGGGCTGTCACTGGGGAAGATCACACATCAGCCCCAGAAGAAATGGCCTGATCTTCAGCATCAGACATGGGTATGCTCTCATCCTGGCCACCCGCTAAGGGTCCTTGAGCATCTTTTTCCATCTCTAAACCCCAGTGTCGTAACCTGCAAAGAGAAAGGAATGCCTGCCTTGTAGCTTTGTTTGGAGGACTAAAGGAGACATTTATGTAAAACCTTAACAAGGGATATGGACTAGATTAAACGAGAACATTACCGTCGGTTGTCGGCACGAGCAATCCACCAGCCAACAGTTCACACTGAGGCGGGGATTGCAAGTATGCTAGGTAATTGCACACCTCCTCTAGGAAGCCTTTTTTTTACCCCAGAGTAAACAGCTCCCCCAGGAGAGCTCTGTGCTTCTCTGTGCAATGATCACAATGCACTGTTACCTTTTCTTAATGAATCCATGTGAGCCATTGGACTTTGAGTTTCTTTAAAGGCCTTGGCTTCAGGGTTAATGGTACCTGCCTTAGAGTTTTTTGTGTTAAGGACTAAGTGAGCTGAAGAATATGAATCAACACAGTGCTTGGTGCAGAGTAGGGATTCAACAGCTGTGAGCTGTTACTGTTCTGCTCTGTGAGCACCTTGAGGTCAGGAATCGCTTTTAATCATCACTCTCTCTAAAGTAACTCCTCTGAGGATTTCTGCTCCCTTTGAGCTTTTGATGGTATACTCTTTCCCCGTGGGTGGCGGGAGTCTCATGTGCCCAAGTAAATTTTTATAGGCCTTGAAGCCAGTGGGATCCTTGATTGCAGCTCTAAAACCTCTGTCCTGGAGTCTCAGTCCCCTGGACTAGGGTGGCTCACTGTCACCCTACATGGCCAGAGGTGTCCTCATCAAGGTGTCACATTTGGTGTATTGGAGTTTGAGAAGTCGTTGCATTTCTTCTGGGTCTTGCCCACCCCAGTGCGTCACCTGATGGGACACAGTTTTGTCTCGATCAGTTGGGATGTTGGTCCAGACAGAAAGCCAGTTCTCTGTCTTCAGTCTCCTCTCTGACATCATGCATCCACACCCTAGTTTATACCACCAGGTACCATAACCTTGGGGAGCCAAGCTCTACCAGCCCCTTTCTTGTTCCCTTTTGCACAAATAATGTGTTAGGATGCTTTGCTTGTCCTAATCCAGACCTATAATGTTACCTTCCTGTAACAGATTTGTTCTTAGGGTCATACTACACTCCCCTCCACTCTTACCTAGGACTCTGAGACAAGATAAGGATTAATCCCATTCGCTCCCAGAAATATACATTTCCTCTCTTCCTGGTCAAGGCAGCTAGAAGATTTGTACACAGGCTTTATTTTTATGCCAGGGTCTCCAAACTCTGATAGAATTGATGCTTGCTGATAGGGAATATTAGCTGACTAGAGAGGCAGGGAGGAAAGAGCGTATAACTTGGGCAAAGCCTTGAAGGATGAGCAGGACTTGGACGGGCACAGCCCCTTCTGGGCATATCATTAAGGTCCTTCTGGCTCCTGAGTTTTTATTTCCTCTACTAGGTGGTACTCAGAACTGATGAATTTATCATCAGTTTCCTTCTCATAAACAGGTAGCCTTTCTTTCTGCCAGATGATAATGCTTCTGGTGTTCTTTAGACAAATATCCTGGCCTCTTTGGGGCTGTCGGGAAGGCACATCCCTGAGTGGAGAGGAAAACGTCAGCTAAGTAGCCCATTACCGCATCCATTATTTAGTGCTTTTTGCACTCCGTTAGCCTTTGAACATGATTCTGGCTCTACAGGGGGACCCAGTGGACTCACACATTCACAGTTTGCTCAAGTGCCTGTTTTGGACCCTGTCACGCCCCACAGCGCTCAACTTGGTTGAGGCTTAACCTTCATAGGTCAACAGACCTAAACCTCAGCATGCCTTATGTCATTGTCACATGAGAAATACCAGCACTTGTCTTCTCCCCTCCCCTCCTTCCCACCTCATGTAGTAGTCTTATGGCTGAGGGACGCCTGGGTGGCTCAGTTGGTTAAGCATCAACTCTTGATTTTGGCTCAGGTCATGACCTCGCAGTTCATGGGATCAAGCCTCGGGTCAGGCTCAGCGCTGACAGCTCTGTCACACTCGCTCTCTCTCAAAATAAATAAATAAACATTAAAAAAAATATTCTTATGGCTGAAAAAGATCTTTTACCCTTCACCCTATAACTGCCTGGTTTTAAATCCTTTTATGTGGATGTACTAGACATAATTATCAGTACTAACCCATCGGTGGATTCTAGCAGAACTTTCTTCGGCCTTTGAAAGAGAGTCTTAAAGGTTTGGCTTAGCGGCAAATAGAAAGGACACAGGTTGTGGAATTGACCAGCTGGACTCCACATTCAGTTCTGGGGGACAAGACATGGATTCAGATATTGAAAGGAGTAATCAGACTCCCCTGAGATTCTTTCCTCCCTTTGGGTGTGATCTTTGCCAATCTCTTCAAGTTTCTGAGACTCCTCTTCGAGTGGAAATGATGACCATTCTATGCCAACATCTCAGGGCTTTTGTGAGACTCATGAAGCAATGTGAGAGCATTGTCTATGAAGATGAGGGGTTGCTTTCATGGTCTCTGGGGACGTAAAGACCAAGGGATGCTGTGCACTCATTCCTCCAGTTATTTTATAGACTATCTTAAGATTACGAGAAAGGCTCAAGTTTTCTGACAAGAGAGGGCACATCTGGGCTCACTGTCAGGAAGAAATCTGAAACCATCTGAGCTGATTTTCAGAGGGAAGGACAGCTCTCAAAGAGTAGTGAGGTCTCTGGCCCCCGGAGTATTCAAGCAGCAGGTGAATGGTTCTGCAGGGGTTCTTATGTGGAGAAGGTAACCACACTAGTGGACCTTGGAGCCGTCCACCCACTCTCTCATCCACTTTCCCCCGTGTTTATAACATCTAGCGTTTACCTCACCATCTTGTTCCCGGTGTCTCAGCTGCGAAGCCAGGCACCCCAGAGGCCTTGTTACTATCTCCACCATCCTCTCCCTGGCTTTAGAGTTGCCCACGGTGAAGCGTGCAGCAATAAGTTATGGCATTGCCCTGTGAGGTCGGTGCTCCGGATGGAAACATGTTTACTATGCGCTGCAATCAAGGCACCACACTGAGCAAGCCCTGGGCACAGAGTGGGTCCTTAGAAAATCGGTCCCTCCTCAGTTTCCTCCTGCAGAGCTGGATGACAGTGCTCTGCGTCTCTCTGGTGCATCCTGGAAAAGAGCCACACTGGGAGAATCGGGTAAAAACCCCAGTGATCGCATGTGAAGTCCAAGGCTCCCTTCACTTCCTTTCTTTGCCTTACAGTGGTAGGCCACCAGCCCTGCACACTGAGAGTCTGAGCTAACTTAGCTGGGGAAAAAGCAGGTAGACTTTACTGAGTAGATACTGTGTGCCATGGACAGCCTAGACTGTGGTCTCAACCTATCTCATTCAGTAGTCACACCTGGAAGGTAGATGTCATTTATATATGAGGAAGCTGAGGCTTTCCAGAGGTCCTATACAGTCACAAAGCTGGTAAGTGACAGAGCCCGAAATTGAACCTTCAGCTGTTCTGATTCACACAGTTTCCACTAAAACACACTGCCTTTAGGATTCAAGAAAATGCCAAGCCCCCGTCTCCTCTTCCTCACCCTGGTTGGAGTCAGTACTCAGGCCAGTTTCTGTCTCCCATTACTCGTTGCTTCTGAGTCCTTATTAACAACGCTGAGGCTAGCCCCTGGGGGTGGCTATGAACACCTCTCTCCCCCTTCAGCCGGAGTCCCATGAGGCACACCCATGTCTGACTCGTTCCTGACCCCTCACTCTGCCTATGCACTGCTTTCTGTATCCTGACATTGAAAAAAATATTTGTGAGTCCCAAAGAACAAATCTCAAGGAATCAGAAATCAGAGAGCTGCTCATTTGGCCTCCCCTGCCTCCCACCCTCCAAACATCTATGTTTCTGTGCAAGACCCCTGTTTCCCAACAATCAGTATTCAGTTGATTTTCCTTGCCTTAGATTTAATTCAGTTTCCCTGCTGCAAATGTAGGAAGAGTCAATCCATTAAAGTGAAGAATTACAGAAATTCTCTGGACAACTGTTCCTAACCACCCCCACCAGCCCCCGTCTTTCATGGCAAATAAATTTTCATTCACAATTCAGCAGTTGGTTTTTCCTTTAGTCTGAAATCTGGATCAAGATGTTTCATAATTGAATTAAATCTAGTCTGAACATTTGTCAGTTTCACTTCCTCATTAAGCACCACATTGTAGAGAAATTATAATTATCGGAATGCTGTTAACATAGATGTCACACAAGAGGAGGTCTTCCTGAACTAAGGGAAAGGAATCTGCATCGGCATATTCCACAAAGGAAATAGAAGCTTGCCCTGTCTTGCTTTTCTTAGACAGGCTTTCGGTTTGCAGTGGTTAACAAAACTGTCCTGAGATAGAATCCTAAATCCCTGGGATCTCAGAATTTGTGAGGACATTAAAAGCTGCTGGGTCAGCCTTCTCACCAATGCAGGGATCCCTCCAGAACATTTGTGATGAGCTCAGATGAACGTGTCTGACTCTGGCTTTGGCCCACATGCCTGCAGTGACTGACCTTCATGACTTTTGTGATCCCACAGCTCCATTTGCTGGAGAGCCCTCCTTGTTTTCAAGTTCCCTTACAGCTTCTATTCATTCATTCATTCATTCATGCATCCATCCATTTGACAAACGTTTACTAAGGACCTCCTATCTGCCATAAAGTGGCCTACTCACTAGGGATATAAAGATGAATAAGGATGGCTGCTTGAGAATTTTAATGATCACAAGAAGGTAGATGTGTAAAAATGGTTGCAACCCGTGTAATCCTCTAGGCCATAAGAGCTGTCTACAATATGCTCTGGGAGCATAGTCGGGAAGCAGAAAACTTTGCCCAAGGGAGTTCAGTGAGGTCTTCACCCAGGAAGTAGGGTCTTAAAAGATGATAGGAACTTGGCACAGAGAAAGAGTGGAATGGGATTCAGGAAGAGGGAACTGAATGTGTAAAGGCACTGAACTATGGAAAAGCATACCATATCCCGGGGGCTGATGAAGAGTCTGGGGTGGTGGGACTGCAGGATGCCTTCGTGTGAGCAGGTGACAGGGCACGAAGGGAAGCCATCCCCACGGAGTGAAGGACCTGGAATGCGATGCTCAGAAACTCAGATTGGCTGGGGAGCCACTGGTGCTGCTGGGTGTTGAGTGGCACTATTAGAGTTGTGATTCTCAGCATCACTTTGGTGGCCTGCGACAGGTGGCTTGGCTATTGGAGAGACCATTAAGAAGCTAATGGGATTATCCATGTGTATCTATCAGGATGAAGTCAGGAAAACAGTGCCCACACGAGGTAATTTCATAGAGGGAATTTAATGTGGAGAACTAGTTACAAAGGTGTTAGAAGAGCTGACAAGCCAAACAGAGGACAGTGGAGCAACCCAAATTAGTAATATTCAGAAGTTGCTACCATCCCCAGGACTGGAAGGACAAAGAAAGGGACCAGGGCTGCCAGTGGGCACTGTGACTGCAGAGGGCGCAGGGACCTTGGCAAGAGGGGCTGGCTGTCTGGTGGAAAGTAGAACCGTGAGGGAGACTCACGGCCAGATTCACTGCCAGAATACTGCATAAAGAGAGCCAGGGAGAAATTCAGTGCTTCTCCCCTCTTTCCACCATCCAGCATCCAACTACCCCTTTCATTGGCCAAACCGAAGTGAAAGTGGGTTGACAAGGGAGCTCAGGCAATGTAATTTACAAGGTCACCCCCCTGTCCTACTACACAGAGCAGAGGGAGGGCGAGAATGGGTCTGAGGGCAAAGTGGTCAAAGGGTAGGCAAGTAGGATTACTTTGGGTCTGGGCTGCAGGTGACACCCTGCAGACAGGGAGAGGAAGGGAGGGAGGGAAATGTGTAAATTTGAATGAATGACATTCAGATCTAGAAAGTAGGTCTAGAAAGTAGTAGGTCTAGAAAGATCTTGCTGATGTGGGGGGAGGGGGTAAGAGAAACACAAGTTCTAAGCTCCTTCTGAAGTGGCAAGCTTTGGCAGGTCAGGTAAGCAGGCAATAGGGACTGAGTGCTCTGTCTCCTGTCCTATAGCTCTGCCATTTACATACGTGCTGTTTTATGTGTCCAGGTTCTAAGGGTGTTTGTAGATCAGCCTTTCCATCCACTCTCTTCAGGTCCTTGCCAAAGACAGTAGTAATCCCTTTCATCCTCCTCTCTGTTCTCAGTCCATGCCTCACATTTGGGCAGTGTCACATTATCACTTTGAATGATATCTGGCTCTTTCTTCCCCGTTTGAAAAACCAGGCTGTCATGAATGGAAGGAATCAAGCAGAGTTGTAGACAGCTCGCTGTTAAATCATTCCCGAAACTTGTTTTCTACAAATGCAAATTTGGAAGGGGATAAGCGCTTGCATAAGCAGTTGCCTGGTGTCCTGTTTGCTCAGTTGTGTGTTGGCAAAAATCACATCTCGATAAAACAATGATCAGTCCATCGCTGTGCTCAAATTCCTGCCACCGGTCTCCTGCAGGAATGGTCTCCAAACTTTTTATGAAATCCTGGCACCATCATTGCAATGAACTGTGCCCAGTAGCCTTTTATATAAACAGATGGGAATAGGAGTTGTGGTTGAAGCTGGGTTGAAGCCTCAAGGCCTACCCACCTGGAATCCTTTTCTGAAGCACAGAAGATTCTGGAAAGGAAGAGATCCAGAGAAGATAGTGTGAAAACCACTGTCAAAAGAATCCACTGGCTAATTCCATGGGTGGGAGCAGGGGGGTGTTGAGATGAAGAGATTCTTCACATTATTTCCATTAGAAGCTTTGTTCTTCTATAATTGAATTTGCAAACACAGATTGGGAGCCTGCTCTTTGGGAGGGAGTAAAACGGCACAAAATTTGAAGTTTGGGGCACCTGGGTGGCTCATTCGATTAAGCATCCAAATTTGGCTCAGGTCATGATCTCACAGTTCTTGAGTTTGAGCCTGACGTCGGGCTCTGTGCTGACAGCTCAGAGCCTAGAGCCTGCTTCAGATTCTGTGTCTCCCTCTCTCTCTGCCCATCCCATTTGCTCTCTGTCTCTCAGAAACACATTTTAAAAACATTTTTTAAAAAGTTGAAGTTAATCAGAGCTTTATACTTCTTAGCTGTATGACTCAGCAAAGTGCTTTATGTTTTGGATTCTTCTGAATGACCAGTTAGCATCTGGGGAAGATTACTTGGCACCAACGTGGAATCACAGTTAGAAGTTTGAGCCTTTTGGACCACCTGAGGGACTCCATTGGTTGAGCATCTGACTCTTGATTTCGGCTCGGGTCATGATCTCACAGTCATGGGATTGAGCGCCACGTTGGGCTCTCGTGGAGCCTGCTTGGGATTCTCTCTCCCTCTCCCCCCCTCCCCTGTTCACACGTCCTTGCTCTCTCTCATCCTAAAATTTAAAAACAAACAAACAAACAAAAAACAGAAGTGTGACCCTTTCAGCCTGATTACGTAGGCCTTAAATTTTTTTCCCTCAATTACCAGCTGCGTGACCTCGGATAGTGTGTTCACTCATAAAACGTGGGTAATGACTGTGGTGCCTACCTCATAGAATTCTCCTGAGGACTAAATAAGGTGATGCATGTATAACTCTATATGAGTAGCACCTGGCACATAGTAAGTGCTCAGTAAATGTTAGCCGTAATTATTATCGTGAGCTGTTATATGGGCATAGGACTATACCAAGTGCTTCAAGAAATAGGAGAAGGAATAAGATGTGGCCTAGCCCCGAAGGTGCTTGTGGTCTATGGGTGGGAGTGACTTCAGTATCTAGAGTGGGGGGCTAGAGTGCCTTTAATTCTCCATGGCTAAGCAATGTCAACAAGATCAAGTGTAACCTGAGAGCCTGGGGTAGGGCTGAACCTACAGGAGAGTTTCATGGCTATAGGGCAGGGATAACCAACATTTGTAACTACCAAAGAAAGCAAGGCACTTAACGAGATAGGCACTTAATGCTCTACTTCAGGACTCTCCCAAGCAACCATAAGAAGTAGGTCTCTTCTCTACGGTAAAGGTTATTAAAGATCAGAGAAGTTAAATCACTTAGCACAGCTAGAAGAGGCATCCCTAAGAATCTAAGCTAGTTCTCTCTGAACTTAAAATGAGGGTGACCTAGTTTATCATCCAAAGTGGGTCACTTTGGAATGCAAAAAAGGGGTGTGCAATTAACAATGACATCAGGACAATAGACATGAACAGGAGCTGTCTTAAGCGGACCAGGATGTAGGGCCACCTTACCCAAAGCCAGTGAATGTCCTTCCCAACTGGGCTACCCTGTCTCAAAGACCACAACACAGGAGATTTCAAACAGAAGGCAGGAAGCATCTGTCCATCTTGTTCTTGGCACTCCGTACCAGTTTTGTCCCTGTGTGGAAACAAGCCCAGTACTACCCACGAGACAGAGGTGCCCTGGTACATGCTCGCTCCTTCAGTGGGCATAATAAATCAGATTACTTGGAGATCTGTTATGTGGTGAAAAAATGTAGTCCAGGGTATCTGTTCACTGCCGCTGCTGCGAGTCTATCATTATTCCTCTAATACAGACCATTAACATTCACAGAACCTTAACTACAGCATCTCTAATGAGCACAGCTATAATATACAGTTTCCCCATAAATATCCATTGATGCTGACACTCATTCTCTCTTGGTACAGTAATTCAGCTTTTCTGGATAAATCATCATGCAGAGGCTCTTTCTTTCTCCCTAACTGCCATTATTAGTGGTTACACAAGAATAATGAGCAAATTCTGGTTGCAAAAAGGAAGAAAGAGATGAATGATCATGGAGAATACAAAAATATATGTTGGTGACAGTACCCAGCCATGGCAAAACCTGATTTTGCAATGACTTAGAAAGGAGGCAAGAAATGAACATTAGCTGAGCACTTACTGGGGGCTGGGGAGTACACGCGTTGTTTGGCCAGCTGTATGTGGTTCAGTGAATCCCAACATTGCATTGCCCAGCAGTCATTTGTGATGCTTTTAAAAAGGCAGCTTCCTCGGCCCCACCCCCTAGATCTGCTTTTGTATGGTTCACGTGTGCATGTGTATGTATGTAAAGGGAGATTTATAAAGCTCCCCAATGCAGTCTGATGCTCCGCTAAGTTTATCTGGTTTAATGAACAAAGCATCTATGATTTGCCCCACTTTATGGACCAGAAGACTGAGGTGGAGACGCTACGGGGAGAGGGAAATAAAGTCTGGCTCTGAGGGAAGCATCCCTTGCTTCTGACTTGTATGCAAAGAATGGCTCCTATTAAAATGACATTGACTCACTTGGTACACGTTCTCCCTGCTCCAGCCCTCGTTCCCACCTCTCACGGGGCTCTGTCAGCGCCTCACCGTGCTTCTCCCCAGGATGTTGGCAGCTGTCCTTGTCTCTGTTACTCCTCTTTCCCACCATTGTATGCTGCCAGCCCAATACTCTTGGTTCGTTCCCACTTTCCTATAGTTTTCAATCTCCTAGCCTTGTCTTTCTGGCTATTTTTCTGTTGTTCGTCCCATAGTCACCTAGAAGGTTCTACCCCTATGACCCCAGTCAGAATTACAGGGATGACATTTGCAGTGTGATCTGACCAGGGTCCTCCAGAAAAGATTGGGGTGCACTGTGGCAGGGCGGGCTCCTAAACTGTGGTTGCTCCTTCCAGAGCCCTTACCTCTTTCCCTAGTCTTAAAACACAGATCGTCTGACACCCTTTGTTCTCCTCACCATAGTGGAGTAGTTGAGAGCACACACTCCAAAGCTAGCCCACTTTGGTGAACATTATAGCTCTACCATTTACTAGCTGGATGACCTTGGGTAAGTTAATTAATCCTTCTGTCCCTCAGTTTCCTCCTCTGAAAATGAGGATAGCAATAGCACCTGTATCCGTTGCAATAATTAAATGAGTTAATAAGTAAAAGCACTTTAGAATAGTGTCTGTACATACAGAAGAAGCTCCATCTGAACATTAACTGTTGTTATTATTGTCCTGCATGACCCCTGCCTGGCCAAGGAGGGATGAGGTCTTAATATTAATATTAAAACCTTTCCTTCCTCTTCAGACCAGAATGGACTGCTTGGGATACGTTCCAGAGGTAGAATTATCATTTCTTAATGAATGATTGTATGTCAGGGTGTGGGAGAGAGACGAATCAAGAGCCACTTGTACATTTGGGGGCTTTATGGATCTACCCAAACCAGAAAGAATGATCTCAACCAGTTGTGACCTAATCCAGAGTATCTTGACTAGTTTAAATTAAAAAGGTCTTTCCTAGAACATAGCCAACGTGCAGGTAAAGAGGGTCTCTGCCTGTGAGGTCATTGTAGGATCTCCTCACATATGCCACATTTTACCCTAGCTCCCTAGTCTTCAGAGATAGGGTGTCCAGCACCGGAAAACAAACAGGAAGTTTTTTTGTTATTGTTTTGGTTTTTTTGCTGTAGTAGTAGGCACAGAGTGGCCCTGTTGCTTTCGGCACATCGTTTCTGCAATACTGGACGGCACCTGCTAGAACCAATCTCTGGTCACTTGTGCATTGCTGTGTTCAGGCATCCACTCCTCACCCATTCCACTGATAACTGTCTCGTGTCACCGCGTGTTGAGCGCTGTGCTAGGCACACGTGCTGTACAAGTCAGACCATGTCCCAACCCTTGCCCAGCTCACACCCCACAGGGGAAGGCTGCCAACAAACAAGTTAAAATACTAATAGAGCATGAGTGCGAGCCATAAAACCAAACAGGATAACGTGGTGAGAGGTGGGGCTGCTCTTTTACTTGGGGAGAAATGGTCAGAGGAGGTCTCCCTAGTGACGTGACAGCTGAGCGGAGATCTGTATTATGAGAAGAAGCCAGTGAAACAGGAACAGGAGAAGGCACGGGCAAAGGCATGTCCCAGCGGTCCATGAAGAACAGAGGGAAGACCAGTGTTGGCCAGAGCACAGTGGGAAAGGGGAGAGTGGAGGGTGAGCTCAAACACAGGTCGCAACTAGGTGTGGACAGTCCTCCAGGCAGTGGTGCAAAGTTTGGGTTTTATTCCAAGTATAATGGAAGACAGTGGAGCGTTTTAGGCAGGGAAGTAAGCCTGATCTGATTTTTTAATACTGTCGTGACTGATGTATTAGAGATTAACTTAAGGAGCAAGAGTAAAAACAGAAGCCTAGGCAAAAGACAAGGCAGCAGAAAAGATGAAGAGAGGCAGTCAGAGCCTGGAGACAGCATTTCTTAGTGAATGGTTGGGTGTCCGGGTGTGGGAGAGGACGTGTCAAGTGTAACTTGTACATGTTAGGGCTTAAGCATCTAAGCATGAGTTGGTGGCCTTTACAGACATCGAAAGACAAGGAAAGAATGTGTTGGAAAAGATCCAAAGTTCTTTGGACGTATTAAGCTTGAGAGGCCAAATAGTATGGGATACAATTTCTAGCAACTAAGGGGGAGGGTGATAAGATCAGATATTGGCTCAACTTCAAGTAGTGAGGAATGTCACAGATTGACATTATTAGTCAAGGTCAATTAGTGGTGAGAACCAATGGATCTCACTAATGGGGAGGACTTGAAGAATTCAGATAAAAATGCCATCCAGATTCTAGAAGGGCTAGAAGGATAGCCTATCTCTTTTTTTTATAACTTTTTCTGGAACATCTCCTTACTATTTCTTTGAAATCAGAACAAAGGCCATTTACCCTGACTGCAAAGCCTCACTGGGTCAAGTGACAGAGTGAATATGAGATCCTTTCTAGAGTTTATAATAGTAAATGCCAAGTCTTTGTGAGCGAGCAAGTGTGTGTATGTGTGTGTGCATACATGTGCACACACATACATGCCGAGCATTTGGAAACACCATATGGACTACCATACCCTCTGCTTAGTAAGTCATGCTATAACCAAGTTTCTTTCTGTTCAGTTTCCTATTATCTTATATAAACAAGTTCATCCATTCCCTCATTCTGTTTTTTTTTTTTAAATTTGTCAATTCAGTATAATTTCCTGTTGTGTGCTAGTCACTGGGATATCTAGATCTTAGGAATACAAAAATGAATAATATACAGTTTCCCATAAAAGGAACTTAGTTTCTACAAAGTCTTAGTCTATAGTGGCGAAGAGAGAACCAGTGAAGCTTGACATGTATGATGCCCATGGGAGGATCATCTAATCACCATCCTTAGGACTTTGGAGGAAGGTTTGGAAGAGGTAACTAGACCCAAGTCTCTAGGGATGTGTTACAGTTCTCCTGATGAACAAGGATGGGAAGGGTAGCCAGTCGCAGAGAGTAGCTTGTACCAGAGCCTGAGGGTGAGAAATATACTGAGAGACCTGTTAGGAGGGCATGTGAAATTATGACACAAAGTTGCAAACTGTTTGTATGTTGGACAATCAATCAGATAGTGCCGGATAATGCTCTTCAAGATTTCCTGACTCCAAACCTTTGGGCTGCCTTCCATGTCTATTCTATAGGTGAACACTGCCTCACCTGATCTTTGGAGATCTATGAAGTAGCCATTTTCCTCGCTGTTTTACATATGAGCAAGCCGGGCTTTCCCTGAGGCCTTCGTTTTCTTGTTGTAAAATGTGCACCAGGTTTCTCTGCTCTGATTTATTTACTGTTTTCTCTTAGTGTGCACACCTAGGAGTGGAATTGTGCTATGGTAGTAAGGAACTAGGTTAGGAGTCAGAACTTGGGGTTTCATCTCAGCTCTGCCATTCACGTCATGATTTGGAAAAAGTTGGAAGCCTCAGTTTCTTCATCTGAAAAAAAAAATACAGTGTTAAGTTGACTCAGAGATCCCTTCAATCTCTTCTAATTCAACTACTCTGCAGTTCTTCAACTCCTGAATCTATTCAAACTGCCATCCAAAAGGTGCTACGAATCATCGTATTCCTAAAGAATACTCCACCGAATTGTTGACTTCCTATTTGACCCAAAGACGCAGACACATATTTGGAGGTCTTACACATATTTGGAGGTCAGGTGCCATGCTAATGACGCTATTACCTGAAATCTTGCCCCAGCTAATCTTCCCCTAGTCTTGTGAGATGGATATTTCCCAAATCTTACAACGAAGAAAACTCAAGAGATGAGTAAAGAGGTCCAATTCCATTTGCCCAAAAATAGACGTCGGGTTTTGGTCGTTTGCCATGTCTTCAGTCCTGTGAATGGCATCGCAGCAGTGAAAATGGTACACCCTCTGTGAAATTGCTCATTGTGGGGTACCCCTGTTGTGACACTCCTCATGCTCCAGCCTGAATTGGAAGCTTCCAGTTTCCGTAGCTTGGCTGTTACAGCTCAGAGAAGGGACAGCATCTCAGTCCTTGCAATGTTGGCACTGGGCCTTGCTCATAGTGAGCAGTCAGGAAGTTTATTAATTATTAAATGAATTCCTTGAGGATCGGATCCAGGAATGAAGACGTGAATAAGGAAATGAATGCCTGAGCACATAAAATCTGCATTCTTCCAGAGAAGAAAAGGAAAAGCATGTTGCACGGAACGGCTGTCAGAGCAGCAGGCAAAGCCCTCCTGACTATTTTTTCCTCTGCTGTGACATCTCTCCATTTGTGATTTCCTCTGATTTGCTCTGCACTCAGCCTGAGCCTCCGCTACTCTCGCTTGATTTCAACTGCATCCAGTATTTCTTGTTACGGTTTGGGTGCCATCTGGATCCTGGGAGTAGCCTCTCCAAGAGACACACACCAGCAAAGAAAGAGATGACTGACTCTCGGAGAAGATCCCCTGCCCTCCTCCCCACTCTCGTGTTGAGATCCTGTCATCCTGCTGACAGGAGCCAATTTCGCATGACTGTGATTCTAATTCACTCCCTTTTTGATGCCAAGTCTTGTTAGGAGTTTTGAAAAATCCTTGAGTTTTTGCTAATGTAGAACTAGAATAATAGATTCTTAAAAGGAGATGCCATAAAGGAAGAGATCATTAAAAACAAGTAATTACCAGCTTTGGGAAATTGTTCCCCTTCGGTTTTTGGTTTTCTCTGTACCTCTCTACCTACGCAGTTGTGTTTGCACTCTGACAGCCGCTCAAGTAGTAAAGCCATCTTGCAGCCTAACAAAGGAGCTAAAACAAGAAAGGGGACTCCACATTCTAAAATTCTCCTTGTCAACTATTAGAGCTTTGGGATGAGGTCCTGGGTCAGGCCCAGGAAGCTTCCACAAGTGTAAATGCATGAAGTCATCGCAGTGCTCTTACAGAAACTTAATGGCCAGGATGGTGTTTTCAGCATTTCTCCCTAATGCCCATCACTGGCCCCATTTTGGCTATCACCAGACACATTCCTGTACCATCATCTCTCTCTTTATGATCACTAATACTGTCACATCCCCAATACCACCACTGCCTCCATCTCAAAATGTCGGCTGCCTCCAGTTTCCCCGACCCCCGAAGATTGGGTTGGATGCCATATGTTTCCTAATAAAGACAACAGTGGTAGCTGTTACTGGCACGAATCAGTTCGTTACTGTGAACCAAGCGCTATATACTGAAGGCTTTGCATGTTGCACGTTACACCATAACACCAATCATTTGATAATTGTCTGTTTTCTTTTTCATCTCCCTCAGATGATATAAGGTCAAGGACTGTGACTTATCCTAGCTGCTCAACAAATAGATGTGGAGTGACTTAGTGACTGCCTATCAGAGTCTATGACAAACACCACTGGCATCACCACTGCACCCCAGACACTGCACCCACCATTTTGTAGGAGTCACAATCCATGTCTCCTACCCATCATCACTGTTACTGAGATCAAACTTACTTAGCTCTGAGTATCTTATTGTAAAAGCCACCCTCAGCCTACAACTCATGCCACCAGCCCCATCCTTATGCATTTTCTCAAGAAAATAATGGCTGTTTTAGAATATCTGGGCTTGAAACTGTAGTGTTGCCAACTGAATCCTGAAATAGAGATGGAGAAGGAGAGAGGAGAAGGGCATGCGGTAGGAGGGATGAATGATGGGGCTGACCCCCGGAATGGTCCAGCCTCCCCAGTGTTAACACTGGGGGAAAGTTGCCGGAGGAGGAGCCCGCTGGGGCTTTGTCTGTTCTAGGAAG
This sequence comes from Panthera uncia, assembly GCF_023721935.1. Classification (NCBI taxonomy): domain Eukaryota; kingdom Metazoa; phylum Chordata; class Mammalia; order Carnivora; family Felidae; genus Panthera; species Panthera uncia. The sequence goes on from NW_026057585.1 coordinate 59,448,322, forward strand.
GCCATGTCGCACCTTCAGCTCCTCGAGGTGACTTTGCCCCTTCCCAGGATCAGTATTACCAAACCTATGCAATGTCCTGGAACCTGTCTACCCTCACCTACCAAGCAAATATCGCATGGCTATCCTCCCTTGCTTGCTTGCTTCCCTCCCTCCTTCCTTCCGCCCTACTCCCTCCCTTGGTCCCCCTCCCTCCCTTCCTTCTCTTCATCCCTTTCCTTCCTCCCCCCTCTTTCCATCTCTCCCTCCTCTTCGTCCCTCTGCCTCTTTCTCCCTTCCTCCCTCCAATCATCCCTTCCCTTTCTGTAGTTTTGTCATCCATTGAGATTTTACTCTGCCAGCTACTGTGCTAATTTTATTCATATACATCAACCTTCTTGGTGTTTCCTCTCAGCAACCCTACATTGGCCTATGTTTCAAGGAGAAAACTGAGACTTGGAGTGAGGAAGGATGTTTTCAGGGAAATGCCAACGATGAGGCAGCAGTTTGAACTGAAAGCTGCTGTTTCAGACATCCCTCTTTCCATTCCCCCACGCTGCCTGGCCTAAAAACATCAAACTTTTCACCCTAGAAGTACCTTTTACTTTCAAATGCAAGCAAATGGGTTTTCTTGACATTAGGGTAAAGTTGGGAAGCTTAACGGTCAAGAGTCAGATTCTGGAGCCCCAGCTGCCCCCTGTTTGTGCACATTAGACTGGTCAGGTCAGCTTAGCACACTGACCTTCCAAGAGGTCCACCTTTCTCATGCCACCTGAATAAAGCACTAGCAAACGCCTTTCACCTCCAGTCCCCATCCTGAATTTCTCCTTGCATAGTCAGTCCATTTCAAACTGAATGTCCACTGATGGATGGAGGGAGGGAGGGAGGGGTGGATAGACAGATGAAGACAATATGGTACATAACACGCAATGGAATATTTTTCAGCCTTAATAAGGAAGGACATGCTTCCATATGTGGCAGGTTGGCTGAACTTTAAGGACATTATGCTAAGTGAAATAAGCCAATCACAAAGGACAAATGCTGCATGATACTACTTATCTGAGATCTATAAAATAGCCAAACACACTGAAGCAGAGGGTAGAATGGTGGTCACAAGGGGCTGGGGGCAGGGGAAAGTGGGGAAACTTATACCACTTATTCAGTGGTATAAGTTCTAGTTATGCAAGGTGACTAGGTTCTAGAGCCTGCATTGTGACAGTAATTAAAAGTACTGTATTATACACTCTAGAACTTGTTAAGAAGGTAGATCTTACATTAAGTGTTCTTGCCACAGTAAAAAGAAGTGGGGGCGGGGAAGGCTGTTTCAAAGACGAACTTAATTTCTAGGAAGCCAGATATAAATATTTCATTGTCCAAGGATTTACAGATGTATTACGCTGGGAGGCACTTCCAGGAAGACGTAACTTTCATCGTAAGGTCTAAGCATTTCTCTGCCCCTCTAACCTTCCAGACAACCTCTGGGATGCTCCTAAAATGGTAGCTGTGGAAAGGAGGGCCATTACCTGCCAAAATGAGTTCCAACTTTGAGTAATTAGGCAATTTTTTGGTCATTACAGAAACATATCCTCAAAGCAGCATGATTCTTCTATTAGATTAAGACATTGGGTCCAGAAGACCACTGGGCCCCAAATCTCAGTAGGCCTGGAAAATGTTGGCATTAAATGGCACTCCATGCTGTTGTAATGATAATGAAGCTTCATGAATTTCCTCTTGAAACATGAATCTTAATTTCCTTTAAAAAGCCCCACAAATATCTAGCTCAGTCAATGAAAAAGTCCTTTACACCAGAAGAAGGCTGCTGTTTTGTGTAAAATGCATTTGTTTTCATGGTACCATCTAGACTGTGTAAAGAATTCAGTTCTCCAACAGAATCTTTTCAGTTAGTACAAAAGTAGGGATATTCTTTAAAAGAACAGAGGAGACTGTGTAAGGAAGCAATATGTCCAGGATTTAGAAAGTTCTCAGTCATCCGGAAGTTGTTTTTATAAATATATATTCTCTGGGGTGCCTGGATGGCTCAGTCAGTTATATGTCTGACTCTTGGCTTCAGCTCAGGTCATGATCTCATGGTTCATTGGATCGAGCCCCAAGTTGGGCTCTACACTGATGTGTGGAGCCTGCTTGGGATTCTCTTTCCCTCTCTGTCTGTCCCTCTCCTGTTTGTACTGTATACTTTCTCTCTCAAAAATAAATAAATTTAAATAAATAACGTATATTTATAGAGAGAGAGCTAGCCGAACTGTAAATACAGTAGCCACTAGCTACATGTGGCTATTTATATTGAAATTAATTAAAAATAAATAAAATTTAAGACTCAGTTCATCAGTCCCAGTAGCCATATTTAAAATGCTCAATAGCAACATAGAGCTATAGGCTACCATATTAGATATTGCAGACATAGAAATTTCCATCACACGGAAAGTTCTATGGGACATGGCTGCTCTTGGGAGAAATCATTTATTATCATCAAATTTTCCATTCCCTATCTCAACTCCACCCCCACCCCCACTTTGTTCTTCATTTGCCAAACAGAGGTGTGTGTGTGTGTGTGTGTGTCTGTCTGTCTGCCTGTGTCTGCCTGTCTGTCTGTCTGTCTGTCTGTCAGGAAGTAGGAAAACAGCTGTTTACTCTTGGCTAAAGGTGACAAAAAGCTAAATCCCTAGATACCACAGCAGGAATTCGTCTTCATTAGCATGTGTCTTCCTTGTTAGCTCACTCACCAGGAAAAGGCACATGCATTCGAATGCCTGGAATCACTAGGTGCCTTAATAGTAGCCACTTTGGTGTAGTTACAGCTCACTTAGGTTAATCCATTTCTCTTGAGCTTTCTAAGTGGGTAATTGAATTCATTCTTTTGCAGCTTTGGCCTGAGTTCTGAGTTTAGATCTAGATGCCTTGCACCCTCCCTGTCCCACTCCTACCCCACTCCCAAACTAGAATGATTATATATTCTTGCTCTGCTCAGAGCTTCAGAAGAACAAGGACCATGTATTATTCGTCTCTGTATGTTCAGTGCCTAGCCAGAGTTTGGCATGTGAAAAGTACCTGGTGAGTGTTTGTTAAAGAAATTAATTAATCAATTATATAATCAATCAAGATGTGTTCAGTTTTCCCAGTAGGACTTTCACTAATTATTCCTACAGAGAGTTCATTCCCAGCACAGTGATTCCCAAGTCTGGCTTCACGTTAGAGTCACCTGGGGATCTCTTAGAACCGACTGATGCCGGGGTCCCACCCCAGACCATTACAACCAAATCTTTGATGGTGGGGCTCAGGCATCATCAGTAGTTTGGAGAAAGCTCCCCTAAAGGATTACCTTGTGCAGCCAGGGGTGAGAACCACACGAGGTTCTGATTTGGCAGCCGTAGATATATTTTCGTCCTTTTTGACGTGTTCACGTCCCATCTCATCAACTGTCACGTTGGCTGTAAGATTAATAACGTGAGTCTGGTCTTAATAGTTACTCTACTCAGTTATGGGACAACAGTGTCCCCACTGCTCCCAACAGAGACTCTGGGAAGATAGACTCCCAGTGGAGGCTTTACTTCCATGTCTTCATGAAGATTCAGGCTAGAACTGTCTTGAAACAACACAAGAGAGCCTCTTCTGTTACATCCTCACTGGAAGTGGATGGTTTGAGTAAATGTGAGCTGGTATTGTGTCTTGAAAAGTAGAATACAAAGCTGCATGCCTGCCACCATAATAAGTGTGAGAAATCTATAAGGTGGGGAAAAGACTTGAAGATGAGTGAATGAAAACTCTAATAGTAATTGTGGGTAAAGCAAGCTGTGAGTTGGGAGGACTTGGGAATGGACCCCAGGTCCTGGCCGTGAGACTCAACGGGCAGGAAGTGCATGGATGGCACGATCTCCCCACTGGCTGGATGTAATGCTCTGACTATCCCTGAGGCTTGCCCCAGACGGGAAGAAAGGGGTCCAAGGAATGACTGAGCCAGGATCACAACAGGAAGGTGCTTGTGGTGACAGGACAGGAGGATGATCAGGCAAGACTGTGGCCAGAAAGGAGATTCAAGGAAGAAGGCAGGGTCAAGAATGGACTGAGGGGATCAGGACGAGGGCCAGGACATGTGGGGCATCCTTCTACATGGGATCTGGTCTGGGCTCTCAGGCAGGGGTACTTTCTAAAGAAGGACCTCCCTTAAGATTTTTCTTCTTCTTCCTCTTTCATTTTCCAAATGTCATATACTAGTCATTTCCTAACATTAAAAAATGTGTGCCTCTGCATCCCAAAAGCGGGCCAAATGACACAGGCTGAGACGATACTAGGAATGGCTCCTGTTTACTGAACATCTACCATGTGCCAAGCACCAAACGAGACCTCACACACACATCTCAAGTAATCCTCTCGATAAACCTGAGGCAATGTTAGCATTATCATCCGCACTTTAAAGACGAGAAAACTGAGGCTGACCAGTTTGTCCAGGATCGCACAGCCCACGTGTGGCACGGCCAGGGTTCAGCCCACATCTGCGTGACTCCTGACAGATGCCTTTGCTCACCTCACACGCCCAGACCGAGTTTCGTCTGAATGGACAGAAATGGCCTCCTCACACCGCAGCCCCACACCTCACCAAAGGCCACCTCTTCTGTCACCAGGAAAGTGACGGACTCACACCAGTGCTGGTTATCCTCACACATTTTCATTATATGGTGGGGGTTTTATGAGAGTCTACAACAGGCTGTTTTTCAAATTTATTTAATTCATCCATCATGCTCTGAAGCCATTTGCTTTTTTATATTGGACAGATGTAATGAGATTTTGGACACTAAAAAATGTTTTTATTAAAAGTTATGACCCAGAGCTAGATGGTAGGGGCTGTGCCATAAATCCCTAGAAGTGTGTGAATTTATAAAGGATGTAGCGACATAACCTTAACCTTTTAGGCCACACCATAGATTACAGGATCACTTAGGCTAATACTGTCTCACTACCTCTCTCCACCTCTGGCCAAATAGAATCATCATCACAATAATTTATGTGGTTATCTGATGTGGTTGCCCTTCCTCTCCTCTTTGCCACCGTTGACCTCTGGCAAGCCAGGGCCTGATGGAAGCAGGTGGTTGAGGACAGAAGTGGTGGTGGCTGTGGTAGGCACGGCCACATTGGGTCTTTGGCCCTGCTTCTCTGTAAATGGGGCTGACTGACCTAACAGTCACCTTTTCTGCAGACAGGGTGGAGATGATTATGGGGGATGGTTTCTCCACTCCTTCATTGCCAACAGGAAGCTCTCCTCCAAAGTGGGAAATGATTCAGTTCTTTCTGTTCATGCATAATAACTCCATTTCAGTGTTAATATTGTCAGATTTATATTAATGCTGCACTACTTGGATACCATCCAAAACGTAATTAGCTTGTACATAGTGGCCAAAACATGATGATTAAAAACATATATATAATAGATGTTATGTATATTATCTATAATATATATTATCACTGCGACTTTGGTAATTAATATTTGTTTAGCAGACCACCAAGGTATCAGATGGTGAGAGAACAACAAAAGACTGAAAGGAAATTGTACTAGAGAAGTTTATTACTATAGGTCCTGGAGGAGGTACATAGCGCACCTCGGGAGATCACTTGGGAAAGGTCGAGGCAGGGGGCAGGTAGAGAAAGCAGGGCAGGACCGAAGACACGTGCCTTTATTAAGACCCACAGTGAAGTGCTTTGGGTTCCCTGGACTGAGGCCAGAGTGGTCCATTTGCACCAAAAAGAGCAAGGTTTTGGTAAGCTCTACAGGGACCTTAAGGCCTTGGGAAGCCCGAGAGACTGCCAACCACAAGGCTACTGAGGGAGGCATTCCAGGAGCTTAGAATTACTTGTGACTCTGCAGGGTGTTTATCTAGATCCTGCCTCATAGCCTCATGGGAGAGGCTCGTGTCCCTTCAAGGCCCCTGCAGCTGAGCCACATAAATGAATGCCATTGCAGCAGTATCAGGTGGTTTAGCCAAATTCTCAATAATCGTAAACAGTAAAATGAGAAAATTAACAAAACGATTAGATTTGGTCACCTGCCAGCTACTTCTACAACGTGCATTCATTCCTGTATTCTTGAGCATGGCTATGTGCCACTTCCTCTGTGAGCAGCCAGGATTCAGGAATAAATACAGCTTGGTCCCTGCTCCAGGAAGCGCAACGGATGTCCCATCCCTCTGATGATTTTCAGCTCAGAGGATCAAGGAAAGCTTCATGGAAGAGGTGGCCTTCCAGCTGGGCTTTGAGCTTGCAGAGGTGAGAAGAAGAGCATTTCAAGCATAGGGGCAACATGCAGCAGGGCACTTACAAAACCAGCTGGTCACAGACTGCTCCAAAGAGTTTGACTAAAGCACATGGTAGTATTTTTAATTTGTAAAACCAAAATGTTGAGCGTAAACATCGTGCTCTTTTTTTTTTTAATTTTTTTTTTTAATGTTTATTTATTTTTGAGACAGAGAGAGACAGAGCATGAATGGGGGAGGGGCAGAGAGAGAGGGAGACACAGAATCGGAAGCAGGCTCCAGGCTCTGAGCCATCAGCCCAGAGCCCGACGCAGGGCTCGAACTCACGAACCGCGAGATCGTGACCTGAGCTAAAGTCGGACGCTCAACCGACTGAGCCACCCAGGCGCCCCTAAACATCGTGCTCTTATCCGCTGCCCCCCCACCCCCCCAACCATGGAGGCTGGCTGGGTAATGTCTGTAATCGCAGGAAGATAGGCTTGAAACCTACAAACTTACCCTTGCTGTATTTCCTAATCAGGCCCGTGTTGTATCACCCACTTCTGCTGGGAACACGTCCAGGGCTTTCCTAGTACACTGGCCACAGCTCCTGCCTGGTGTAACTGCAGATGCCATCATCCTCACTCATAAATCCATGCCATTTGTGTGTCATGCTCTTCGTCCTCATTCATCATCCCTTACCCTTTCAGAACGGCCATCCATTCGAGGATTTTGAAGAACGGTTTGCTGCGGCCACCCCGGTAAGAAGGAGAGGGCCTGCCCGGTTAACCATTCCACGTCATCATCCCATTGTTCATTTCATGCTCATAAGTCATGCCTTGTGGTTACAGAACAGAAACCTGCCGACCGACTTTGATGAGATTTTAGAGGCAACAAAGGTAAGGCCTCCGGGTTCTTGTTAAATGAGGGTCGTTCTGGCCATTCTCATGCCTTCCATATTCTCATTCAGCCTGCGTGAATGGCAGGTGCCGGCTGTGCTCCGGGGGTGTCTAGTCTAATGTTCACAGGTGAGCTCTTTGATGAGGTCAGATGGCATGTGTATGTTGATACGTGTGTGCGTGCTGAGCTTGTGTTGCAGAGGAACTGACACGCTCTTGTTTTCATCCAATAAATATGTTTCAAGCTCCCAGAATGTCCCAGGAACTCTGATAGATGCTAGAGGTTCGGTAGAGCAGGAGGGCACAGACTCTGTCCTCAAGGAGCTCACACCGCACAGCATAGGAAAGACGGGGCAGGTTAGCCTGGTGTAGTGTAGTACAATGTAGTATAGCAGGGGGTCAGGCACATAAACAGGATGTGCAAAGTGCACCCACTTGAATAAAAACCAGGCGAGGCTGCTGTTCAGTTGATACACCCTGGACTTGGGGCACTGGTCTGCTGCCGATGTTTGTTCAGATCGGTTGATACATAGGCCAGTGCATATTATCACCCCTGAGAATAGGGTGTTTGGGAAGCCTGTAGGACAGGGGGTCCTCAACCGTGGCTGTCACTTAGAATCACCAGGAGAGAGTTTAAAGTCCCAGTTACAAGGCTGTACTTCACCTAATTCAGAATCTCTAGAGGTAGGAACCAGGCATCAATATTTTCCCTCAAGTACATCCAAGGTTGAAAATCCCTGCCTGACCTAAGAGTGTCACATAAGCCATTCTGGATGGTGGGACAGGGTGCAAACTGAGTTAGGAAGCACTGCCCAGAAAAAGAAGAATCCCCTAATTTGTGTCCGGAAGGATGGGTGGGAAAGGCAATTGGGGAAGGAATTGAATGTTCTCGGTAAAAGGAAGAGCATGTGCAAAGAGCCTGAGATGACCCCTCCTTTTGTGACCCTGTATCTGTCCTCTCCATCACACCACCCTGATTTTGTCCATAGGTTTGTCTTTCCATACAACCACCAGCCCCTGAGAGTAGGGATGGGAGCAGGCCCATATCCCCTGCTCTCAGTACAGCAGCTGATGAACAGTAGGGGCTCCAAACTTTTCCTGCATGAAGGAGCTCCTGATGCCAAAACATAAGGAGTGTGTCTGTGAGAATGTGTTTTGGGGGTCAGCCAAGGACATCTCCGCCTTCATCAATGGCGCTTTCAGAATCTGTCTGCAGGAGGGGCCTAGGAGTCTGCTTGCAGCCGTCTAGTTGAATGAGGGACCAGGGGACTCATCTTGAAACAGCAGTGGCACAGCACTCTAGATACTATTCGGAAACCATTGCTTGTTCATATCAAAGAATGGCTGTGGAGTAGCTGGCCCACGGGAGATATCAAGGGGCTTCCTCCTCAACAACCGAGTTATCCCTGTCCCCTTCACTGGGCTTGGCAGCTTCCAGTATCAATCTGCTTACCCTGGAAAATACCCGGGACCTGAAGACCGCAGAATCTGCCGTCGACAGCCACATCTCTACCTGAAGATGTCTAAAGTGCTGGTAATGGAAAGGGGAATGGGCATATTGAGCTGGCCTTCCAGTTGAGAGCCCTTAGGCGGATGTCCATCATGGCAGATCTTTTAGGAACCGCAGCTTCTGGTTAGAGAACATTGTGGCCACACTCCCATTATCTAGGATGCCACCTAACTAGGGCTTGTCAAGTGACAGACAAACGAGGCATTGCGTGGCCTGTGGGTCAAGCCTAGCTTCTTTTAACTCCCACATCACAGACGAGTCGTGTCACCTCCTGGTCTCAGCTTACGTGCAAAGTGCAACACCACGGGGCTCACTGAGCGTCAAACATGATGGTCATGTATTGGAAAATGTATTATAAACTATAAAATGTTTTACAAATGTGAATGGTTAGTTTTAATTCTCTTGAGGTCATTAAAATGATTAATTACAACAATATTATCAGATGGAACATGGTTTGTTAGGTTACAAATAAAAAGGACTGGGGCTAACATGGCGGGGGGGGGGCGGTGAAAATAGATATGATTCCAGATCTCAATCACATATGGTTATTAGAATTATTTTTAATTTTATGGCCATAAGAATCCCCCTTTTCTATAAAATTTAATTAACTCAAGTTTCTATTTAAACAGCAAATCCAATGGAATGAAATAACAATCTATGTTTTATGCCCCTGCATGTTTTTCTCATTTAATCCTTGAGTGAAAATCATCTGGCAAGAGGAAAGTCTATATCTCAAGACTGAAGGTTATTTTAAAAGTTGTGCTTAAGGAGAAAATTAGCCAATAAATTATATTTATGATGTTAGTAAAAGTGTGCCACGAGTTCAAACACATTTGAAATGTAAATTGTGTGACTTAATTATTAACTTCATTTTATTATTTTCCTACCACTGAAAATAGTTGTAGGCCATTTTAAAAGCATTGAGCCCCAATTGTGAGGAAGCCCAGAAGCTTCATTTGAATTGATTAAACACAAGTATTTCTTTATTGAATCTGGGAGGGAACATAAGGATTGGCATAGTTTCGCCAAATAACATAAAATATTGTAAACATGCTAAAGCCTCTTTCCCGGAGACAAGCAAGTGTCTAGAGTCTGGCCGGGTCTGGTCCCACCACAACGTTACCCCTGTCCTGTCCACTTCGCTGGCCTCTTTCCTGCTGCTCTCCGTTCTCACACTCCGTACAAATTGCTTTGCTGCCCACCTGCTCACACCTCCCAGGCCCCTCTCCTTTTCTGCTCATATACTTTCACCTGCCTGGATTATCCTTTCTCATTCAGATGGGGTCTGTTCCCTTTAGAAAACCCTCCTTAAGCTTCTTTGCCAAAAGCTAGCTGATTCCCTTTCTCTGCTCTCCCACAGAGACCCCTGTCACCATCCCTGACACATTACCTTGAAATTACCTACTTCCTTGGAACATCCCACCAGACTGCAAACTCCCTGCAGTCTGGGACTTGGCATTTCTCATCATTCTGTTCACAGCTCCCAGCGCCCAACAGGTGTTTAGTGTGTATGGACAAAGCACTGTGTCGTTGGGAAGGAGATGAGTGTGTGTGTAGGGCCCTACTATGTGCCCAGCACCATTATTCTGTCTGAAAGCTTAAAGGGAAGAATTGAAAGTACATTAACCGATCTAAGCTGCTTTCAGCAAAAAGAGCCTTTTGTACCTTTTTTTTTAATCTTTATTTTTGAGAGAGAGAGGAAGAGACAGAGCGCGAGTGGGGGAGGAACAGAAAGAGAGAGGGAGACACAGAATCGGAAGCAGGCTCCAGGCTCTGAACTGTCAGCACAGAGCCCGACGTGGGGCTCAAACCCATGAGTCACAAGATCATGACCTGAGCTGAAGTCAGACGGCTTAACCGACTGAGCCACCCAGGTGCCCCGATGTACCTTTTTAACCAGGCTTAGACAGACTTCAAACAAAGTCTTGTCAATAGTATTGTCAATAAATCCGCAAAGGAGATATTATCATCTCTGCCATCCAGATGAGGGAACTACAGCTCTGTGGAGTTGCAGATGTTGGAAGTGAATATACCTCCAGATGTGGGGCCTTTCCCAATGCCCAGAGCCCACTCACTCGTCAGTAGGAGAGAACTATCCTTTTTTGTACTAAGTGTAGAGACCTAGCCATGCCTGGTTACAGAAGAATTCAAGTGCGGGCTTCCTGCATGGCAGGCAGGCAGACTCTTCCTGTCCTTTCTGTTGAGTGATGTTTTTAGGTCCCTCAGTCACTATCACTTAAAATCCAGAGAGAAGCCAAAAGAGTTTTTTCCTCAGTGGGCAGGTTTTGCACAAAGCATATGATTGTATACTTTAAGGCAGGCCGTGTGGTTCCTGGCCACAGACTCCCTACGGTCTCTGAAGCTGGAAGTGTATGCAGATTAATTTCCAAGCATATCTTAAAGGGTTTCTTCTGCCGCTGTGGCTGGCCTTGCTCAGACACTCCTGTATGATGGATGGGGATATAGATGATACAGTGTCTACAGTGATGGAGTTGGTAGCAATGATTAATAGTGTATATACTGGGCTGTTTTCGATGCCCTTCCTGGTATTAAATGATATGTTTTCTTTTCTTCCAACTACATTTTTTATCCTAAAGGCTGACTCTTTCAGGGACCGTCATTTGACCGCATGCTCTATATGCAGAAAATTCAAGTCCTGGCCCTGGGTGACCCCGGGGTCACCTCTGTGAGACTCAGCTGAGTCATCAGTAAAAATGGGGATGATGATTTGTACCTCTCAGGTTAGCGTTTGGGGGAACATTTGCTGAGAAGTGGTCACAAAATCATGTCTCACTATCCTTAGCACATCGAAGGCACTTTGTACGTGTGTGCACTCATAAAAGACAAGCACTGAGGGTACTGCCTTCTTGCCTTTATCTCCTGGAGAAGAGGGAGAGCATTGCACTTGATGGGAGGTCAGCGTGAGGTGGTATTTACTGGTAATGGGAGGTGCTAAGCCTGAATCTCCTTAACTAGCCCCAGATAAACTGCCGGACACCCTGAAGCAGGAATTGATTCTGGCTGTGTCCCAGACATTGTCTTTAGGGTCATGAGGTATTGTAATGACCAGCTGGATTTACTGTTGATATAGCCGCGATGGAAAATGTCATACCATTTTAAAGCAGCACCCGGCAGCATTGGCTTCCCTTGTGGTGACATCATTCTCTTTTTATCTTTTCAGGCTGTGACCCAACTAGAACTTTTTGGGGACATGTCCACCCCTCCTGATATAACCTCTCCCCCTGTAAGTATGCACAGCTGCTCAGCCCTCCGTCCCGTCCCTTCCCTTCCCTTCCCTTCCCTTCCCTTCCCTTCCCTTCCCTTCCCTCCTTCAGCTGCATGGTGAGGAGAATATGAGCTTTGGGTAAAAGAGGGCCACAGGTGGGTTCCAGCTCTGATTCTTTCTAGCTGTGTGGTTTGGAAAAACCAGCATTTCTAAACCTCAATTTCCTCTGCTGCTTTTTAAAGGAATTATGATACATGCGTCTATTTGGAGAAATAAGTGAAACCATGCATCAGCGATTACAGGACCCCCCCCCCACCCCCGCGTGTACTTGCTGCCCTGCGGGGCAGTGGAGAAAGACATCAGCGTCAGCGGGATGAGTCCCTGCCTGCACGGGGCACATGCTCTAGTTGAAATACGGGCAAGAAAGGCCACAGGACTGCACACACAGTGAGGCATTTGTCAGCGCCAACCCAGAGCCCGCACAGCCCGGTGGTCAGCCCAGTAAAAGAAGCACCTTCTGCCCTGGCCCTTTCTGTCTTTTCCTGTCTCTTCCTTTATCGGCTCTGCCTCTTCTTTTCATCCCCCGCCCCTCCACTTCCCACCAGCCTTCTTGCTTCCTGGAGCTTCTCATGAAGCTTTGGAGTCCCAGCTCTAGTTTCAGCCAGGGTGTGTCTCCCATTGCTTGTCACTGCTTACAACGGGACAGAGACTGCTGGGAACCCTAATTTGAAAATGAAAACCTAAGCAAAATGGAATCCCAGTGCTTTGAGAACCGGTTGCATTCAAAGGCAACCCTGTGGCCATAGCAAAGAATAGAGCTGAGATGGCCCCTCCAGAGCCTCCCCTGCCCGCTCACCGGAAGTGGGAGGTGGGCAGAAGGCAGTCGGCCACAGCTGCACCAGCAGCAGCCGCTGGGAGGGGGCAGCTCCTCTGGGTGCTGCTCGGTCGTACAGCCGGAGGGATGGTGCTATGGTTCATTGGCAAGATGTGTCTCAGAGAAGAGGCTGTATGTACCCTCATGACTGAGGACAGATGGCACGAGACTCTGCTGCCCACAGCTGCCGCCTGGGACTCTAGACACAGCTGCCTTGCTCCCGATACCTGATGTCCAGAGCAGCCGTGACAGTGGGGACAGCAGCTCCTGTCTCCAGGAGCTCCTCTCCTCCATCCCAGGGGCAACAGCTGCATCTTGGGCACTTAGAGACTCAAGCCGTGGAGCCAGAAAGGTCTGAAGAGATCTTCTAACCTCCCTTCATTTTACAGATGAGCAAACTGAGTCCCAGAAAGGACATGTGACTCGCCCAGGGTCACGTGTGGGAAACAGCAGGGCGTTGATTGTGTTCAAAAGTGCTTACTGCAGCAGCTCATGGCTATGTTTCTGGCCCCGAACCCAAGTGCGTTACAAATGGGTATTTAAGAATCCTCAGAACAATGCCATTCCTCCCCCGGTCTGCTGCTCTAAAAATGGCCTTGTCTAATTGCTGTGGTTTCAGGATTAATTGCTTGCCCCAGTCTATTCCAAGGGGAAAAGAAAAATAAGGATGTCATGGCATGGAATAGGCATACTTTGTAGGCAAAAGGCTGCAGCAAATGGGCATGGACCTTTAAAACCCTGAGGGCTGATGCTTTTCTTTCAGTACCCCTCAGTACCCCTTTGATTTACTTGATTTATTTGATTTATTTCAGCACACCTCACCTTAGCCAGCAGCTCATGCGCCAGACCTCTCTCGGATGCCAGCATAGGCTGGGCACTTGAGCATTTGCACCTCCTTAGGCATTGTTGTTGTGGTGGTTTTTTTGTTGTTTTTTTGCTTTTGTTTTTGTTTCTTCTTTTTTTTTTATCATCTTCTTGAAAATGTTTACTTCTCTTTACACGTGGAGATTCAGGCAGAATTCTGAAAAGGCACCAGCACACAAGGATCTCTGCTCTAGTCGCTAAGCTTGATTGTTCATTTAGACAAGTTGTTTATTTATCGTGTATTAAGTGACAAGCCCCGAACGAGACGCATAGTAGGTCCTGAGTGGACGCGTGTCAATTTAAATTGACCACCCCTAAAGGATGAAAGCCAGATATTATGGAGTAATGTGATGGGCTGAAAATACCCGCAGGGGGCAGGGTCTCACACTAAAGGGTCATGGTACTGACCACTCTTTGCTGATCACCTGCTATTGCTTCAGCATTCATTGACTTAAATGCATGGTCCCACTTAATTATCACAGTTGCTCTATAGGTAGGTATCATTTTTCCTGTTCTGTGGTTGCTACGTACAACCACCTCGTGGTCTGCATACCATATACGTGGCTTGGACCGTGGCTTGCTTCTGCAGCATCCCCTGCCCCTTATTTCCTGCACCTGCTGCTCCCCATCCTTGATGGCCGCTGCACCAGGGTTCCTGGGAGCCTCATGCACCTTCTGCCTCTCTCTGTCTGACAGACTCCTGCAACTCCAGGTGATGCCTTTATCCCGTCTTCATCTCAGACACTCCCGGCGAGTGCAGACATGTTTAGTTCTGTACCTTTCGGCACTGCTGCTGTACCCTCAGGTAAGCTGTCTTCCACCTGCTTCCTTTCCTTCGGCCTCCACTCATCAAGAAAGAGAAAGGGTTGACTTGAACAGCTGCCAGATCATGCCAGAACACCTGTGGAACCACCGGTCTCTCTAAGTGACATTGAGAGGCTGCCAGTGGGGGCTGAGGGAGTGTTTACAAATCTGTAGTCTGCTGTAGATGAATTCACCTGGAAAGGTCAAGCTTCTAGGTGATTCACGTATGTAGCGCTAGGGAGCCCTCTGCACACAGAGCCGTGCAAATCAGTACAAGTTCATTTCCTCCTATCCATCTCAGCCAGAAAGAGGAAAGTGGCAGGTGAGGGATATTAGCTCTCCACAGACCTCTTGAGATCTGATTGATAGGTGTCTGCCTCATTTGGTAGAGACTCAAGAACCAGGAGGTTCTCCATGTATACAGGACACTGAGGGGCAGAGAAAACTGCCAACAGTGAATTGGGACGGTGATGGAGCTCTTAGTGATTTTGAAAGTATTTGTTCTGTTTTCCAAACATTCTCTAAAATATATATACTACTTTTACAACAGGGTAAGATTTATATATATAGGAACAGTATTGTAGGTATGGTATGAACTGGTGGGACCTCAGACACCTTAATTTGTTTCCATGGCAACAGGCACTCCACGTAGCCAGGGCAGTATACTTGAATGTGGCCAGAGATGATATTCTGCTCTTTACATACATGAGAGCCTTAAAGACTTTTTTTCCTTCTTTAGCTACATATTTGACATCTGGGTGGCTTCAGCTTTCTAGTTCATTCTTAGATATGGCAAATAGAGCCTGAATATTTTCAAATACAAATCTTCTTGCGTTTTTTTCTGTAAATAATTTTAATTATATAGTGTTAGAAGCAAATTCTTGCCACCGAATGTGAACCTTGCTGCTACTCAAAGTGAAGTAAAAATTCACAGTCTCTTATGAAATAGTTACAGTTATTCCCCATGAGCCCAGAGGTCGTTGTATGAAATTTTCAGAAGCAACAGAGATTGGTACTAACTTAAAATGTAGAATATGCAAGTAACCCGGAAACATATTGAATTGACCAGCTTCCCAATCAAATCTCTTATACTCCTCTCTAAAATGGGACTGTGGTGATGACTAGTTCCTTACCTCAAATAGATATTAAAATTTCCTTGGGAATAGTGTAATAGAATATGTTATCTTAAATAAGAGTAACAATTTTCCGTAAGAAATGTATCGCCTTCCTATGTCGAGAATCCCCATGCTTCATCCTCATTGTTTGATCCGTGAAGATGTGCTGGAACAGGTGATAGGAACTTTAGGCCCCAAACTAACAAACTGGCAGAAATGTTCACTCCACAAACATTCACTGAGTGCCGACATGAGCCGGGCCCTGTTCTAGGTGCCTGGGGTATGTCAGTGAATGCACCAGACACAGGTCCTGCCTCCAGAGAGCTTCCTTTCTACTGGGGAAACAGGCAACAACATAAAAATAAGTAACTTATGTAATATGTTCAAAAACGGTAAGTGGTGCAGGCAGAAGAAAATGTTGAGTGAAGTGTGGGAGCTTTGGAGCATGTGGAGAGCAGGTGTAAATGGAGGTTGGTTATGGTCAGGTGGGGCTCATGCAAAGGTGAGATGTGAGCAGACTAGAAGGGGTGAGGGAGGAAGCCAAGAAGATGTCAGGGTGCAGAGTATTCTAGTCAAGGAGTCTCCATTCCCCTCTGTGTAAGTGAGAGTGGGACAAAATGCAATCACACGTCTTCCGACCCTAATGTTTCAGTAAAAGCACCTAAGGACCTGCCCAGGTCTTGCACAGGACTGCTCTGGGCCTCCTCCTGAGCCTGTGTCACATTAGGGCCTTGAAGACCTGGGTTTTCAACTTGCTAATTGACCAGCCGTGTTGCAAACTATGGACAAGCCACATCACATCCAGATTCAGTTTCTACAGCTGCTAAAATAAAAACAAAATAAAATAAAATAATATAAAATTAATAGATTATGTTCCAATTTTCAATTTTTAGAATGGAAGTGCAAAATTAATTTCAGTGAGCACATTTTTGCTTCTTGAAGTGCCTGCTTCTGCTTCAGATATGCTGAGGAACAAAAATAGACTTCAGTTGGTGGTCACCTGTCAGCCTTTTCCTCCTTTAACTCGCCCTAAAGAAAAAATCTCTGCAGACATTGGGTCTCCATCTGCCTGTCCCTCATTGTCCAGCCAGTGGTAGGGAGCCGGGGACATGAACTATGGTATGCAGGACAATAGATGGGCTGCGTTTGAATCTTGGCTCGTCTATTTATGTGTTAGACTCCTGAGCGAATTACTTAATGTGTCAGAGCCAGAGTTTCTTCATCTTTATACCTGAATTGAAAATAACACTTGCCTTGCAACAGTATCTTGAGAATTAAGTGAGAAAATAAAGTTAAGCGCCTTGAAACTTATTAGCATCCTAATGCTTCACATGGAAATGCAGCTGTTTTTGCTATTATTATTATTATTATTATTATTCATGTCTAAAGCAGAAGAAAATGTCTTGTCCAACCTATATTTTTTTCATTTACCTTTTTGGAACATTTAGAAAAACATCCCAGCAATAAAGTTTAGGTCTTTGGCCTCCTGTGTGTGGCAGAGCTGGCCTGGGGGCTCAGAGAATGTACCGTGTCTGAATACAGGCCCTGCCACTAGCCAGCTGTGCAATACTCAGCTAAATGTCTTCTGAGCCTCAGGGAACCTGTCTGTAAAATGGGGACGGTAATTCCACCTTACAGAGCTGGTCGACTGCACAAGTTAATACATGTACTAGAACGTTGAAAACAGTGCCTGGCAGCGTTGACATGAGTAAGCAGTCAGCACGTTTGCTAGCCTGTCCATTAGGAGCCCTGGCCCTGGCCCCCACCCCCTGCTCTGTGACAGCTGCCACAAGCCCTCCCCTCAGCAAGCTGCAGTTTCTCGTGTATGGGGTAAAGAGATACTGAAAACAGCTATGCCAGAGGCTTGTTGCTAGGATCAGTAAGCTCCATGAGGGCAAGGATGTTTTTTTAACTGTTTTGTTCTTCACTGCATCTCCAGAGACTGAAATAGTGCTTAGCATCCAATAGGGCTACTTTTGAATGAATGAATGAATGAATGAATAAATGAATGAATGAATGAACGAATGAATGAATGAACGAACGATTGTGCTGATGTAAATAAGCATCACCATACAAGTTCTGCATAAATGTTCAGGGCGTACCTTCGTTTCCTGTATTTTTCCCATATTTTAGTCTGTTTTTTTTTTTTTTTAATCCAAATAATGAGGTATCCCCAGGTGCAAGCATCTGGTTGTAAATTGCAATTTTCAACACTTCTTAAAAATCTAACTGGAAGGCAGTAATGCAGGTGTTTCCTTTCACTTCACAGTAAGGAGATTTATGATTGATCTGCACTCCGTGGCATAAACAGATGCTCCGTGGCCCCTCCTCCCTCCACTGTCGAACATTAATGACTAAATGTTACTAAGCAGTTAAGTGGCTGCCGTGGCACACACCAAGTGGCTCCCCAGGTCCACTGCTACCACAGTCCTGCTACCGAGGTGTGCCGTCGGGCATGCACAATGCCATGTGGCCTGAGAGCCTTAGCTCACAGATTTGGGGACAGCCCAGGCTGCAGAGACCACCCCCCTCCAGGAGAAACAAGTCAGACCTGCGAGTTCCCAAACATGATACCCAATTACCCCGTGCTGCTTTTTTTTTTTCTTTTGAATATTGTACTTTGGTCTGAAGCAGATGGCATGAAGCCAGGGAGACATGCTAATAGCTCTCTCCAGAAAAGTGTACACAGCCCATCTGTTGGTTCCTTGTGGGGGAAAAAAAAAAAGACAGAGTGAAAGAAAAACCTGCCACCGACAGTAGAATCTTTAGAGATCACAGTACTTACAGATCTTGGAGTTTAATTGTACACTTGGAAAAATGCAGTGGAGGCATTTATTCCACTGTAACTCATTCACCTTTATAAAGAGACTTTCTCCAGTCTCCAGCATTTAGGGGGCCATCGATGTGGCCCACAACTGTGGTAGACACAGAGGAGGTGGAGAGAGAAAATAAAGGGTTCCTGCCAGCAGGTGGTTTCTTGTCTAATGAGGGAGGACAGAGTAACTGGGCGATAACAACACAGTGTGACAAGTGCCATAACGGAGGTGAACACTGAGGACTGCGGAAGCCCAGAGGAGGAGAACCAGCTGAATCCCCAGAGCAGGGAAAGCGCCCAGCACAGGTGATGCTGAACTGGTTCTCAGAGAGCACGTAAGGAGTAGCCACATGAAGGAGGGGGTGGCTTTCCTGGCAGAAGCACCAGCAGAGATGAGAGAGAGCAGGTGGAGTTTTGTTTGCAGGTGCTGTGGGGAAAGGTACCCGTGAAAATGGGATGGAGAGGTGGGAAAGGGGACTGACCCCTAAAGGCTCCTGAGCCAAGCTAAGGCATCTGAACCTTATACTCAAGACAATGAAGCACTGTATTTGCATTTTAGAACAGTCCTCCAGGGGCAACGAGGGGGGCGGAGCAGAAGCAAACTAAAAAATAGCCTGGCTGGAGGCTGAAACCTTCCATCCCTTCATCAAAATGGCCATCAAGTGGCGCCCTCGTGGCTCAGTCCGTTAAGTGTCCGACTTCGGCTCAGCTCATGGTCTCATGGTTCATTAGTTTGAGCCCCGCGTTAGGCTCTCTGCTGTTGGTGCAGAGACCACTTGGGATCCTCTGTCCACCTTCTCTCTCTCTCTCTCTCTCCCTCTCAAAAATAAATAAACATTTAAAAATAAATGGGCAGCAAGTTTGAGGTAGTTGAAAGATCCATGTCTCCCCCATGTCAGACCCAGTGCCCCCTTTTTATGACAAATATTTGTAATGTCACCTTCAAATTCTTGAAATTCATCGATAATATAACTTACCTACACAGCTTTTTAAAAAGTCAATATGATGCCTGCATTATAAGGAGGAACTTTTCAAAAGCTAACTTATAATAAAAAGGTACGTATCTGAATACGGAGAATGCCCAGGTCCGAGCACACTAGATGTCCTACTAAGTGGCCTGGTGTGCATACCTATAAAGAGAGGCACTGCAGGTGCAGACAGATGCATGAACGTGGTGTTGGCTCAAACACCAGGAGAAGTGTTTCTGTCGGGACCACAGCTTTCCCAAATGGGGAGCAGCTCTTAACAGTGTTTCAAACAAAACAAAATACAGTCTGCCCTCAGAGTACACAGTTGTGACCTTCCTAGAAAACTGTGCAATGAAACTTTGCCTTTCCACGTAATTCAAAGTCCAGTCCATACTCAGTTGTAAGATACACTGTGGTATAACTTGCACACGTTGGTCTCAGACATTGTAGGATATCTACGCTCGCCGCCTCTTAAATGCGGGTAGTGTCTCCCTCTAGCCAATTGCCCTGACACCCAAATACACGCCCCAGATATCCTGGTCACCTCCTAAGGGATGGTAGCCCTCCAACTGAGAACCCCTGGGCCCCACCAAATAAATCAGAAAGTAAGAAACACACTTGCAGAATTCTTAGTCTGTTGGTGGGCTTAAGTCACAGCCTTATTAGGTGATAGGTGAGGTGAAAATCAACGTAAGCGACTGTCAGGTTTGGAGTGTCAACGTCATTGTGTCTTCACCCCTCTTAGTTCAGTGCGCTAGGGCTCAGGGGATCTCATAAGGATATTGTCTGTGTTGCTCCTTGATGCTCCATAAGTGCATTGCACACTGCTGGATTAATCAGCAAGAAGCCCATGTTTCCTGTCTCTGACTCTCTGGCACCTCCTGTCACCTTACAAGGAAATGGCTAGACTTTCAATGCCGCTCCCATTCCTTATTCATCATTGAAGGGATCTGAGGGTGGACCGTGAGTGACGCCCTCTGCACGCGATTTCTCTGGGCTCCCCAGGGTCATTGACATCACCCATGACCCGACCAGCACCACAGCGCCTGCCTGCCTTCCCTTTGGAAGTTGCTAGGATACCCTGCATCCACTCCTCCTTTCCTGGCCTCACTGCTGCACACCTGCAAACTCCTTCTGACAGCCATGAAAAGGCTGGTTTTGAGAAGTCAGGCCAAGTCGGCGTCTCCATCCTCTACTCCGCCTGGCCGGGGAATCTGTCTTCAAGGCTCAGCGGCACATGCATATGACCCCTGGGCCCCCTGAGAAGGGCAGGGACCACCGGAAGCACATGGGAGTTTCTCTGGGCCTGCCCACACTTTGCCGAAACCCTGGGTGACTGTACCAGGTGTACTGACCGTGCGAAGATCAGAAATTGGTCTTGGCCGTCTGCGTGGGGCACTGTGGTACAGAGGGAAGAACATTAGCTTCGGGGATGGACGACCTCAGTTCAGATCCTGATCCCACTTGGCACTGACCGTGTGACCCCAAACACAGTACTTTCCCTCTCTGAGCACCGATTTCCTTATCCCTAAAATAGAGATAATAAGAACACCTCCCCTGCGAGGATTTTGTGAAGATGTAAAGCATCTATCTAATGCTGTACCTAGAATGTTACAGTCATTTCTAAGCGGAAATGATTCATGTTACTTTTGTTCATGTGAACGTATCAGTTGTGCTGCTTTTAAAATGGTTATATCTCACCTGAAAGGACTTAGTACGGCCAACAATTCTCATGGCAACCTACGTGAGTGGACACCCTGGAGTTTCGCAGTACCCAACATATGCCACTGTATGAGGTGCCCCCGAGTAGACAGTCACCTAAAATTGACATCATCATCATAACACAGAAATCGTGTGTAATAATACCTGTAGCTACCATTTATTGCATGGCTGCTGTATACAGGCAAGGAATTGAGTACTTCAAAGGCTTTATCTGATTCAAATACTACTAACTGCTAACATTTACCAAATGCTCACTCTGTGTCTGGTGTAGGACTCCACCTCACATACATCATCTCCATTTATCTGTAAACCAGACCTGTGTGACAGAAGGTATTTAACGTCCCCTTTTCAGATAAGGAGGCAGAGCCCTAGAGAGCTTGTGAGCACTCCCTAAATTTCAGAGATAAGAAGTGGCTGTCTGAATTTTAACCCATGCCTCGCAAACTGACACTCTGGTTCTTCCCCTGGCACACGGCTTCGATGCCTGGAAGGAAGATCTTCCTACCTGGCTTTCCAACAAGGAGCCTGACTTTTAGCTTAGAGAACTGGCGCGATTGAGAATGTCCCAGGCCTAGGAAGAAGGGGAGGCAAGATTGAAACCCACATGTGCCTGATGTCCAGTTGTCTGCCTTTTCCCATGGGACACACCGGCTCTCCAGGCTCTGGTGTCAGAAATCTTTAGCAATTCTAGCAATATTGTCATTATCCCCCAGATGTCTGCCTGGCTTGCTCCTCACTACATTCTGGTTTCCACTTATGAATCGCCTCCCCGGAGAAGTTTCCCCTGACCATTGCTCTAGACAGAACGCTCCCTGAGAGTAGAGGCTTCTGTCTCACTCATCTTTGTGTCTCCAGTCCCTTGCACATAGCCTGACACTTAATGGTTGTTCAGTTATCTTTCTGCTTATCCCTTGAATCCATGGATTGTTCTTTCCTAGGGTGCCTGACTATTCTTCTACCCCCTTCCAGGTTATGTTGCAATGGGCGCTGTCCTCCCATCCTTCTGGGGCCAGCAGCCCCTCGTCCAACAGCAGATCGCCATGGGTGCTCAGCCACCAGTCGCTCAGGTGATGCCGGGGGCTCAGCCCATCGCATGGGGCCAGCCGGGTCTCTTCCCTGCCACTCAGCAGCCCTGGCCAGCTGTGGCCGGGCAGTTTCCGCCAGCCGCCTTCATGCCCGCACAAACTGTTATGCCTTTGCCAGCCGCCATGTTCCAAGGTCCCCTCACCCCGCTTGCGACCGTCCCAACCACGGGTGACTCCACCAGGTCAAGTCCACAGACCGAGAAGCCCAGGCAGAAAATGGGGAAAGAGATGTTTAAGGATTTCCAGATGGCCCAGCCTCCACCCGTGCCCTCCCGCAAACCCGACCAACCCTCCCTCACCTGTACCTCAGAGGCCTTCTCCAGTTACTTCAACAAAGTCGGGGTGGCACAGGATACAGATGACTGTGACGACTTTGACATCTCCCAGTTGAATTTGACCCCCGTGACTTCTACCACGCCATCAACCAACTCACGTGAGTGCCTGTCTTTGGAAACATAAATCCAGTGAGAGCGACGCCTTGCTTCTGGAGTCAGTGAACTCCTTTCGGTTCCCATGCAGCAGGCTTCCTTGTTTACATCACTACTAACAATAATAATAGCTGCCCGGTACGAGGTACCAACAATAATATACATACCTACTTTGTATAATGGCTTTGATTACTTTTATACTCATAACAGTGCTTATTACAGGTTTTGTTAGACCTTTTTGGCCAATATAGTGAAGTTCAAAAACAGGAGGGTAGGCAGAAGGGGAGCATCGAATACAAACCTGTCGCTTTTCTACCATGTCACTCTGCTGCTCAAGTTTTATTTGTTCACATCCATTCGCTCATGATCCCTGCTTATGACACACAGATTCCTGAAATGGAAATGCAGGGTGAATGGGAACCGCAGATGTTTGGGGGACAAGGACAAAAAATTAGAACAGAAAATTAAGATCAAGAGAAAACTTGGAGAGAAAGAGCAGCTGTAAGTCTCGTCCAACTAGTATAGTAGAAGTCAGATTTGGGCTTAAGGCTTTGGGTAGGCAAAGAGAAAAATCGGTAGCCTTGCAGAAACCTCTAGACTGGGAACCAAGGACCAGGTTGATCACTTTGTAGTTTTGTGCCTATGGGCGAGTGATTTTATTTCCATGAGCCTCAATTGCCTCATCTCTCTTAGGCTAAGGGATATTAAAAGGATTCAGTGGTACAGTTACTGAAGCATTGTATACCTCACGGAGTTTAAAGTCTTTTTATCACCATTATTGTTGCATAGTGAGTGGTTTTCTGCAGAATCCTGACCAGGGTTCCAAACCTTGGCTCTCCTACCACAAGCTGTGTCTTTGGGTAAACGTATGACTCTTCTTCTTCACCTCAGCTATATCATGGGTAAAATATGCGAGTTGGCTTGGATGAGCCATGTGCCTCCTAGTTCAGGCATTCAGTGATTCTGTCCCAGCTCACTTTTCTACTGCAAGCATCCGGAAAACCATACCCATGTAGCCAATCAGAATCCAGACACACTTGAGCATGGATATGCTTGGTCGACACCGTTCGCAAAGGTGTCTGCCGATTCAGCCTGTGCCTTGACAATTGATAAGGGAAAAGAAAAGTTTCATGGAACAATGAGTTTGGCGTTTTCATTACTGTCATAGATGATATGGATCACTGCTTGGCCAATATCGTGAATTGTCGAAAAAATCTAATGCTAACACAATTAGATAGTGTCATTTCAGCCAGGTTTGGAAGGCTGTTCTGAAAAGGAATGTCTTCGGTGTGTATAAACAACACGCTTCCACTCAGGCCATATGATCTACATAGCAGGGGCCTCACTATTAACTCTAACTCATAGGGTTTCAATGAAGAATAATGAATAAAAAATGAAATGGTCAAAGAATGAGAGTCATGCATAAATAAGCTTCTCTTGACGACAAACGCTCTCTTTCAACAGGCTTGTGTGCCAGCCACAAATAAAACGAAAGTTTCAATTCTTTGAGGACAGGAAATGTGTCCTAATCATTTGTACCCTTCTCATAATGCTAGCATAGCATCTCGCCCGTGGGAGACATTTGTGAAAGGTCATAGAGATTGAAATGAAGGAAACAGGCCGCTCAGTTACTGTTGTGTTTTAGAGCAAGGTTCTGCAACCTTGACTCTGTTGGTATTTTGGGCCAAATCATCCGTTGATGTGGGATCTGTGCTGTGCTCATAGGACATTTAGCAACACCCTTGCCCTCCACCCATTAGATTCCAGAAGCACCCATCCTCTGCCCCTAGTCATGACAGTCAAAGATGACCCGAGATATTGCCAGACATTCCCCAGGATTTAAATTGCCCCAAATTTAGAACCACTCTTGTAGATTATAGAGGTATTCTAGAAAACCTTCTGCAGCCTGAGACATGTCAATAAATGCCTGATTATGCTTCCAATCAATTTCATCTGGTAAGTGGGAGCAGTCTACCTCTCAGACAGCAGCTCAGCCTGGGTTCTCAGCCTTTAGTCAGCAATGAGCCACTTCCAAACACAATTCAGAATCCAGTTACACTAACATGTATTAAACAGCTATCACACATCAGGGTGTTTCCAGATCGCTCATCTCACTTAAACTCACTACAACTAGTTTGCTCCATAATCGTCTCACAAAACAAAACAGATTTCCTTTTAAATTAAAAAAAAAAGTGTTTTCTTTCAAAGAAAAGAGTGAAGCCAATCTTTATATCCTCTTATGCAGAAGCATCACCTTCAGAATGTTTTGAGTGGAGGATCAGTCGGACCAAAAGTAAACCACAACTAGAGATAGAGCGCACGGTCTGACTTCAGCTCAGGTTATAATCTGGCCGTTTGTGAGTTCGAGCCCCGCGTCAGGCTCTGTGCTGACAGCTCAGAGCCTGGAGCCTGCTTCAGATTCTGCATGTCCCACTGTCTTTGACCTGCCCCCCACTCACGCTCTGTCTCTCTCTCTCTCAAAAATGAACAAACATTAAAAAAAGAGGGAAATGGAGCACACAGTTGGCCGCACAGCAGAGACCGACCCATGTTGAATCCCAGCACTCCTGTTTCGTGGCGCTCTTCACTCTGAGAAAGTCACTTCACCTCTCTGAGCTTCAGTGTCTTCATCAGAAAAGAACAATAGCTAAACAGCACTTTGCAGCATTCGCATTAGAGAATGCCGTGAATGCGGTGCCCAGCTTGCTGGCACAAAGTAAAGAGCATCATATCCATCAAGGCAAAAGGCACTCACCAAGTTTGAGAATCACTATCTGACAAACAGCCAGATTTAGTAAATTCTGGGCAGTTATGGTAGGGAGGCCTTATCCGTGTCATTTGGAATTTAGCTACTAAATCAAGCCATAACCACTTCCTCATTTGGGGCTGAGCCAGTGACTGGTGTTTTCCAGGCGAAATTAGAAATTGCTGAAAGAAGAATGGCTTCAACTGGCATATTTGTTAGAACCTCTGGAACAAGTGAGATGAGGAAAACGTGGGAAGGCTGGGACAGAAAGCGCAGAGCCTTACGCAGTGAGAAGTAAAGTGCTAGTTGTCAACCTGCCAGCAGCTCCATCCATCCCCCCACCTCACTGAGGCTATCTTCGTGCAACACGTGTTTATCAAATACCTGCCGCGTGTGAGGTTCTACCATTCACCAACTGTGTGGCCTTGAGCAATTTAGCACCCTCACTTCCCTTATCCGTAAAATCAGGATAACTCCTACCTCAAAGAGGCTTTGGGAGGGTTGGAGATCCTGTCTGTGAAGTTTCTGGCCACATCTGACACATAGAGGGCACTCGATACATGGGCATCACCATCCTCCAGTCTATTTATTATTGAAATAAATGCATGACGGTAAGGAAGAGAGAAGAAAGAAAAATCTGGTCGGTGCTTATCACCTGGAGTGTGTAGAAATGCAGAGTTTCTGAACCAGTAGGTTCAGAACCAGTAGGTTCAGAACCAGTAGGTCTGGGGTGGGGGCCTAAGAATGTGCATTTCTGGCAAGTTCCCAGATATGCTACTGCTGCTGAGCCAGGGACCATTCCTTGAGAACCACTGCCTGACCCGCCCATATGCACCTGCTCCTACCTGATCATCAGGTGTGTGAGAGGGCCAGGATAAATACATACAGAGGAGATGTTCGCTTGTTCAACCGACCTGACTTAGGATAGAAAGCAGAGTGCTGGATTTGACTCGAATATAAACCGATCCCTGAGGCCCCTGTGGAATGTAAATGGTTGCAGCCAGACACTTAATGATGTTCCCTCTCTGTGCATGGTCTCTGTGTAGCTCCAACCCCAGCCCCTAGACAGAGCTCTCCGTCCAAATCATCTGCATCCCATGCCAGCGATCCTACCACAGACGACATCTTCGAGGAGGGCTTTGAAAGTCCCAGCAAAAGCGAAGAGCAAGAAGCTGTAAGTGACCACCTTGTTCTTTCTGGTTTTGTTGTTCCTTAAGATTAAGACCTCTGTATCTGAAACGGACAGTGGGCGAGGAGCCCTGCATAGACTCTCATGTTCTAGGCGGGGTGCGAGAAGGGTTTTCTTTCATGTTCAAATGAGCAGCTG
Organism: Panthera uncia; assembly: GCF_023721935.1. Lineage (NCBI taxonomy): Eukaryota > Metazoa > Chordata > Mammalia > Carnivora > Felidae > Panthera > Panthera uncia. Next base: position 59,474,920 of record NW_026057585.1, read on the forward strand.
AAAGCCATGTTCCTTTCATGAAGTCCTTCCCTCGAGTTTGTGGGTGTGGCACCCGCTAACCGCAGGTGCTGCCTCCTTGAAAATAACTGATTATACGTGTGCATGAAAATGTGTCCAGCTGTCTAATGCCTTCTCTTGTTGAAAAGAAAAAAAAAAAGTGTTATCTTCTTGTGTTCTAGCCTGATGGATCACAGGCCTCATCCAACAGTGATCCATTTGGGGAGCCCAGTGGGGAGCCCAGTGGTGATAATATAAGTCCACAGGCCAGTAGCTAGATAGCACAGGTCTGGGTAGGTATCTGTTCTTTTTATCTCCTTCACCCTTAAGCTATCTGCTTTCTGTTTTGCTTGTTCTCCATTGCTGAAGTCACGTCCCTGATGTTTGCACCCTTTCTCCCTGCCTGAGCATATTCCTGATGTTTGCACCCTTTCTCCCTGCCTGAGCGTATTCCTGATGTTTGCACCCTTTCTCCCTGCGTCGTGTCTATTTGCCATCTTGTTCTTCCTCATGGATGCATGACCTTTGACGTATACTGCTAGGTAGGGGTTAGGGTGAGGAGTGGGGATTGGTCCCATTCTTTTAGTAATGATATGTTCTGAGTGGATGGCGGTGATAGAATGAGGCATGGTCAATATTAACACGGATTCAGTTTCTGAAAGCATCAGTATTCTGAGATGGACGCATCCTGCCCACCCTGATAATTTCTCACTGCAGTGGGATCCAAATGCTTTAACCTTTGAAACAAAGTGTCCCTGCATCTGCCTACACTCCACAGACCTAAAGAGGTCACCAACCAAACATCCGGTGAAACCAGGCGAAGAAGCAAGAACAAGCCTTGGAATGAGACTGAGACGTAAGCTCACAGCAGCCCATTTAGTGTTGCCACAAGGGACCCCCTCGCCCTTCCTAACGTAAAGGCAAAATGCGAAGCTCAGAGACACATAGCATTTGCTTGACGCACTGCTGTTTGCACCTGTGCTACAGCATGTGGTTTGCTACTGAACCACTTCAGATTCCATCAGCAGCTACTTTGAGAGAAGTGTCCTTACATTCACTAGAAGTGGCTTCTGGCACTTGAATCTCAATACATCTGATTTGGTCCCAAGAAAGAGGAGCTGACGAAGCAAACCTTCTCAGGAGACAGAAGTACACCTCGTTGCCCAGACGTGGTTTCTCAGGTCGCTCCTTGACGAATGTGTTCGATTTTCAGATACCTGCCTAGTTTTCCACAAATGTGTAGGACTGCAAGGCTGTACCCACAGAGTTCCTTTCCTTAGTCCTGAACAGCGTGGTCAGCACCATTAAAATGGTAAATAGTTTTCACCATTCATAACTCGGTGCTGAGGCTCAAAATCCTCAGTTCGCATGTAAGTTATTTTGACAGTTATTGAAAGCTAAAACAGTGTTTGGGAAGTGCATTTTGTTAATAGATTTTATGATGAAAGAGCTCAACATGCTGTATATTTTGCTACATTTTATACCAGTACAGTAGCATATAATAACACATATGCCATGCAAAATACCCGTCTAAAAATTCAGCCTTGCAAAGCTCTTTGGGAAGCTGGTGAATGTAAGGCAAAGTCAATGTTCCAGGAAAGAGGAGAGCTGAGGATTATGGGTGGATGGCTTGGAAAGATTCCCCAAGAGGTTTTCTACCCCCTTGTGTATGTTTTATTTCACGTGCTCAACCTTTCTGAAAAATTTGATGAATGAACCAGAGGTGACAAGAGCCATTCGTCAGTATAACAGCTAACATCATCCTAAAATTGAAGTTCTTCTAGAAAACAAAGATGACTTACACCATTTGCAGATCAATGTATCAAACCCTCATCTTTATGAGCCCGCTCAGCTTGAGACAGTCCAACAAGCTGAACTGTGTCTTGGGGCTTCAGTCTATTCCATGTTTGATGCTCCATCCAGAACCCCATGCCATGGGAAAATGTGATTTCTTAGTTCTCTGGCTTCCCTAGTCCCATAATCAGAATGATGCCAGCTGGGGGCTCACAGGCCACCTCTCACTTCCAAAAAGTAAGCAGGCTTACATTCACATATAAATTATAATAAATAGCTCCCAACCCCAAAAGGGCTGGACTGTAATCTTCAATGAAACAGTTTTCTCCCTTTGAACACTCCACTTGGCATTATCACAATTGCCTGTTGAGAATCCCAAGCCAAGAGGCTGATGCCAGCCTTGCAGACATATCCCCTAAGACACCCACAGTTGAAGTCCACATGAGCCTTTCTGGGCCCCTCCATCAACAGCAATACAAGCTGCATGTGATCTTTCCTCCCCTGTCACATCCGCTCATCTGCGCAATTAGAAATCTACTTACTGCACCAGCTTAGTGCCTTTCCAGACATTTGGAGAAGGGACACTATGAAGAGAAAGTTACATCCGTGGCTCTATTTTCCCCTCTGTTTTTGTACAGTTGGAAAGGAGGAGTCTTGTCCTTCTTATCACCCTTGCATTTTATCTCCAGCTGCTTCTGATTAGAAATACCCACACGGTTCTTAGTAGGTGGGGGTAACATCTGTTAATAAGTGAAAGCCATATCACACCGTCACACCATAATAAGAGAGAACAAACGGACTCAGCCCTCGCAGGTGGAAGCTTCAGTACCAATCTCAAACACCAGTTCTGTTTTAGCAATAAAGGGAAATATCTTCAGTTATTTCATTTTTCCCCTTACCCTCCCGTCTGGGACAATCCCGTGTCTTTGAAAGACTGGGTCAACAGGGGGGGAAAAAAGAAAAAGAACCAAAATAATATTGTAATGGCTGGTGTGGGAATGGCAGGTAATTTATACTTCACTGATGTGTTTCTGGAGCAGTTTTAAGGGCGAAATGTTAGCTTTTGAGGAGATGAAAGGAAAATGAAAACATTTATTTGGTTAAATGGCTAAGTAAATAAACTGCCTATCAGACTTTCCCAGCTGTCAAATCGAAGTTGCATCTGTAACAATGGGGAATTGTTTGGTCTGTCTCCCTTAGTAACAATAGATATTGCCATAAATAATAAGTCGTTGTCATGTTTTTAATACCGATCTTCATAGTGGGAATCCAAGACATGTAAAATACTACCTCATGGATTTCTAGTGTTCAAGGGAAAAGAAAGCTGAACTTCAGATGCTTTAGGTGGAAGAATCTTTTAAAAAAATAAAAAAATAAAAACACAAGCTTTGTAAGAAGAAAGAAAGAAGTGCATAGAGTCAGGGACTTAGGTCTGGATTATGGTTTCAAAGCTGGTGACCTTAGGCAAGCACGTAACCCCTTTGTATCCTGGTCCCTCACGTGGATAAATATGGGTAATTAGCTATAACAGCTCCTTCCCCAGGCTGCCCCAGCATCAATAATCATGACCATGAAAGTGCTTTGTCAGCTTTGGAAGTAGAATACATGTATTTGGAATTATTGTTATTATTCTGTTTTTAAATACAATGAAACAACAGAGCCTTAAACCAAAGAACCATATAAAACAGAAAATAATCTGTCTGTCTCTTGGACATAACAGTCAGAGGCAAGTCCAACCCCAAGGCGTTGGAGTCATGCAGTTAGGAGATGGGAAGGGCCCCTCTGAGGACCATGTCGGCCAGGGTAGAGAGGTGGGCTGGGTGCCCAGAAATATTTAAAAGACAAAATCAGGAGACCGTTAAGACTGAAGGGAAGTGGGAGGTGAGGACAAGGACATAACCAAGGACAACCCCCGCATTCCTAATTTGGGGAACTAGACAGGACAGCATGCTTGAGCAGAGAGAGGGTGGGTTTACTTTGGAACTTGAGTTGAACTTGAGATGCCCATGAGACAGCCAAGTAGAGATGCAGGAGGCTGCTGGATTCAAGAATCTGGAGATCAAAAGAGAAAACCAGACTAAACAGCAAGATTTCGATATGGGTCCAAGCCACTGAAGGGATGGGCACAAGTAGAATATGTTGATCGTTTAGACCAGAGGTCAGCAAACTCTATAAACGTTTATGCTTTGGGGCGCCTGGGTGGCTCAGTCGGTTAGGCATCCGATTTCGGCTCAGGTCATGATCTCACGATTTGTGAGTTCGAGCCCCGCCTTGGGTTCTGTGCTGACAGCTCAGAGCCTGGAGCCTGCTTTGGATTCTGTGTCTCTGTCTCTCTCTGCCCCTCCTCCACTCATGCTCTGTCTCTGTCTCAGAAATAAACAAACATTAAAAAAAAATTAAACATTTATGCTTTGTGGGCCAGGTCTCTGTCACAACAAGTCCACTCTACTGTTAGAGAAAGAAAACAACAAGGGATAATGCATAAAGGAACGAATGTGGCTGAGTGCCAATAATACTTTATTTAAAATACTTTATCAAATTAATTATTAAAAACAGGCAGCCACCAAAATTGGCCAACGGGCTATGGTTTGCCGACCTCTGATTTAGATCCCACTCACTGTCTCTAGAATCACTCTGCAGAAGGTAATCACCATGCCTTTCATTTACTACTACTAATAAAATATATTTCAAAATTACTAGCGTGTTTATAACCCTTCCAGAAACATCACCTAATTCAATCCTCAAGGTCACCCTCTTAAGTATTTTTATTATTCCCATTTCACAGATATGACAAGTAAGACAAGTAGACAGGTTAATGGCTTGCTGAAATCACAAGATTTACACATAATGGGGCTAGGATTTGAACCTACATCCACATTATATAGCTTGAGAGCTCTCAACCCCACCAGGACCACATGGGTTTTTAGCAGCTTCTTTTTGACTTAACAGCTGTGTGACTTGAGGTAGATGGCTTCATTTCTGACCTTTGGTCTTCTCTTCTGTAAAACAATTCCCATATCCTTCCAGCTGACATTCTAGAACCTTCTAACTTGTCTGTCTCACCCAGTCAGGGGATGGAAGACCCACTCCTCACATAAGATCTTTAACAGCACCCCTCCCCCAGGCTGCCTTATTCTAACAAAGGACAGGACTGAAGCCCCTTGAATATGCTGACTTTATTAGGGTTCCCAGAGACTATTGGCCTGAGATCCATTACCCTCTCCTGATGACCAGGACTTTACTCTGGACAGGACCCTCTGCTCATGGCAGAGAATTGGCATCAACAACCTCAGCGTCTTCATCTACTTTGTGACAACAGCAAGAAAGATGATGTACGTGTGCAAAGCAGATAATTTGTGTCCATCATTGTTGGAGAAATGTAGAATTGATCAAAATGTTTGTGGACAACCCCCCCCCCCCCAACTCAGATTTTGCATCTCTGGAATTCACCAAGTGTGTTGCAACATCTCAAGATCCCAGGGAGCAAGTGCATTTGAGCAGCAGTGTCCATCTCTGAGGTATTTGTCTTAAATCCATCCTGTATTTTAAAGACTTTTCTACCCTGAAAGGCAAACATGCAGCCTGAAAGTGATCAGAAAACTTTGTGGGGTTTTCTTTTTCCTTTTTGTTCAAAGACTCCCAGCATTTGTTAAAACATTTTATGTTATCTGAGCTCATTTGTTACTTGTTACAATCCCTTGAGGTAGATGTTACAAGCCCCATTTTACAGATGAAGAAACTGAGGCTCAGGTAAAATGCTTGCCTAAGTTCATACAGGAAGTTAGGATTGCTAGGGTCTTTCTGGCTCTAAAACCCATGCATTTTTAATGATTCTATTCATGTCTTCAGATAGGACTTGATTCATTTCAGCCTCATTTCCACTCCCTGGCTACCACCACCTTTTTCATTTGCAAAGCCAGGAAATGTAAAAACCCCACTTAGCTGGGCCCCAGTGTTGGGGCTGGTTATTGCCTCAGCAGGGTGGTGCTGAGGGGCTCAAGCTTTAGCTCCTGTCTGGCTCCGGTCCGACCCCTGGCCTGACCCCAGACATAGACGGGCTTGCTCAGCAAGCTGATTGCATGGTGCACATTGACCTCTCCTCTAAGACCACCTTTCTCAGCATGCCCTGTCTTCTCTCCACCCATAATTTTTTCAAGGGACGTATCCTTTGGTAGACGTAGCTAAAAAAGGTTTCCGAAAATAAACTTAATAAAAATTAAATGGGTGCAAAGGACTAAGCATAGTTTAGGTGGCTTCAGAAAGGGGCTCATCATAAGGCGGGATAGGAAACCTCAAGCCAAAATGGGGCGGCCAACTGGGGGAAGTGAGGAAGCAGACACAGAAATGAGAGACCGCACCCTGGGCTGCTCTCCTCTGTTTCCGAAACTTCAGGAAAAACAACCCTCAAGCCTGAGGCCTCAGCTTCTCCCTGTAGGCGAGAGGTGTCAGGCCACGAGCCGTTCTTACTTTGACCTTCTACAAGAGGGAGCACGTGGTACTGGAGAGGACAGTGGGCATAAGGATACCTGAGTCCGTTTCCATGAAACTCTAGAAAAAGACAAATCTGTTGATAGTGGTCACAAGCAGATCAGTGCAGGTGGCTGGCACTGGAGAGAGGCGTTGACTGAAAAGGACACAGGGAAGGTTGCGGAAGTTCTGTAGCTTGATCGGGGTGACGAGGGCCACACCGGTGGGTATGTTTTTCAGGACTCCTCCGACTGTACACGTAAAATAGGAACATTTCATTGTCTACAAACTACACCTCAGTGAAGTTGATTTTAAGATGAGAATAGGTGAACTCACAGAAATGGAGAGCAGATCAGAGGTTACCAGGGGTTGGGGCTATGGGAGACTGCTTAGTAGGTGCAGTCTGTTTGGGGTGATGACAGAGTTGTACACCGCTGCAGGCATAATTAATGCCACTGAGTTGCACACTTAAAAATGATTCAAATGGCAAATGCTTTGCTATGCATATTTAATTGCAATTTAAAAAAAAAAAAAAAGCTAAAAAACAAGCAAACAAATAAACCTGGTTCTATCCCAGCTCTGCCCGTGCTGCCTGAATGACCTTGGGTGAGTCCCCAAGGTCTGAGAAACTTGCTTCTTCGCTATGAGTAGAGATAGGAATATCCAGGGGACAGCCTCACTATGAAGCCCAAGTGAGATGGTGTCTGCGAGCTAAGGAAGTCCTTGCAGACTGTATATGTTTCTGTAAACATAAGCTCTTATCACCCTAATTCTGTGATTCTCCATGGCTACTGTACATGAACACATAATTCGTACGGGGCATCGTCTGCAAACATGTGGAAGTGTCTTCTCCACGGGACCCTGCACCCAGATTCTATAGATTTAACCCCACATTCTTTCTGCACAATTTCCCTGGGCTAGTCAAGTGCCATTATTAGATTTCCTAACAGAGCCCCGTTACAGTGGCTCCTATGTGCTCTGAAGGAGAAGCCACCTACAGGTGATTGTGAGGCCTAAAACTACCTTCTACAAAGGAGGGATAAAACCACATCCCCAGGCAAGAGGAACCTAACCTTTTTGGAGTATCTCTTACGTGTCAGGCTTTCTGCTAGGCAATCAATGTATATTTCCTCCTTCGATCCTCACCGCACCTCTCACAGAGAGGATTTCTAGGCTCATTTTACTAATGAAAAAACTGGAAATCAGAGGGGTAAAGTAACCCGCACAGAGTCCTGCAGTCCTAGTCCCCTGCCGTGACCTGTATAGACCTCTGTCCACACTGCATCATGTTATCTTCTAGTATGTTCTACACAGTGAGCTCCACTGTGCCCAAATTCTGAGTGGGAGCAGAGTGGCCCATGTCACCTGCAGAGTCCAGAAAGTCTTTCTACTGGAGCTGGGTCTGAAAGTAGAAACTCCCATTGTAGGACAAAGAGAGGCCCCAACGGCAGAAGAAACTGCCCGAGCAGAGTCTCAGAGATGGGAAAATCCTGTCATGTGACCAGGGTGACCAGAAGAGCAGAAGGTGGGGCATAAGAGGGAGAATGGAAATAGATGAGGCTGGATAAGAAGGTGGAGCCATATTGGAAAGGTGCCATCCTGAGGGGTTTGCATTTTCTTTGGGGTAATAAGGAGTCAGGAGGATTGTTTTGAGCAGGAGAATGGCATGACCAAATCCATTGCAGAAAGATCATTCTGGCAGAGGCATAAAGACATTTAAAAAAAAAAAAACAAAAAAACCATGATTTACGTGACCTGAAGGTTGGGTTTTGATTCACAGTCTGGAAGGGGCATTTATTAGCTCTAATGGACTAAGAGACAAATGGGTCTCGTGTGCCCAGCTAAGGAGCTTTGACCCTACCCTGTGGGTGACTGGGGAGCCTTTGAAGGAGGGCAGAGATGTGGTCAGATCTGCCAAAAGAAAACAAAAAATATCAATGGTGTGCTATGTTAATGTATGATTCCACTTAGGCTTTTGGAATATTGAAAATAGCCTGAAGACCCCATCATGACCTTGCCAGAAGCCAGGTCAGAAATTTCTGGATCAAATGATTTCTTACTCCCCTCCAGCTCTGACAGCCTAAGATTCTGTAACAAGGAAGTTAAAGCTATTGCCAAAACCTATAATGCATCACAGTGTCAGACTTTGGGATTATCTGCTGCTTGGGGTTTTCCACACCACTGCTCCCCTTCATTAGTGGGGATAATTGAGAGTTGACTGCAGTCCTTACCACTGTTGTGATGGGTATTTGAAACTAAATTCCGGCAAGCAGGAGATGTGTGAATATTTATCTCAGCTGCAGAAAGTTAATGCAGTGTGGCATTAATTACCCTGTCTGAGCCTGCTGTCTTCTTCTGTTTTTAGGTGTCATTCTCTGTTGAATAAATTAGTTTCCAAAATTAGAATAGAGCAAATTGTAGGGTGAGATCAAGGCGGCCTGAGTTCTTAGGATATCCAAAAAGAAGAGTGGGCAGAGAAGTTCTACCCAGGAATGATGAAGATACATCCTATAGCCCAGCATAGACGGGACATGTCTTTTCCCCAGAACTTGTACTTGACTTCACTACTTCTCCCTTTGCTCCACCCCGCCCACCCCCAAAACACAAACACGGTAAGGTTGCATGGTTAGCCTTGCAGTAGGTATTTGAAACATTTCAAGGCATTGGTAGGGAAGAGATGAGGTGCATAACAAATCCTCTTGCTATAGATTTTGCTGGGTTAGAGTTTGAGAGTTTGAGAGAATTAAGCCAAACTGGACTGTATTTAGGACAAAGTGATCAGCACAGAGGAGAGAGTAGAAGCTGTATCATAGTCATTCATTAATCCAACAAATTCATTCATTGAGCACCTACTGTGCTGGGTCCACACGTGTAAAATAGCAGAAGAACTTAGCAAGCAGTAACCCAGAGGTAGGATATGGAATAATGGGCTTCCCTATTTTCTGTCATGAGACATTTGGGAGAAAGATTACACTTACTCTGTATGTTTCTAAGGGCAGTATGAAGTCCCATGGGTGGGAAGCATGGAGGGACAAATTGGTATTCTCTCCTGTTATAGAATAGGGGGTCTCAAAGGATAGACGGATGCTTTTTCCTGGAAGAATACAGACGTAGTGAGGTCTAGAAGAAGACATCTTAGATTTGACAGCAGGAGTCCTGGATTCTGTTCAGGATGTGGTTTCTAAGTAACTTTGTGATTCTAGGGAAACAAAAGCTCCCTTCTCTAGGATTCACATTCTTCACCTATAAAATGATGGATCTGGACAAAATTATCTCCTAGTCCATTCCCACCGTACAATAAAAGCAAGCAGTGTGATCTATTAAATGCATGAGGTACAGCTCGATGACCTTGAGATCATGCCACTTCTATGACCTTCAGATTTTATCTGCAAAATGAGATGGAAAGAAGAAAAGCCACTCCCAGGACAGTTAAGCAGATAAAATAAGACAGGAGGGTGCTTTGTAAACCTCGAAGCACTCTACAACACTACAGATTGAAGGACTGGTCTTTTCTCTCTCTCTCTCTTTTTTTTTTTTTTTTTCCACGGCAGTTGTTGTAGTAGCCTAGAAAAAGCACTGGACCCTACTTTCAGGTCTCACGTTCCAAACTTCCCTAGCTGTAGGAGCATGGAAAATTGCTTCACTGCTTTGTACATGATTTCCCATTTGCAAAACAGATAAAACATCTGCTTTACAAGTCTGTTGTGATAAGCTAAAAAGACACTGTACTTAAAGATACCTAGCATGGTGCCAGACGCATAGCCAGGGCTCCCAGAATATCAGTTCAATCTGATGGTTGAAGAAAATAAGCAAATAGAAAGGATCTATACCCACATGGCAACAGGCAGGCTAATATAGAAATATGACAGAATTAAGATGTCACTGTTTCCTTTTAACTCTGGCGCAAATATCCAAGAGTGGACAGCAAAAGGTCAAGTGTAAAGGAAGGGCCTATATATGCCTAAGACCAGTGTCTTGATCTGATCTGCTTGGCCAGTGCACCCCGGGCCGTCTCAACATGAAGTCTCAGGTAGTGTCAACAAGGCTAAACACCATTTCCCATATGCCTTTGGACTGAAGGTTTGCTTTGTCACATACAGGTCAAAATCCCTGTGTGTGTCTCAGGACAGCCAGTTCCAGGGTGCAGGCGGATGACTGGTCAACCCTGAAGCAGGAGATTTAGTGGAAATGAGTCCCAGAAGCTCTTCACTAAGAGCTAAAGGCATAATCGCTGTTTTTCCTGCTCAAAAGCGTACTCAGTCCTCACTGCCTGCAGAAACCAAAGACAGTTTGAAATAGAATTTCAGTGGTTTCAAGTAGACATTCATAAAACTATGTTGGAAAATTTTCGACTCGACTCTTGATGATTGTTATTTTTTGAAGACCTCTTCCTGCCAAGCGCTGTGCCTGGACGCTTTACATATAGATTATCTCGAATTCTCTCAAGAACCCTGTAGGATAAACAGTATTATTCCTATGTAATGGTTGGGAAAAGTGAGGCTCAGCAAGGATAAGTATCTTGCCCACCTCACACAGGTCGTCCAGCTCTCTCTGCTATACCTTCCTTTTCCCCTAATGGGGAACCAGTCTCAGCTTGAAAACCAAGGACAGACCTGGGTGAGTAGTTATTCTTAGTGATTAAACAAAGTTGCCAAAATGACATGCGTCATGATCAAATAATCCAAAACGTACCTAAGGTCATCCATCATAAACTGTCATCTTTCTGTTCTCATCCCAAACCCTCTTTCCCAAGCTGTGTCAGGAAATCCTAACTGGAAAAGAGCAGGTCTCACTTTGTCCTTCTGTCCATAGGAGCTGGAGCATCTCTATGCACAGATCAACAGACCTAAGAAATAGCATCGATGTGGGCTCATGGCAGGTGCTTCAAGACTGGCATGGAAATCGGCATCGTGACAGGCTCTCTTGTATTCTTTCACCTCACCTCATCCCATGAAGAAATTCACGACTGCCCAACAGAACTCATTTGGAAGAGGGAACTAGGAATTCATGGCAACAATGGCAGATAACTATGGCAGCACAAGAGGAAAAAAAAACACACAAAAGTATAAAAAATCATACCCAACATTAAATCACAAATCAAGCCAATGCTTACCTGACAAATATTCTGAGCTCTCTCAGCATGGGTTTAAGATGACCCAGTACGCAAAATCATAATTCTCTTTTTATTTCTCAACCTGTTGGCCACTGTAAAGACATCAAATGTGGAGTTACAGGCCTCAGAGAGTGACAGCAGGGTTGGCACTGACTTCTTTTAGACATGAGCAAGATGTCCTTGTGACAACAGTATCGTCATCCCTTTGCCTTTTGACGTATGATGATGTATTTTCATCACTCCACAGGGCCTGGTCTGCCATTCTGTCCCCTTTCCTTGGTCATGTTTAAAAATTAATGGGTGTAAAGATTTTTGTATCGCTTCTGACTTTTTTTAGATATGGGTGAGGAAATCTAACTGGAAAAGAAAAGCCTCATATGAAAGGAATTCACTTGAAAATCACAAGACGGATAAGTGGTTGATTATGATCAAGAATGTTGCCAAAACACCCCTTTAGCTCTTCTGCACTCTGGTGAAGACAGACGGCTTTCGGTTCAAATCTTCATTCTGCGAGTAGGAAAGGACGTCGGAATCCCATTGATGAGAAAGACGAAAAAATGCATCTGGTTTTCTAAGAAGCTCTAAACTCTTAAGTACAATAAAATGATATTTTTTATTTTTCCGATATCTTGCTGCTGTGATGCTATGCAGACAAGTGTCTTCTCCACGTGCCATTTTCAAAGAAAAGTCATTTGCCAAATAATTCTGGTACAATCCTGGTTATGCGGTTTTGGATCTTAAAACCGACTTTCTAATGGAACAATGGTGACACGAATATTCGGAATAACAAACTGATTCCAGGATCACAACTGTTCATCGCTATCTCTTTTTGTACATCAGAAAATTCAAATGGGATTTTTATTTTATAACTTGAAAAAAAAAAAAAAACCTTACCATTAAACTCTTTAAATATTTAAGGGAAATGGCTTTAAGGAGTTCTAATGAAAAAAAAATGCCAGTTTTTTTTTTTTTTGTAAATATAAATGTTAATAAAAATGCTTTTTAATAATGCCATTACACTGTAGAGAAGGTAGCAGATTGAGTGCAGGATGTGACAAACTTGATGGATGGGGCTCCCTCTCCAGATGTTATGTGGAGCAGATGGGGGAAAGCTGGAGTTCAGGGACAGGTGGCAGAGCAGTTGGCCAATCCATAGCTAGTGAGCAAGAAGGGAGCACGTGACCCCACCGTCTACTCCAGCCCTTCCACAAGAACACCCGCCCTCGGTGGAGAACACAAGACAATGCTCACATTTTGAAGGCCTGTCCTTTAGATTCTGAAACTCCCTCCCATCTCTTCACGCCCACCGACCCCCATAGAGATCATTGAACTGTTTGTATGTGAAACAGAAGAGTTTAAGCTTCCTTTTTTTACATTGATGAGACAAAAAGTACAGTGTTCAGTTCATACATTTAGCACATGATTTTCATAAAGAATCTCTCTATTTTTGCCCTACAGAGAATTGTGCTACAGGTCAAGTGTGTTTTCCCGATGTTCCAGTATGTTGAATTTAGTGGTTTAACACTAAGGAGAAAACTTTAGAGGACCATGCGGTTAACTGGATTTGGGGTTAACTATCATTACTTGGTTTTAAACCTTGGGAAGTAGAATTGGCATTGATATGATTGACTTCAGTACCTGTGTATCTTGGTTCTTCATATGAACAGAAACAAAAGTGATTTGAAAGAAGGTAATACTTGGCTCACAAAGAGAAAATCGAAAATCAAGGTAATTGTCACTGCTCGAGGCCCAAATTTGACACTGACAGATGGCTGGAACGTAATTTTTTCCCACTTAGGTAAACTGACCAAATGTCCGTACAGAATATATGTCAACGTCATCCTAATGTGGAAGGTCCAAAGAACCAGAAAAGCGCAAAGGGCCGTTTACCCCCCTCCCCCCATAACTGTCACCTATTGGTCCACATGATTTCTCCAGGAATGCACGTCCATTTTATAATTAAATAATCCTTTCACACAAAGGGGAAAATGGGAAAGGTCTGATAACCATGAGAGTCGTCTTAAAACCGGTTCAATCCTGTTTCCTGGGGATTTGATACACTAGGCAGTTCCCATGGGGGAAATGGCTTCAATTGCTCCGTTGTCCATGATTCTGATTCTAACAAGTGGTGCTATATCTTCTCCCTCAATATGGCTGTCTTGACTTTGCCTTGAAGCACGACGCCATTACACTGATGCTTTGGGCTGCCTGTGACACGTTCAAAGTGAACGCCAGCCTGGCCAGTGTTGCTGTTTCAGTTACACCTTCTGGAGTTCATTCCATAGCAGGGAGTGACAGCCCAGTGGACCTGTCATCATTCACTGAATGTGACCCAAAGTGTAACTGGCTCTGAACTTAACAAAGAGGCCCATGTGATGCATTGCAGTGAGGGAAATAAGGTCAAGATTTTAAACTGCCATCCACGTTGTCATTGGCAGAATTCTGTTTTTTAACAAGCACTGGTTGGTGAGCTCAGAACCACCATATCCTATCCCAAGAGTACAGTGGAATTTCCAAATAAGAGCCGAGGAGCCAAAACCATAAGGCCCTGGAGAGTCTGCCCAGTTCCGGTTAGACCGATAGAAAATCCGTGTGTACAACTGTTAATTCCTCATCCTTCACTAGCACTAAATTTGTCACTTTAAATTTTGAAACCAGGGAAACGCCACCTGTCCTTCTGTCCCCATGCCCCGTAGCTCTACAATCTTTCCATGCCGCAAGACTTTTTTTATAATTCGTCCTCATCCCAGTGTCTCCTGAAACCCCATCCTGTCATGTACCGGGCACCTTCTTTTAAAAAAAAAAAAAAAATGTTTACTCTGTGGGTTTGGTTTATTTCAATTTCTGCGTTCTGACACATATTTTTTTAATAAAGATGAGAAAGAGAAAGTGACTGTTTCAGTACATTTCTAGACCTACTTTAACTTTACCTCAGATGACAGTTTGTTAACATATATGGACACATTATTTTTAACTTTATGTACAATACATTCAGCAACAGTGAAATTTTTAGAAATTTTCCATTAATTTCTGTAACACGCCATGTATAACTGTTAACAAATAAACATGTTTGAGAACAACAGCTTAGCCTGGTTTTATTCTGCAAGTTTCTACTGGATACTCAGACGAAGGATTGGAAGACAAAACTGCTTCTATCTAAGCATCCATCTGACCAGGCAAAGGCCTCTGTTTTCCTGGCGGAAAGAGGAGGAAAGCTTCATTGAGGAGTTAGATCAGCTCATCCTCACTTTACTTCAGGCACTTGTATGCTTGGAGAAGCAGTCGCAGCGAAGAGAGAGGAGTGTGTAGTCAAAAAATTGGGAAAGACCCCACGACTAGGTCTGTAAGTTGTGTCTCCCCCTTAAAAAAAAAAAAGCCTGATAAACTCTCGGTTTGAAAACCAAGGTTCATCGACACCTTCAAAGAGTTTGCGTAGTTCAGTGTAAGGTCGTCTGCTTTAAGAGATCCAAAGAGGAAGCATTTATCTTTCTTCACATTCCCCCATGCAGTCCACATCAACAAACATGAGACAACATAAGACAAAACTCAGGTTTGGAGCTGGACCTTGACTTGTATGTGTATTAAAGAACAGAAAATGTTTATGTGTGCATATCAATGTTTATGCGTGTGTATGTATGTATGTGTATATATGTGTGAGATTCTCATTTCATTTTACATCTAAATTAGTTGATCAGCCAGATCACAGATTGCAGTTAGATCATTGACATGACAAAAAGTAACACCTCCGTTTAGGAATGGTTATGTTAATAATTGCAGACCCACATGCCCTCGTATGACCTCGTTACACAGAAAGTATTAAACAGATGTCATTGCCACACTGAGACAATGAAGGAATGGGCTGAAATTCCAGCAAAATAAATTTGGGGCATATAGAAGACACAACTTTCATACAGTAAGAAATGCTCACTCCTGGATCAAATGGCTAGAAAATATTATACAGGCTCTTGTGAATGATAGCTGTGGCTCACAATTATGTGCCCAGCAGGTGCTATAAGCTTTTTGTCCATTGCCCCAGGTAATTTCCTTAACAAATGGGTAGATATATTCCCCAACTTATAGATTAAAAAAGACACAGAGAGATTGAATAACTTCCAGCCAGCAAATGGTAGAGTTGAGACTTGACTTCTGAGTCTCTTTACTCATAGTTGTTTTTAATTGTTAAAAAAAAAAAAATTCACTTTTTTTAATAGTTCTGCATAAACTCATTGACAGCTTTGACTTTCTTTCCCAGACCTCTAGTTGATCTTTGGTAATAAGGTAGATTTCTAAGTTCCTCCAGTTTAAAGTAAAAAGAAAACCCCATTAGATGTTACCATCTTATGTTGCTAAATACACAGTTTTTTCTTTAATTGGCCCTTTTGAAAGGGTACATATCTGAGAGGTAAAGAATACACCTTTTAGTCCAACTAGTTCAAGTTTACCTGAACCCAAGCACTGGTGCTTTACCTTTCCAATCTAAATGAATCCTAAAGAAGTGGCAAATTAAAAGGTGTCCTATTTAACTGCTAGGCGGATGCCAAAATAAATCAGGCAGATATATCTGCTTTCATTTTGTGCTTGAGAGCAAGCCCTTGTTGTTTTGACAGTAAGTGTTTTTTTGTTTTACTCAGAATGACAGTAGGAGAAACGCCTCGAATAAAAACTGATTTCATTGAAATCAACCTTCAAAGCTTTGAAAGCTTTTAAAAGGTGTTTCAATTCAAGGCAAATGCGAGCAACAGTGCCTGACAGGTTAAAAAAAAAAAAAAAAAAAAGATCTCCATGGCTTTTAAGCCATTTAGTGACTTGTTCTCAGTATTTATGTTAAAATATGAATGATGGCTGCCATTCTTGTGTTCCTACTGTGTGTCACCCATTTTCCAACTCCTATCTCTAAATCTTTATGCAACCCGCATGAAGAAAGAATGCGGTCCACTTTACAGTCTAGGAAACTGAAAGTCCGCAATGTTATGGAGCGGCTATCGACTAATAGAGGCAAGAGCTCACCCAGAGGCTGGAAGGGTGCCCAGGATCCAATTCCCAAGTCTCTCCTCTAGTCCATGGCTGCTTCTGGCTTCAGGATTTCTGTGATGTCGAAATGCCCAGGCACCAGCGATGAAATCCTTGGAGCCATTCTGTATTCAATTCTAAGTAGTGACTGTTCTATTACAAGAATCACACCATGCGTTACCCTGACTGACGCAGTACGGAAATTGATTCTTAAAAGTGAAATGACTGTCGTTGTTTTCAAACAAAGGAAAAATTCGGTTTTATTCTCAAGAACTGTAAGTGGCTGTAACCCAAGCCAATGAATATTTAATTTCAAAACAAAACCCTAGCATTCACTTTATCTTCCAGGGTACCAAGATCTGAAGAGGGAGCCTTTTTGAACAGGTTTTCTGCTTATCGTTTGCCGGAGAATATTAATGACTGCCAAGTGGAAAATGTCTAAATATTCTTGCGAGACGGCATCCTCTGGTGACTTGGGCCTTTAATCTCCTGAACACCTCTCCCCACTCCTGTCACTCACGCTGGGGTCGCAGCCTGGAGTGGGGAGCAAGCAAGTGAGGTTGGAGATGTCCACAGTAAAGCGCTGAAGTCCTCTCCGTGCTCTGCTTTTAGCCCTTCTATGGTGCCTCCGCTTTGGGGGTGGGGAGAATCCTGAAATCTGTCTCATTTCAGATTATAGGTCACAGTCACTCACCTATAGCTCAAGGTCATGAGCTTAAGAATCCAGGAACTTGGGGCGCCTGGGTGGCTCAGTCGGTTGAGCGGCTGACTTCGGCTCAGGTCATGGTTTCATGGTTCATGAGTTCAAGCCCCACGTCGGGCTCTGTGCTGACAGCTCGGAGCCTGGAGCCTGTTTCGGATTCTGTGTCTCCCTCTCTCTCTGACCCTCCCCCGTTCATGCTTTGTCTCTCTCTGTCTCCAAAATAAATAAACGTTAAAAAAAAAAAAAAAGAATCCAAGAACTTAATTACTTAAATAATTAAGGAAAGTTGTCTCCTCTTGCCTGTCTTGTCCCCTTCATAGAGGGAAAAAGAAAGGTGGTCCATGATCCCACGGTCCAGCGTATGTCCTTTGGGGAGAAAGCAGCATTGTAGCATAAACTAAAAAGTAAAGGGAACCTTACTCGATGGCTAGCCCCCTTTCATCAGAAGAGAGGCAAATGATAGCAAAGGCAATCGGGTAGATACTCTCAATAATCTGTTTTTTGTTTTTCTCTGTTGTGCACTAAACAAAGGTAAACTGAGGAAGTGGAGAATTTGACTAAATCTTCGCCCTTTGCTTATCATTTGTCTCTTTTCTCGTGTAAGTGGAGCACGTTGTCTTTACTGATGAGTCCAGATAGGGCATCTTCTGCAGAGTGGACCCTGAATTCGGAAAGTCTGAATTAAGGTTCTGGCTGCAGGCGTGCCCGTTGTTTGACCTCAGACAAATCATGTAAGCTCTCTAAAATTTGGTTCGCTCACATGTAAAATTGAGACAATAATATCTACCTCATTGGGCTGTTATGAGAAATAAATTTGATAATTCCGTACCTGGAACATAGTAAATGCTCAGTGCACGTTACCTTTTATTATCAAAGACGGTCTGAAAGCTCTTGTGTATTTTTGTACTTAATTCTTTGACTTTATCCTTTATTCTTTCACATCCATTCTCCCAGCACAGCGCTCTGCTAAGTGTCAGAATGGCAGTGAGTGATTATTATCTCTATTTTATTGTCAAAGAAAAGCAAAGGAGCATACACATACCTCTTTGAAATTTTTTCACTGGCAACATTTGAAGCAAAATGCATCATGGGTGTATTCATGTAACAAGGAGTTATTAAGCACATGCTGTGTGCCAGGTCCTGGGATAAGCCCTGGAGATTCAGAAATTTCTTTTTTAAATGCATCCATGGCTGTCCCTGCTTCCAGAAGCTCAAAATCTGATGGGAAAAGTAGGTTAATAGATGAGTAAATTATAGTAGGATTAGTGCTGGAATAAAGGCACTTGGTAACATGAAGGGAGTGGTGGGGCAAGTCTGTATAAAAGTGTTGATGGCTGTGTTGTGTCCTAGGAAATGAGTAGGAGTCCATCAAGAGGCATTGGCAGCGGATGGAAAGTTTTAGAAGAACCGGCAGGGCCGGGCACCTGGGTGGGTCGGTCAGTTAAGCATCCAACTCTTGATTTCAGCTCAGGTCATGACCTCACAGTTCGTGGGGTTGAGCCCCCCATAGGGCTCTGTGCTCAGAGGGTGAAGCCTGCTTGGGATTCTCTCCATCTCTTCTCCCTCTGCCCATCCCCCGCTCACATTCGCTCTCCCTCTCTCCCTCTCTCTTGCTCTCGCTCTTGCTCTCACTCTCTCAGAATAAACAAACAAACAAAAAGAACTAGCAGGGCCAATGAGCATGGGGTGCCTGGAGTGACTGCAAGTGAAGGGAGAAAATGACTCACTATTTAAGCTGTTGAATAACACAGGGGGGAAAAAAGCAGCTTCTCAATTCATATTTCAAAGCTAGAATAACAAAACATCAAAAAGTAGGATAAATTATAGCCTAATCTTTCTAATGAATAATCAGAAATTCCTAAATTAAAGATTAGCAAGTTAAACCCAGCTGTAAACCATGACTAAATAAAGTTGATTCTTGGAATGCAATTAATAGGTCAAGAGAGCCTGTCTCATCTTAGTGGATGCCAAAAAGGCATCTGATAAAATTCATTATCCTCTGCCATTGGGAACTAGAATTAAAGAATTCCCTTCACATGATAAAGAACATCTACATGAAACCAACAACCAATATGAAATGTAATGGCGAAACCTGTAGTCATTCCCATTAAAATCAAAGGGAGGTCAAACTGTCAGCTTCTATCACCTCAAATCAGTGCATGCGTTAATATAAGAAAAGGAAATCAAGTATTAAAAATGAGGAAATTATCAGTGTTTGCAGATTATACTTTCTAATGAGAAATATCAGAAACGATAAGAAACTAATAGAATTAAGAGGGTTAGTTTAAAAGTAAGCATATAAAAATCAATATTTTCTATATTGCTAGAAATGGCCTTTTAGAACACTTCATGGTATAAGTAGATTCCATTACCCAAGAATAAGTTTAATACTGAAGATATAAGGTCTGGATTTTTAAAAACGACAAAATGTTGTCAGCGGGCACAAAGTAACTAAACAAACTGAGGAAAGAAGGTTCAACATTACAAAAATGTCACTTCTCCCTGATTACAGATGGTGCCTGATTTCTGACGGGTCGACCTATGATTGTTCAAGCTTACCATGGCGAGACAGCAGTACGCATTCGTTAGAAACTGTAGTTGGAGGTTTGATCTTTTCCTGGGCTGGCGATAGGTTGTAAGATGCTCTCCCGTGATGTTGGGCAGCTCAGCCATACAGTCACCAGGGTTGACAACCAATACACGTACAACCATCCTGTTGTTCGTGTCCAGCATATGTAATAAATTACATGAGATTTTGAACATTTTATTATAGAATAGGCTTTATGGCAGATGATTTCTCCAGTTGCCAGCTGCTGTGAGTGTTTGAGCACATTTAAGGTACGCTAGACGAAGCTATGATGTTCCGCAGATTATATGTATTACGTGCATTTTTCACTTATGATATTTTCAACTTAAAATGTGTTTATTGGGAGGGGGCGCCTGGGTGGCTCAGTCGGTTGAGCGTCCAACTTCAGCTCAGATCATGATCTTATGGTCCGTGAGTTCGAGCCCCACGTCAGGCTCTGTGCTGACAGCTCAGAGCCTGGAGCCTGCTTCAGATTCTGTGTCTCCCTCTCTCTCTGCCCCTCCCCTGATCATGCTCTGTCTCTCTCTCTCTGTCAAAAATAAACATTTTTTAAAAAATACTTTTTTAAAAAATGGGTTTATCGGTACGTATAAATGAGGGAAGATCTGTAATTTACAACACTGCAATTCCAAACATAATCTCGATTCTATATCTCCAATCACATATTCATGTTCAGTCATATTCTAATGTGTCTCTGAAAGAGAAAAGCTAGTGAGAATATTCCAAAAAAAGTTAATTTAATGGAAAGAAACTCATACTATCAAAAAGATCTCAAAATATAAAGACAAAATAATTTTAAATTATTGTTAAAGGGCCAAAAAAATAGAATGATCAATGAAACGGAATGTAAGACACAGAGGCCCAAGAAATTAAAGTATAATTAATTAATGTGTAATTGAAAGTATTTGGATCAGTGGAGCTAAAGACTTTTCAAATAAATGAACGGGGGTAATAAAAACTGCTAGAAAAAGATTCCTACCTCACACCATATTGTTAATTAAATTCCACATAAATGAAATATCAAATAGACATGAAAGTGTATTTAAGGGGAAAATATTAATGAATGTTTATGTAGGTGTAAAAAGCCCCCCCCCCCATAAATATACAGAAAATACATATTTCTAAAAATTTGGATAGATTTAATTTCATGAAAAGCTCTATTTACATAAAAAATGCTACAAAGAACATTATAAGGCCTTAGAAAATTAGGAAAATATGTATAGCATACCTTATAAATAGAGCTTTACTATCCTGAATATACAGAGAGCTCCTAAAAGCTTATAGACAAAGTTTATAGAAACATTAGTAAACAATATGAACAATTCCTAAAAGAGAAATACAAAGTGTTTCATAAATAATAGCTCCATACAGAAAGTAACAATGTTTCATCAATAGGGAGTCTGTTAACTAAATGATGATATTATGTGGCATTTTTTAAAAAAAAATGGAACAAGTCTAAATAATTTAAATTAAAAAATATCAAAGGTACATAAAAAGACTGGTTTTGGTAAGTTCCTGGGGTTTTTTTTAATGTTTTTTTTTTAATTTTTTTCATCTTTATTTATTTTGAGAGAGAGACAGAGTGCGAGTGGGGAAGGAACAGAGAGAGAGGGAGACACAGAATCTGAAACAGGCTCCAGGCTCCAAGCTGTCAGCACAGAGCCCAATGTGGGGCTCAAACTCACAAACCGTAAGATCATGACCTGAGCTGAAGTCAGCTGGTTAACCGACTGAGCCACCCAGGTGCCCCTTTAATGGGCACCTCTCTCTTTTGAGAGAGAGAGAGACAGAGAGAGAGTGTGCGCAGGGGAGGGGCAGTGAAAAAGAGAGAGGAAGACACAGAATCTGAAACAGGCCTCAGGCTCTGAGCTGTCAGCACAGAGCCCAACGTGGGAGTTGAAATTGGGACCAGCGAGATCATACCTGAGCTGAAGTCAGATGCTCAACCAACTGAGCCACCCAGGCACCCCAGGTAAGTTCCCATTTCTATTAATAATATAAAAAGTATGCATCTAGGTGCTTATGTATCCATAGAAAATGTTTATTATGGAATTCAGGAAACTTCCCATTCATTTAATAAATATGTATTGAGTACCTGCTATGTGCCAGGCATTGTTCTATATGCTGGGGAAGCAAAGTCTTTGCCCCCATCCATCGGTGTTAGGCACATGCTAACCCGGGGCGGGGGGGCGGGTGGGGGGGGTGGGGAGGGAATGGGGTGAGAAAACAAACTTCTCATCTAAACCTAATTGCACTTTTTGAAATGTTGCTGCACACTTTATATTTGCAATATTGCTAGTGGCCAAACATATTTTTTAAATACATACATTTGTGTAATAAATTCGCATGAAAACAAGATAATTTTTGTCTCTCAAATTAGCAGTGACAAAAATGTATTTATCCCCAGGTTGGTAAGGATATGAGGATGCGGGCACCCTCAAATACTTGGAGTATTTGATTCAAAGATATTTTTAAATCAAAATCTCTTAAAAAAGGTGCATAATGTTCAACATGGTAATTCCATGCCTAAAACTGGAATTCATAAGATGAAAATTCCCATAGTAGTGAACAAATAGATATTAATAGGCCCTTCACTTATATAATGTATAATAGAGAAATACTGGAAGTCTAAATTACCAGTGCTATGAGAATGTCTAAATGTTATATCTGTAGAATGGGATGCTGTTCCCAAATGCCCAATGATAAGCTCCTTGAAGACAGGGGCCATATTTCTCATATTTATCTTTGCCAACAATAAGTAAGATTTATGAATGTGAACTATGCAATCATTAAAATAATGTTGTAGGGGTGCCTGGGTGGCTCAGTCGGTTGAGCGTCCGACTTCGGCTCAGGTCATGATCTCGCGGCTTATGAGTTCGAGCCCCACGTCGGGCTCTGTGCTGACGGCTCAGAGCCTGGAGCCTCTTCAGATTCTGTGTCTTTCTCTCTCTCTCTCTGCCCCTCCCCTGCCCACACTCTGTCTCTCTCTGTCTCTCAAAAATAAATAAACGTTAAAAAGAAAAAAATTTTTTAAATAATGTTGTAGAACCTGTATTTTATCCCAGGGTTTCCTATGCCACTTTTTTTTTTCAAGTTATTTATTTATTTACAGAAAGAGAGAGAGCACGCATGAGCAGGTAAGGGGGAGAGAGAGAGAGAGAGAGAGAGAGAGAGAGAGAGAGAGAGAGAATCCCAAGCAGGATCCTCACTGTCAGCATGGAGCCCTACACAGGGCTTAAACTCGTGAACTGTGAGATCATGACCTGAGTGGAAATCAAGTGTTGGACGCTAGCCTAACTGACTGAGCTGCCCGGGAGCCCTATCTCCATGCCACGTTTTTATTAACAATTCAGTATAGCAGAATGTAAAGTCATCTATACATTATGATTCTAATTTGGTTATATAAATATATGCATTCACATACATTCATACAAAAAACCTACCAAAACCCAGGGAATAGGATTACATATGACTTCCATTTTATTCTTTGTGCTGAATGTTATTTTGTTTTAAATTTTCCCTATGATGAATATCTATTGACTATTTCATATTTATTTATTTTTGAAAAAGAGAAAGAGAGAGAGCACAAGCAGGGGAGGGGCAGAGAGAGTGGGAGTCACAGAATCCAAAGCAGGCTCCAAGCTCTGAGCTGTCAGCACAGAACCCAACATAGGGCTCAAACCCACGAACTGTGAGTCATGACCCGAGCCGAAGTTGGATGCTTAACCAACTGAGCCACCCAAGCACCCTAATATCTATTACCTTTTTAGGCATAAAGAAATAAACTTTATTTTAGGAAACAAGGAGCTATTAGACACATATGTCCAATGCAGATAGCATCATAATAGATAATATTTGTTGAGTTTTTCATTTGTGGCCAGATACTGTGTGAAATGCTTTACTTAAATCATTGCAATTCATCATCCTCACTACAGTTCTGTGAGGCTCAAACTGTTACTGTTCCCATTTTGCAAACTATGACACTAGGTTTAGAAAGCACCCAGGTCACAGAAGCAGCTGCTGGAAGGGCCGAGATTGACACCACGGTCTGACTCCAGAACCTGGGTTCTTACTTACACCAGGTTGACTCCACACTGAGCATCAGTACAGTGCCCACTGAACCTTCCAGAGGTGATTTGGTGATGTTGGATGACGGAGAGAGAGAAGAGGGTTTGGAATGAACACAACGGGCTCAAACACGTAAGTAGTGTTTCCCTCTATGCTTCAAACGACCCTGGTGAAGCAGTCGCTAGAGATCTCTTGATCCCCTTCTCAAAGGAAGCCAGTCTTTGGACCCATTTTGAATGAGTCGCTATCATCCTCCAAACAGGTTCACAGAGGCCTTAGGAAAGACCCGGCACCCTGCCCCGCATGCATTCTTGGAAAAGGTGGGAACAGCGTGGGGAGGCCTGGGCCGCGGTGCATCTTGCACAGCCAGTGCATGTTGGCTCAGCGGGCACGACGTTTCTCTGGGGAACACCAAAGACGTTTTAGAGATGGCAGCAGCTGGGGAGTTGAAAGAGGGCCCACGGGTTCCTGTTCCCAAGCAGCCGCAATCTGCCTTTCTTCTCACGGCTATGGCAATACCATCACCACCCGCCTCCCCTTGCCTCAAAAAGCCATGATCAAGGGAAACCATCTAAGTCAGTCTATGAAACCCATAATTCATGATTCACAATTTCTAACGACACTTTCTTTATTTAGCATATACTTCTTATGTTAGCAAATATAAAAATTAAAAACACGGGGGGGGGGGGATAAAATATAAAAGGTAAAATATATAAATATAAAGCTTTCCTAAGCTTGCTTCTAACTCTAATATCTCTGCTACCCCGTTTTGCCATTCGTTTTTGGATCATCTTACTATGCTACAGCAATTATAAATACATTTGCTATATTTATATTTGCTATTCATAAGCACAGCTTGTATAGCTAAGCTATAGCATAGCACTTATAAATAGCAATACCACAGCAATTATAAATACAGTGTTAATATGACAACTTTAATATTACAGAGAAAACTAACTCTTGACCATGCCCTTCCGTCCTTGTTCCTTTCCTAGAGAAAACCAATGAGGCATTCAGGCTACTCTCCTAGAGTCTTCTAGGTATTGACACTCACAAAGGTTTACTACCAGAATACATAGTTTTATCTCTTGGTGTTTGCTTTTTTAATACATAAATAGTATGCTGGGCATGTAAGTTGTTTGTCTTCACTGAACCATGGATTTGGAATATCACCCTTCATGTACACGTAGATCGATATAGATAAATGTGTACGTACGTGCGTGTCTCTAAAGCGGAGGCACAGTGTCCCTACAGTAAAGTGCACAAGTCTTCAGTGTGCAATTCAAATCCCAGCTGCTCAGTTCTGTCACCTCCTGGCTCTGTGACATTGGGTGAGTTAACTTCTCTGAGCTACCATAGGCTCATCTGTAAAACACAGATGAGAATATCTTTGTAATGAGGAATAAGTGAGCCAGCATTCATAAAGTGCCTAGCATCTGTAAACTCTGCATTCGTGTCTCTTAAGTATTAATGACGTGTTGGAGGTCCACGGCCAGTGAGGAGCCGAGGCAGATTTTCTCTGGCAGGCCTACGTGGCTGCTGGTGCTCTTTATGCTCCATTAAAATCCTCTTTTGGAAGCAGGAGTGGTCACCCAGCCCACCCTTCCAATGGGAAGCAGAGACCCGACAGACAAGTGGCTTAAAATTCAGCTCTGGAATGAGCTGGTGGGACTTCTCCTTCCCTCCCTTCCAAGGCTCTGCCTGAGCCACCCCACATGGCTAGAGTGTCTCACCCTTTCTTCCAACCCCAGTGGGCTTCTCCATTGCAGGGAAGAGTAAGGTGGGTGTAGTATCCCGGCCTTTCTGCCGTCGAGTACCTGACTCGAGGGGCAAGGGAAGAAGTGCCACATGATGCATCGTCCAACCCCCCTTCCCCAGCCTTTACAAGACAATTTTGACAATTCCACCTTGAGCACGTATGTCCCTTCTTCTCCATTCCACTGCTACTGCAGGTTAAGCCTTCTAAGTGGTCACCTTGACTTTCCTTTTAAACAATGTCTGATAAATACCCAACACAACTCTGCACTTACTCCATTCCTCTAAGAGCTTCCATGGTTCCATGTTACCTGTAGAATTAAGTCTGGATGACTCGAATATTTCCCCCCCGGGGCTTTCAAACAGACAAGGAAGGCTTAAACTTACAATGAGTGGCAAGGTTTCTAGAATTTCATCATGAAGCTACACCCTGAGTGGTTGCTGAGTCTCCTCCAGAGGTCCCGGAAGCCTCCTCAAAGTCAGCACCACCCTGTTCGGCCCTGAGCCAGGTCTGACCACAGAGGCAGTTCTTTAGCAGTCACGTGCCCACCCGCAAGCAGGGTTCCAAGCTGGCTTTGCTGTCCCAGTCAGAATGGATCTCCTCAGCCCCTTTCTGGTTAGATCCTGGCAGGGAGCACCCAATCCCAGTATTCGGGTTTTAGTTCCAGTATTTGGTGGCTATCCCAGTGCTGCAAGGAGACTGGGGTCCTGCCAGAGTGCCAGCAGGCCTGCTTGGGGTACTGACATGCTTACCTGAGCCAGGCCTCTGATTCCCCCCTGAGATTCTGGATTCCATCCTATCAGGATGGAGGCCTACTTCAAGTCTCTCCTCAGTCTCCCAGAAATCTCCCTCTGACTCATTACTGAGCTAGGGCACACCCAGTTGCCCACTCCCCCTAGACATGGTTATTTGATCTTGGCCACCAGGCCCTTCGAGCTCCTCCCTTTTCCCCAGGCCCCCCTTCTCCACTTCTCCTATGACCAGGTCCTTTTCATAGATGCTGGTGTTTGCGGTGGGGGTTAGCCTATCCGCATGTTTGCTTTGTTGTCACACAGCCCTATGAGATAAGTATTCTCACTAGCATTTTATGAAGAAGAAACTGAAATTCAGGGGCAGGAAACACACTCTCCAGATAAATAGGGCAGCCAGAATTTGAACACTGACCCACAGACTCCAAATCTTGCTCCTTCTCTACTCTCTACTTCCTGGAGAAAGTGAAAGTGGGGTGACTGTCCTCCCCTTTCCACTTGGGACCCACCTGACTTTCAGGAGGATCCTAGGCCACAGTTGGCTATGATACCTTTCTCTAGTTCTTTCCCTGTTTACTTGAGCAGAGGATGGAAAGATAATTATCTGTTACATTAATGTGTGAGACTCACCACTAACAATGCCATGTTATCTCAATGGAAACATCTGGCTTATGGATCACGAGGAACAGGTTTTTATCAAGCTCCGCATAAGCTTACCCCCAAAATAATATTCTACAAAGCCATCCATGCTCTATACTGATGACATTTTCGGTAGAGCAAGGATTGCATTTTGCAAACGGTGCAATAATTTGCAAACCCAAGTGCTGCACTGGAAACCATCATCTCAAGAAAAATGTGCTTTAGCAGATTTGTTCTCCACTAAAAGAAAGCTAGCATTGCCAGAGGCCCCAAGAAAGGGGCCAATAGAAATATCTCTGTAATTGGGCCAGATTCAAGTTAATTTCATTATAGATGCTAGCACTAACCCAACGAATAGTGAGGAGTGTGGCAGCGGGGATTTGTGGGCCTGGAAACTAGAGTAGGGAGTCTCTACCAAGAAAGCAAGAGACAGATTGAGAAGAGCCTCAAGATCACACAAGAAAGCCTGAGGACAGGGGCGCCTTGGCGGTTCGGGCAGTTAAGCATCCAACTCTGGGTTTCAGCTCACATCGTGATCTCCCAGTTCGTGAGTTTGAACTTGCGTCAGTGCAGAGCCTTCCTGGGATTCTGTGTCTCCATCTTTCTCTCTCTCTCTCTCTCTCTCTCTCTCTCTCTCTCAAATAAATAAATAAATAAACATTAAAAAAGGAAAAAAAAAAAAAAAACAGAAAGCCTGGGCACAAAATGCCAGGAGGAAGAGTCAGACAGACTCCAAAACAGGGGTGAGCAGAGGGCAGAATGTGGACAGAAACAGCTGTCAAAGCCAGAGTACAAGGCGTAGGTTTCAGAATCAGGGGCATAAGGCAGCTCAACGCAAGTGAGAACAGAGCAGTGTTCCTGAAGGAACATTAGTTGGCATCTGTGACCCGTTCTCAGGAGATGGTTGGTACCCTAGTGAATCACTGGGGCTTATGTTCTCATGGGTGGTTTAGATGATGTGGATAAATGTCTTTGCTTTCCTACTCGGACTGTAAACCCCTGTAGAGCGGGAACCATGGCATGCTAATCCCATTTCCCTGCGTAAAGCACAGTGCCCAGCACATAGTCGGCGAGGAGCAAGGCCTTACTGAACAACTAGGACTGAGAGAAAAGCACAGGACCAAGGTAGGAGTCCTGGAGTTGAGTGGGTCTGCATTGCTGGGTAGCCTTGGGTAAATTACTTTACCTCTCTGAGCTCCAGTTTCTAACTTAAGTGAAGAGGCTGGATGATAAATGTAATGTCTTTCCTATACTGTAAAATAATATGAGTCTATGAATAAGTAAATCAGTGACTAATAAAGGCTGTTTTAACAGGATTACTACCATTCTTACTAACAAGGCGGTATCCAAATAGGACTTCTCTACAGGTGTTCAGGATATCAAATGAATAACACAGCCCTCCCCTTGAAAGGGTGCCTACTGGGGCGCCTGGGTGGCTCAGTCGGTTAGGTGTCCGACTTCGGCTCAGGTCATGATCTCACAGTCTGTGAGTTCCAGCCCCGCATCGGGCTCTGCACTGACAGCTCAGAGCCTGGAGCCTGCTTCAGATTCTGTGTCTCCCTCTCTCTCTGGCCCTCCCCCATTCATGCTCTGTCTCTCTCTGTCTCAAAAATAAGCATTAAAAAAAAAAAAAAAGGAAGTGTGCACAGGTGGAGGAAGATGAGGGAACAGGTAGCCAAGGAATTATAATTCGGTGTCACAAATTCTGTCGTAGAGATAGTGCTGTGGGTCCAGAACAGGAAGTGGTTTCTTTTCTTGGGATAGTCAGGGAAGGCTTTGCAAAGGAGGTGACATTTGAGGTGGATCATGCAGAAATGAACATAAGTTCCCCAGACAGAGAATGAAGAACTGAGCAGAAAGTCCAGGAATGACATGTACCAAGTACTACAAGTCAGGAAACGTAGGATTTATCACTGGAGACCCAGGATTTGACCCAGAAGATAATGCCTTTCTCACAGAAAGAAAGGAAAGGAAAGGAAGGGAGAGGAGAGGAGAGAAGGGGAGATGGGAGGAGGGCAGGGGAAAGGAAATGCACTTTGAGGCTGGGGATACATCTGTTTCTGACCCCCGTTGTTGAGTAAGCTTCAGAGCGAATACAAAAAGCTGTGAGACAGCATGGCAGTGCGTTTCAGCTCTGGAGTGCTACAGCTATAGAATGTGAGTTCCAGAAGAAACTTCAGAATCATCCAAACTAAGATTTCCTAACATGAGCATTTCTTCTATGCGTCCTCCTGCTGTTTCCTTCTTCCCCACTCTCGTTTCTGAGACTGGAAATGGGGTATGGAATTTAAAGTGGTTTTTTTGCCTTTGTTTTTGTTTTTGTTTTTGTTTTTTAGTTTCTAGCTAAATTTGGGCTGGGGAACACAAATTATAGGTGAACATTCTCATTTTATGTCTTTTAAATTTTAAGTTTGTTTATGTACGTATGTATGTATTTAGAGAGAGTGCAAGGGGGAGATGGGCAAAGAGAGAGGGAGAGACAGAGAATCCCAAGCAGGTTCTGCACTGTTAGCACAGAGCCTGATGTGGGGCTCGAACTCACAAACTGTGAGACCATGACCTGAGCCGAAATCGAGTCCAGTGCTTAACCATCTGAGCCACCTAGACTTCCCTGAATGCTCTCATTTTAAAAATCAGAAAGCTGAGGCCCAGGTAAAGGAGATTACTCTCTCATGGCCTCAGAGCTAGTGAGTGGCATGGCTGGAAATAAAGTCTCAGTCCCTCGGCTTTCTGCTCTCAAGGCAATTACCCGGGTAACTTTTCCAAGCTACAGTGAGAACATCTGCATGCCAACCCATTGGCCTTTCATCAGCAGGACACAGGTATGGGCAGGATGCCTCCAGGGTCTGGAACTGTACCACCGTGTGCCAGTTTCCACACCCCTGGCTGGAATCCTGCTCTAGAAAGACTCAAGAGTGCTGCTATCATGAGGCTCTCACTCTTTACTCTCAGCCTTAAAAGAGACTTCCCAGTGTTTACCTGAACAGCCTTGGTTTATGTGTCATTCCCTGGGATTTTAAACTTTAGAGAAAGAAACAAGAGAGAGGGAAAGAAAAGGCAGACCCTAATTTTCCCACCAGCAGAGGAGAACTAGGGTTTGGCATAAAGCCCTTGGCGTAAATCCTCCCTTTATCATATAACTAAGATTATTATTAATTATAATAGCTAACATTTGTTAAACCTTTCCTTGGTGCCAGGCACAGTTCAGGGGGTTTACCCACTTCATCTTTAATCCTTACAAAATCTCAGGAAGGTTGCATCATCTGTTTTGTTTGTAAAGAAAAGGACCGTGGGGTGCATACACCCCTCAGCCAAGGTTACACAGCGGCAACTTGACCACTTCAGGATTTAAGTACAGCTCACCCCGACTCCACACCTTATTTTTAAGAGTTGTGTGACCTTGAGCGATACAGGTTCCTCATCTGTGACACAGTGGGTAATAATAAAAATTCATGTTGTGGAAAGACTCACAGAATAAATAAATCAAAGTAAATAAAATAACTCCTGCCTATCAGGGTTGCTGTTGGAATTAAATGAGTTGATATGGGAAAGTGCTTTGTAAACTGCAATACACCTTACAAATTTTATCATTATTATTATTTCCAAAAAATATGGCTTCTCCTATACAATAAAACAGTCCCTGGCATGTATTTATGACAACATGCCTAAGAAACAATTTCCATTCTGATGGGTTGCCTCCCTATCATGTTATTAAAAGGTTAAGGAAAATGAACAACGGAGGATTAAGATTAGATCTTTCACACATGAAACCACAAAATCAATAGAGCCCCCGTAATCCATCCAGTGATAGGAAGAAATATACCTGAGGCGCCTGGACCGATTACTCAGAGAAATGTCAACAGGTATTGACAAGAAACCTGGCAAGGCAGCCTTGGCCGGGACTCAGCCGCTGCCTCCCTCACTCTAGCGCCCTCCTGGCAACCGGAGACTGGATTTCGAGAAGGTGGAGCAGTGAGGGGACTTGGGGGAGCAGAGAGGGGGTTCGGGAGAGGGGTGCTTTTCCTTCTGCCAGAGTTCTGCAGCACCAATGTTTCTGCAATTGGGTCAGAGCTGCTTGAAAAACAATGATAGCCTCAGAAGCACTGTGGGGGCCCCATGCGATTATACCTTTTTGTAGTCAACACGAAGCCTAGTTTTTGAAACCTGCTGTGATTATCCTTACGCTTTGTTGGTCATGATCACTGTCATTCTTCTTCAGCATTTATAGGATGCCGACTCTCTTCCCGGACACCTGTGGGATTGGGAGCCATGGCTGGAAACTCAAAGCAGTGAGTGGGTTCTCCTCAGAGGGTTTCTTCTTCCTGCCCAGCTGGAAAGGGATGCCTCGAGATGTCAGGAGAAGACACGGTTCTGGTGAGTGTTGTGGTCAGGCTTCCTGACAAAAGTTTGAGATTTGACTCAGGGCAGATTGAAGCCTGGCCCTGGGGTACCCTAAGATCGAATGACCTATTGATTAACTTACATGGTTTGATGATTCCACATCTGTGTGAGTGCCCTCCCACGGCCCGGCCATGGACAAGCTACAGGCATTGTGGAGGGTGAGACAGTAATAGTTCCAGGGTACCGAATGTCTGCCGCGTGTAGAGCACTGTGCAGAAGTTGACGCGTATTGCCTCTAATCCTGGCAACCGCTGTACTTGTCCTCGCTGCTTTATAATGGAGAGGGTCAGAGACGCAAAGAAGCCTGCCCACAGTCAGTAAGGGATAGAAGTGAGGTTCAAGCTCAGACCGCTGTTCCTCCGATGCCCACCCTCTGCCCACTCTTTGGCATTGCCTCTCAAAAGGACAGATCCTCAAAACAGAAGCGAGGGGGCCGCCTGGGTGGCTCAGTCGGTTAAGCGTCCGACTTCAGCTCAGGTCGTGATCTCGCGGTCCGTGAGTCTGAGCCCCGCGTCGGGCTCTGTGCTGACAGCTCAGAACCTGGAGCCTGTTTCAGATTCTGTGTCTCCCTCTCTCTGACCCTCCCCCATTCATGCTCTGTCTGTCTCTGTCTCAAAAATAAATAAATGAACAACAAATTTTTTTTAAAAAATTAAAAAAAAAACAAAACAGAAGCAAGGGCTGTGATGGGGCTTCAAACATCGGGCAGAACTACCCTCCTACCAAAGGGACAACATGGAAGTAACAGGAGCAGATACCAAAAAGAGCAGAGGATCAGAGGACGCTGGAGAGACCTGGGAAGGTTCTCGTGGGCTTGGAAAGAAACTCTACCGGCAAGGTCTACGTGGGAAGGACAGGGAAGACTCAGGGGGCGGGTTAGTGTCCCTCAGAGCCCATCAAAGGCTGCCCTCCCAGCCTCTGAGAACGTAGGCTGTGGTATAAGATACTCCAGCCACTCACTCTGCAAGCATCTGAACCCAAGACAACTGGGGCCAGCCTCTTTAAGAGTTTGTGCCCTGTTTCTAGTAGCTGGGCTCCAGGCATCACCTACCTTCAGGTTTCTAAGGGAATCCAGGGGACTCTGACTTGAATGCCGGGTACCTCGGCTTGCCCCACCTCAGCGAGTCTGCCTGGATCTGAAAAGCCCAGGTGCCCTGTGCATAGGACATGTATACGTATTCTGCAGGTGAGGACCTGAGACTCAGAAAGGACACACAAAAGTGGCATGCACGTAGCAGGAATGAGTCCTGAGCCCCATCCTCTAGTGGGAATCCCAGGACTTTCCCTCCTACTCCATTCTGCCTCATAGAAGAGTCTCAAAACTGCAGCCAGCCTCTAGGGATCAAGTGGAACTCTACATCCTGAAAAAGGCCACCACCCTGTCCCTTTCACACTTCTCCAGGGAAGTCCTTGGAGTCAGAGTCAGGGTCCAGAAAGGGGGAGGTGTGAGGCCTGGAATAAACCCCCATACTTGGTAAAGAAACTGATTGATAATAGTGACTAATGTCTATAAAAGCTACTCCCCATGTGCCATGAATTGTTCCAAATATTTTCTGCAATCTTAACTCATTAACCCTCATAAAAGCCCTATGAGGTAAATGCGATTAGCCCCATATTCCAGACAGGAAAACTGAAGGTGAGGGGCATAGCTTGTAAGCTCAGGAGCCCACTGCCACAGGCAGACTGTTTGTGCCCCCCACCCCCAAAAAGTCGTATGCCGAAAGCTAATCCTCAGTGCGATGGTATTTGGAGCTGGAGCCTCTGGGGGGCGGAGGGGGGTTAGGTCACGAGGGTGGAGCCTTCAGGAATGAGATGAGTGCCCTTGTAAAAGAGACCCCGAGGGTTTCCTTGTCTTTCCACCATGCGGGGACCGTGAAGCTGGAATATGGCAGTCTGGGATCCAGGAAGGGGGCCCTCATCAGCCCCTGAATCTGCTACCACTTGACCTCAGGCTGTAATATCAGCGTAGAGCAGCCCGAATAGACTAGGCCCGCCCCTTCCTTTTGCACCAGGCAGAGACCTGCCCCTTCCTTTTGCGCCAGGCAGAGGTACTGCAGAGTCTCCCATCCCCCTGCCCCACTGACGTCCCTCGCGGGAGACAGGAAATGCCCCCAGACCCGGCTCACATGCAGAGATTGTGACATCATCGACCGGGATAAAGAGATCCTGGAGCAATTGCACACCTCAGCAGATAAACTTATTCAAACATGGCTCCAGAACTCAGAGACTAATGCACTCAGGAAACCTAGAAACTTGCAAAGTAATACCTTGAATAAAAATCAAAACTGTCTATCTGCGTTCACGTGGGACTCCTAAAATATCCAGTTTGGACATCAAACAACATAAAAAATGTTTCTTCGTGGGTTGATCAGTCAGTATGACTTAGATACCAAGGTGATTCAGCCTTGACATCGACGCTGCTGTTTATCAACCCTGTGCAGCAAGCCAAGCTCGGGAGGCCAGGGTTTTCCTCTCCAGCAAAGGCCACACGGTTGTATACTGGATGCACATTGACAGATATTAATGGTCCCTCCTGGAAAGAGGGCTATTATTCTCTTTTTGCCCCTCTGGCTGCCAAAATGCTCACATCAGTAGGCAGATACGGTAGCCCGTACCCAAGCCAAATATCGAGCTGGAAAGATGTATAAATGGGAAATTATGAAATTAACAATATGAGCAAGAGCATTAACGTTATTAATAGTTAACATTTTCAAAATCCTGGTGCATATGCAGTGCTGTGCTAAGTACCTTGGCAATCCTGAACAGAAAAGTTAAGTAACTTGACCCAAAGTAAGGCCACTTTTCTAGCACGTAGAAGAGGCAGACATCATAATCAGACATTCTGACTGTAGAGCCTGCTCTCTTAACATGTATAGAAGCTGAGCCTAGTGTCATATTTTTTTGTCTACCACACAGTTAAGCAGAAATATGTAGAGCAAACTATGGGAATGCTAGGCTGGGGTTCTGATGTCAGAGTTGACATCTTCCTCGGCCAAGGGGATAGTCTCTGTCCAGGTAGGACCAGGTCTCCTGCCTTGTTTTGTTTGCAATCTGTGGATCCACTTCTGAATGTCCCTGTTCTTCTCTCTCATGCCCTGTCTCAAAATTGCATCATTTCCACGTATCGGGGTCTTTAAACCCTTTGAAGGAATATCTTGGCCTTTGCACCTGCCGCTTCTCAAAGTCCATTGTAAGTCTTGAGGCTTGATCCCAAATGAGGCTGGAGACGGTGCTTCCCTGTGGGTAGTACTACAGTGATATTCTGGGCTGGCCCTGTGGCTCACTTCAACCGGTAGTATGTGGTAGAAGCAGCACACTCCCTCCAGCTCCAGGCTAGAGCCTGAAGAAGTTCTGGAAGCTTCTGCTTTTGTGCTCTTGGGAGCCCTGAGCTGCCATGTAAGAAGTGCAGCCACCCTGTGGAGAGGCCTTGTGGAGTGACCACCTGGAAAGGAAGAGGCCCTGCGGAGCACCAAGGTGGCAGTCACAGGGTCCCAGCCACCCCCCGAGTTGTCCAGCTCTTCAGCTGAGTCAACGAACATCTGAGTGGTCATCTCGGCCATTCTTATTGCGTCCCTTCAAATTCTTGACCTGCAGAATTGTGAGTAATGGTAACATAATTGATGTTTTAAGCCACTAGTGTTGGGGTGGTTCTTTGTGGCAACACCAGATAGCAGAAATGCTGTGTGATACTGCATGGCATCGGTATCGCATTAGCAACTCAAACGTCTGACAGTTCAGTCGCTTCACCCTTTGATTTGGGACGTTCTTTTCTTTTTCTTTTTTTTTTTTTTTTACTTCTTTTTAAGTTTTATTTATTTATCCTTGAGAGAGAGAGAGAGAGCGAGCATGCGCACACAAGCAGGAAAGGAGCAGAAAGAGAGGGAGAGAAAGAATCCCAAGCAGGCTCCACCCTGTCCACCACCCCCAGAGCCCGGTGTGGGGCTCGAACTCACAAACCGTGAAACCACAACCTGAGCCGAAATCAAGAGTCAGATGCTTAACTGACTGAGCCACCCAGGCGCCCCTGGTTTGGGGCTTTCAAGCGCAGGGGAATTTCCCCGCCCCCAGCCAACCCCCAATGACCTCAGAATAGTATATGCTTTTACTACTTAAAGGTACTCAAATCATCATGGTAGACAGAAGTGTAATTGATTCCTTGTGTTTATTTCCTCTGGGAAACCGGAAGCTCCACATGGATAGGGAGCCAAGAGTTGTATTTACTGCTTGCTGTGTCTCCCACGCTAGCACACTAGGCATTGAAAAAAAAGAAAAAAAATATATATATATATATTTGAATAAATGAATTGCTGTGAAGTTCAGAGTAGCTGAAGCAGACAGATTTAAAAATCACTTATGTAGCAGGGTGAGGAGTCTACATGTGATCCACTGCGAGTGAATGAACAGATGAGCAGGGTGGCTTAGATTTCCTGTTTGCCACAGTTAATCCACAATATCAATGCAACTACATAATCCATCAAGTTGTTAAAAGTCCCCCAGGTAATTCATTTCCTGGCACATTGCCAGGTGGAATCCCATTTCCCCTCCTCACACATTTCTAGTGTTCCTGGAAATATCCGACATAGAAAAGGAATACTCAACATTTTTATTTCTGAGGAATTGCCTGTACTTTAATGTAAAAACATTTATAAAAACGAGCCGCTCTGAGTTGAACTCCAGATGTTTCCTTGCCTGTGCCAGTGATGATAATGAGCTTCGTGAGGTCAGTAAAATATCCTAAGACTGTGGGAACTCAAAAGAGTCTGAGAGAAAATACAATGGGGGCACCTGGGTGGCTCAGTTGGTTAAACATCCGACTCTTGATTTCAACTCGGGTCACGATGCCAGGGTCATGGGATTGAGCTCCACCTCGGGCTCTGCGCTGAGCATGGCGTTAACATTCTCTCTCTCTCTCTCTCTCTCCCTCCCCTTGCCCCGCCCCCCTCAAAAAAAAAGTAAAAAGAAAGAAAGAAAAAATATGATGTACTATGCTCCATTATTAAACAGGTAATTATGCACAGACCCTGGGAATCACTGACTGGCCTAGAAGTCATCTTCCTTGTCCACATGTGAGTCCTCAACACGCTGTTGCTTCATGGTCCCTGTCTGAAAGTGTTCCCAAACTGGGGACTCCCCTAAAGGCATAATTTTCCTCACTGCCATGGCCCACCCGTCTTCTAGCGTTTCTTCTTTGCCTCTTCTCCTCACACACACTGCCGGGTCCTCTCTGATCAGCACTCTGGTCAATGACCAGGAGCCGAGCAACATGCCCGCTCTCGGCCCTAAATCGCTAGAACCAAATCAAGTTGTTCCTATAGGGCTCTCCCCCCGGTCTCCTGGTTGTATTTGGCGATTGCGTCCCAAATAATGGAGGCAAAACCCGCAAAGTCACTTCTCCTCTTGGCACACTGGCCGACCATCACCTTGGAGCACGCCGCGGGCCACATCTGCCTACCTGCTCTTTGTAGCACTGGCCTTCATCATTAGTGTTGCCCAGATGTTCTTGGTAGACTTCCTATGTACGGTAACAGGAAGACACTGGAATCTCAGCAGCTGGAACCCAAGAGAAGTTTCCTTCTCACTGAGGCTTAGTGTAATCAGCAGGGAGTGTGGAAGATTCTGCTCCATGTGGTCACACGGGAGCCCAGGCTGCCCGCTGTGCAGCCCTCTTCAACAGTGGCTTCTAAGGTCATATTCAGCAGGCAGATGTGGGGCAGGAGAGCGGGTCAGATTGCACGTGGGACGGTGTAAGGGCACGCCTGTATTCCATGTGCCTTTAGTCACAGAGCCAAGCAGGGTCACAAAGGTGCTGGGAAGTGCAGCGTAGCTGGGTGCTCCGTGGAGGGCACAGGGATCCGTGAACAGCTGGTCTCTTTGCCACAAAAGGATGAGACTCTTCATTTTGCTAGCTAGCTTTTTTTCCCTTTCCTTATTCTTCTAGTTGGAAATAGAGCCATCTCCTTTTCTCCTTCGGGTGGTTTGTCCCCAGGCAGTCCTCCAGAGACCTCACTGCCCACTCAGCCCAGCTGCACTTCTTTCTGGTCCACCTTTGAACCTTGGTGGGGCTCCTACCCTGCCGTGGGGAAGGAGCTCCAGGGAGCGTAACCTCCTCCAGGGATGCACTTCCCACAGATGTCTGCCAAGGGTCTTTTAAATCAGGCCTCCAGGGCCTCAGAGAAAACCCTGGACATCAGACACTGATTAGGACTCTGGGACAGTAGGGGAAGATAAAGTCTTCCTTCGCCCATCCCCAGGGTCCAGGGAGGTGAGCCTGGAAGACAAGGAACTCACCTGATGGTAGCCAAGTGTGCGCCCTTGAATCCACAGGACCATGAGTGATAAAGAAGGAAATGGATGCCGAGTGGAGCCAGGGCGCTCTGGGCAGCTGACAAGCTCAGCCCAGGGGACTTAACATACCTTCCTTAACACAGAACCATAATCTCCGTCATAATGACCCCACCTTGTGCCCAGCAGCATGGTTTACAAAGTCCTTTACAAATAGTGTGTTATTGGGCGCCCGGGTGGCTCATTTGGTTAAGTGTCCGACTCTTGATTTCAGCTCAGGTCATGATCTCACAGTCCGTGAGTTCGAGCCCTGCACTGGGCTCTGCGATGACAGCGCGGAGCCTGCTTGGGATTCTTTCTCTGTCCCTCTCTCTCTGTTCCTACCCCCACCTGTGCTTTCTCTCTCTCTCAAAATAAATCAACTTAAAACTTACAAGTAAATAGTGTGCTATTTACTTCTCTCCACAACAGAATGCACACATTGTGTCCATGCCTCCTCTCTGTTACCACCACCCTGCTTCGGGCGTCTGTATCTCTCAGTGGACTGTTGTAACACACCCCCGTCCAGACTCTCTGCTCCAATTTCCCTTCCACTGGTCCATCCTCTACACTGCAGCAAGAGTAGTCTCTCCCACAGAGAAAGCTGTCCTTTCCCTTCCCCTCCAAAGCCTTCAGTAGGTCCCCTTGCACTTAGGACACAAGTCCCGATCATTAGCACTGCCCACCAGGCCCTTCATGATATGACTCCTGCCTGCCTCCAGTGCCATTTCTTCCCACTACTCATGCTGAACTCTGTGCCCCTGAAATACCAAATGGCTTTCGATTCCCCAACTTCTGTGCGGGGTCCCACCCTTGTATCTTGAATTTGCTGCCCTGTCCCAGTAATAGCACATGCTCTCCCTTTGGTCCTTTGGTTTCTTGACTCCTCCTCACCCCTGAGGGGCCAGCTCGAGCATCACTTCTGAGAAACCTTTCCCAATGATCACACACACACATGCACACACACACACCTGTGTGCACACTCACACGCATGTGCACATACACACGTGTGTGCACAAACTCACACTTTGCACACACTTGTGCACATACACACGCACATGCAGTACTCATGCACGCACACTCACACATACACACTTGTGCACACTCACGCATGTGCAACACAGGATGCTCACACGCACACTCTCTTGTGCTTGTGTGCACATGCTTGTGCATGTGCACTCACACATGCACGTGCATGTGCACTCACACATGCACGCTTGTGCACACGCTATGCACACACACGCATGTGTGCACACTCGCAGCTGCACACAACTGTGCACATACACGCACATACACGCACATACACATAGTCGTGCGTGCACACTCACAGATACACTTGTGCACACACTATGCACACGCATGTGTGCACACTCGCAGCTGCACACAACTGTGCACCTACACGCACACACACAATACTCATGTGCGTGCACACTCATGCATACACTTGTGCACACATGTGTGTGCAACACAACAGTGTACGCCCTCTTGTGCTTGCGTGCACACGCGTGTGCATACACACATACACACACTTGTGCACACACTGTACACACACATACTTGTGCACACTCTGACATGTGCATGCACACATGTAAACACTTACATGCACACACACATTTGGCTGTGCCCAGATTGTGCTCTGAAGGCTCCATCACTGCACTCACCACACTGTACTGCCATGATGTATTATAGTGTCTGTTTATCTCACCAGATTGTCTGCTCTTATGTGGAAGGTTTATTACACATTCATCTTTATACCCCGGCACCTAGCATTGTGCCTGACATGTAGTAGGCTTGCAATAAATGATTATTGAAGCATTATTTCAACAAGCCTGCATTTTAAACCAGGGAAACTACTGCTTGGAGGGCTTAAGGGATTTGTCCAGGATATAAACTAATAAATGGGAGAAATGAAATGCTAATCTAGGTCTGTCTGATGCCTCAGACACTTCCAACTACTCCACACCACCTTCAAAGCGAAAAACCCAGAATTCTGTGAGCTGAAAAAGTTACATCTCCTGAGGGAATTTTTTTCCATTTCCTTTTGTTTTTACTTCTTTTGAATCGCAGATATTTTTTAATCTGAGGGGAAATATGGGCTTTTTCCCCAGAAACATGTACATACACAACAAATTTTGTGTGAAACATTAGAATATAACTAGTCAGAATAGAGTAGCTATTGCTGCAGTAACATATAAACCACAAAATCTCAATGACATAACAAAAGTTTAATTCTTAGTCATATAAAGTTCTCTGTGAGTCCACAGGGGCTCTTTTTTTAAAGAATTTTTAAATTTATTTTGAGAGAGAGAGAGAGAGTATGAGCAGGGGAAGGGCAGAGAGAGAGAGGGAGAGAGAGAATCCCAAGCAGGCCCCATGCTGTCAGCACAGAGCCCGATATGGGACGCGATCTCATGAACCGTGAGATCATGACGTGAGCCAAAATCAAGAGTCAGACACTTAACAGACTGAGCCACCCAGGAGCCCCAGCAGGGCCTGTTCTCCATCCAGCAAGTCAGAGCTATAGGCTCTATCGACCATAAGCCACTATTATCTCAACACACACTACAAAATCACAAGGACAGGAGAAGAGAGAAATGAAGGAGGCACACTGAGCTTTAACTGCTTTTGTGAAAGTGGCGCATATCTGTGGTAAATCCCAAAATACCCACAAATTCCTTGCAACCTTATACGCACACCCCTTTGCAAAGGGACTCTGCTGTTCCTTCTATCAGTAGGTATGATTTGTGTCTCTGTCTCTTGAGTGTGGGTTTGGCCATTGCTTTGGCCAGTGGGACATTAAGAAACATGATTCAAGCAGAGGCTTAAAAGGCACTTCTGCCTTGGAGCCTGTCCTTTCTTGCTGTTCTTTGGAACCATGAAATCACCGTGAAGAAGACTGAGTCTGTTTGGAGAACTGTGGCCCACTGACCCCATCGCTTCAGTCAACAGTCAGCACTGATAGACAGACAGAATGAATCCTCAAGTAGACAAGGCAATGCTGTATCAGCCAGCCCCCTCCCAACCCACCAGCTGGCTGAGGTTGCATGAGTGAACCCAGCAAGACCAGCAGAATGACCCAGCTTAGCCCAGACCTATTTGATAACCCAAAGAATTTTGAGTTAGTAAATGACTACTAAGTTTAGGAATTTTTGTTATGCAGCAAAAGCTAACTAATACAAAAATAGGTACCAGGGGGAGAGTATTGATTGCCATAACAAAACCTAAAATGTGTGGGATTAATTATGGAAATGGAGGATAGAAAATTAGTTATCAAAGGCTGAAAAAAACAATGAACTCTTGGTGGATCCATAGGCGTACAGTTATGAGTTTCTTTGTACAATTTAAAGGCCTGGAGACATATGATCATTTTCTAAAACCTACTCTTAGAGAAGAGAGCTATGGCCAGAGAGTGGTGAGGTGTGATAATTGTGCTATACCTGAATCCATCCTGGACCTTCTAAAAGGAGGGTAAAGCCTTGGAATTACAAACAGAAGACTTTGGGAGTCAGGAAAAAAACAAAAAAATAACAACATAAAATCCATACCTGATCATAGGTTTCCTCGTGGACTCAGTTATGGAACCCCATGTCAGAGGCATGGAGAATGACAGTTATTAGCTTATCGTCAAGATCAAACAAGATGACATATGGGAAAGCCTGTTAAATTGCTAAGAACTCCCCACGAAAAATCTGTTTTATCACTGCTGCCTGAGGCTGCCATCCTCCTGGCATAACCTCAGGTGAGCAGCACTGAGGGGGCCACCAGGGGGCAAAGGACCCCAGGAGAGTCATTTGGGAAGGTAACGTTAGTATGAAACACAAACAACGAATTCTGTTTAACCAAGTGGCACATATTCTGGGTAGAGAGAACAGCATGCGCAAAAAATCTGGCGAGAGAGCACCTGAGTCATTCATGTAACTGGCCACTAAAAATTGCAGGGTCCTCCATGAGTCCATCGGGTTGAGGAGGTGGAAGGGGAGCCTTGTCTTGCAAGGATGTGGCTTCTCTTAAACGCACACAGGCGCGCGAGAGAACATGGATCTTTCTTGAAATGCAATTTTCTGCTTGTTTACAAATGATTAACTACCACAATCAATTGTGGCAAAGTTCAGGTCGCTGCATCCTTTGGGACAACAGTGAGATAGTGCCTTGTGCTTGGGATAATGATAACTGGGATGCACACAGGATGGTCTGACAGCAGAGTTTGTGTTCTGTGTTCTGGGCCCAATTAACGCAAAGGGATGGCCGCCCTCCATGGCCTTCCATCCATCCCCTTGCCGCTCTTGCTTATCTGCCTTCCCAGCCCTAGCCCGGCCCCTCTGGCACATGTGGCAGGATGGGGTGCCGGCTGACACTCAAGAGTACTCCACCCTACGAGGGGAGCTAGGTTAAGGGCTTAATGTGTTCTATATCCACTCCCCAGAATAACCTTGATGAGTTGTTATCTCCATTTTTCAGAATAGAAAACAGAGAAATGAGGTCGCTTGTTTAAGGAAATGCTATGCAGTCTTCCTCCCAACGCATCGCCAAGCTGCCTGCTGCCTCCCCCCACCCCGGGTCCCCTCGTCTACACCTGCAGCATTAACAGCAACAGGACCATCTTCCGCCATGTTTATACAGCCCTTAATGCCCTGCAGGTTGGTTTCATAAATGCAAGGTTAGTGCAGTTTGGACTTTAATTTGTTGATTCTGAGGAGTCAGTGGTGGTTTGCAGAGAGGTGTGTTTGGGATCCTTGGCCACTTGCACATTGCCTTTGAGTCTGTGCTATGCTTCCTCCAACCCCACGCCAGTGCCCCCCACCACAGGGACGGCACGTGCCGTCTCCAGCTGAGAAGTGGGCCTGACACTGTGTCAGCCGGAACTGAAAATGTGAACACGTCCATCCGACACCCAGTCACGGGTCCTCTGGGAATCATTTCTAGACGTAATGAGTTGAACATTTGCTTGGATTACGCCCTTGCAAGAGAGTCTCATGTGACATTTTCCTTTAATCCCGTTTAAGGGGGACGCCACATCAAAATGGCACAGCAATGGGCGTGCTACTCGGAATAATGAAAAGTCGAAGGAAAATCCCTCTTCCAGACTCAAGTTTATTCACCATACATGAGTGGCACCTGCCTTTGCTGTGTTCACCCCTAGAGGAAAGAGAGAGTCCCTCTGACCTGCAATGTGGGAGACATGGTAGGTGGAAGGCAATGGTGTTGACTGAACTCTTTTCAGGTTGCTACCACGTGGGGTTTTGTAGGGTCACTAGCAAATATGGGAGACGCATGTTCAATCTACGACTACCAATCACCTACTACACTTTCAGGCAAGGTCAGGAAAGCTCTCTGTTTTTCCCCAAACCGTGGTGAAGTTCCATGTAAGTTACATAATAACAAACAACACAGATTTGGATAATTACTCTTTCACAGTTATTTTTTTAAGTGTATTTGTTTGTTTTGAGAGAGAAAGAGAGCACGCAGGCAGGAGAGGGGCAGAGAGAGAGGGAGAGAGAGAATCCCAAGCAGGCTCCTCACTGTCAGCACAGAACCCGATGTGGGTCTCAATCCCACAAACTGTGAGATCATGACCTGAGCCGAAATCAAGAGTGGGATGCTTAACCAACGGAGCCACTCAGGTGCCCCTATAGTTATTGCTTTTACGATGCCTATTTATGAAGCACTTTCACAGTTAGAAGCCCAGTGACTCTCCCAAC
Source organism: Panthera uncia (assembly GCF_023721935.1). Classification (NCBI taxonomy): domain Eukaryota; kingdom Metazoa; phylum Chordata; class Mammalia; order Carnivora; family Felidae; genus Panthera; species Panthera uncia. Next base: position 59,518,224 of record NW_026057585.1, read on the forward strand.
CCTGAGTGACGGATAAGCCTAACTCTCCAAATTTCGTGGACGAGGGAACAGAATCAGAGAAAGTCAATAAAAGATAGCAGGTCACTTACAGAGAGGGCACGTAGAACGTGCCAGGCACCCTTCAAAGTGTTTTAAATATTTCAGTTGATTTGGTCTTCACATCAGCCTTGTGAGTTGGGCACTATTATTCTCGTTTTATAGATGAGGAAAGAGGCTCCCAGAGGTTAATGATTTGCCACGGGTCACACAACTAGTGAAACATACCAAGAGAATTCTAACTCGGGTAGACAGGTTCTAGAGCTCAGCAGCCCCTCATTGACTTGCTCAAAGTCACACCGCTAGAAAGAGGCAAAACGCAAAGCTTGGTTTGACTTCCCACGCTGCCTTCCACTTCATAGTAATAGCTCCCACGTGCGAGTGTTTCCCATGGGCCTGTCCTCGTCGCCTTACTTAGGTTACTTTCCGTAAACCTCACCACCTTGCAAGCGAGGAAACCGAGGCCTAGAGGTAAAGTGACTTGCCAAAGGTGACAAAGCAGAGAAAGGATTTGAACCCAGGCAGTCTGGACCTAGAGCCCACGGTCCCCACTGACAGCCTGTCCTCTCGGCTGCTTCCCCGGATAGTCTGTGTCGTGTGCTGCACAGTTTTCCACCGTTCTCATTGGTGTCTGGGGTCATAGGCACGGTTCTGTCCGTGCAAAGTCTAAGGGGTTTCCAGGCACCACTGGCTTTCTGTTTACTTTGCTGAACTGTTTGCTCTGTGGGGACAGAAGCTCCCTGTGCAGACTTTTCATGGACCTCGGAGCCTCAGCTGAAGCTCCATCACGTAGAGACAATGAAGATATCGGTGCCGTGGGCTCAGAGGACACCATCAGAACTGATTCTTCTCTCTGCTGCCCTCGGCTGCCTCAGTTTGCCCGGCTCCAGGTAAGTGATGGTGACAAGTGATTCGCCAGTCAATAATGTGACAGGGAGTACGAAGCCACAAAATGCTGACCGCCTCTTTGTCGTGCGTCTATTGAATAAGGAGCATCTCCTCGAGCAATTTGCATGCATTTGATAAAATAATATCAACAGCTGTCTTCAGATTATTATGGAACCAAGCGTCTGACTTCAACACAAGTTCCCCTGAGAAACTGACATGTTTAAATGTATTTTGTCACGCTGAGAATAGGATACTTGTTCTGTGTTCTGAACAAAGCTTCTTTGCGCAAAAGAAGGCCTGTCATGTATGGAAAAAAGAGCCAATTCACATCAGTGACTTTAATGTCTGAGTGGGACCCACTCTACCTGCTCATCAACCCAAATTCTGTGGGTTCTCAGGTTCTCTCTCTCTCTGTCTCTGTCTCTCTCTCTCTCTCTCTCTCTCTCACACACACACACACACACACTCCTGTATGTTCCCAGCAGTTAAGTTCTAACTGATTTACTTCATTATTTTTGGTATTGTTAATAGGATACAAGGCAGGCTAAAGAAAATATCTTAGTGAAAGCTCAAACGGGGGCTCCGGTGAAAGATGTGCCAGTGACTTGGCAATTAGGAGATCCTCCTGGTAGATGAGAAGCCCTTCCACGATGCTGAAATGCTCAGGTATCCCAGGCCTCCTTGTGAGCAGGCCTTCCCTGTGGGAAGAAGGGCTGTTCGTGCCATTCCTTTTGTTGATTCCATAAATGCTGTCTGAGCACAACCTCCCACTTAATGTGAGGAGTACCAGTGCCCATTGGACACACCCCCCGGTCTCACCTCTTCCCACCACTCAGCTGCCACTGGGCACCACCCCTAAGACCAGAACGGAGAGGTTCACTACCCATTGGGCACTCAACAAATAATAGCTATTATGATTATCAAGAATCTCAACTTGGCCCCACGAAGAACCAAGCTGCCAAGTCCTGCCTTATATGCTTGTTCTATGTATACACAGAGAAGGGTTAAAGACCCAGGGATATGTGTCTGGAATGGAGGTTGAAGGGGCTCATAGCAACCCGACCCCCTGCAAATAGGAGTGACCCCTTTGCAAGACCCCTTGTCAGGCTCTAAGGATACAGAGATGAGTAAGACACAGAGAGCTTGTGTTCTCATGGAAAAAGCCACCATGTGGGCACACACTCTAGGTACAGTTGCAAGAGATGATACAGGGACAGGTGAGAAGCAAGAGAGGGAGTGACCAGCTCTACTGGGCATTCAGTAAGTCTGGAAAGTCTTCTAGAAAAGGATGGTATTTGAGCTGAATCTTTATATAAGAATAGATGTTCGCCAAATGGCCCAGGGAGTGGGGAGTGTTCAAGGCAAAGGAAGCATCATAGACAAAGGCATGGAAATACGAGAAGCCTGGCTTGTTCCTGAAGCTTCAAGTCTATTTCAGGAGGCCTCGAGTACGGGCCAAGGCGAGGCACTAGCAAAGACGAGATCAAGTGGGAGTCAGCAGGATCAGAGTGGGTGGAGTGGAGGAGTACTAGGGTGGGAGCTAAGGACCTTGAACCTTACCCTCTAGCAATGGGGAGCCATTGCAGGGTTCTAAGCCAAGGAGCAGCACGATCATATTTATATATTCGGAAGTTCACTCCGACATGGAAAGTGGAGGTAGGCGTGGTAGATAAGTAGAGTGTCTTGTTTAATCCTCCAGCCATCCCATGAGATGGATATTATCTCTTATTCACACTATGTTAGAAAAGCAAAAGGGTCCTCAGAGAGGAGAAGAGACTCACTCATGTTGTCAGTCTCAAACCCCCACCAGGTTTGGTGTTCTGGCCTCTACCCGTGAGTTCCAGTGGGCGGTCCTGAACACAGCAGGTATTTGAGTTCCATACTTGAAGTGGATGAACAGCCTTCAGTTCTGGCACAGGAGAAACTGAGACCTCCCTCATGTTAGCTCCCAAGAAAGGTTTTTGTTTAGTTCTTATAATCATGTCAGATGAAATAATCACATCGTCCTAAGACCTATTGTTTATTTATCGCTGCTCTGTGCCAGCCACTTGGATGCATTAGCTCTAAGCCCTCACAGCTATTGGAGGTAAGTTTTATTGCTTACGGTGTTACAGAGAGGGAAACTAAGATTGGTAGATAAGGTAAATGTCACAAAGCTACTCACTTACTATGTAACAGAATATGGATTCAAATCCAATTGTTTTTTGTTTTGTTTTGTTTTTTTTCTGGTTCCAGAGCTCCTTTGTATCCCTGTACTATCCTGCCTCTCAAATGCATTATCCCCTCTCCAGCTGCATTGTGTATCTGACGTGCTGGGCCCCCATGTCATTTCTCTATCTCTGGGCCACACATTTGTTGCCTTGAGATGTTGCTTTAAATTTCATGTCTACAACAGCAAATGACAGAGAGAGGAGAAATTGAAAATCTGCCACCCAGAAGCTGCCTCTTCCAGCAAAGAGGAAGGATGCTATTTGCAAAGGGAATGTAGCTGCCTAACAAATTGTGTGTGACAGAGAGTTGTTGTGTCAGGGCATTTCTACAGAAAGCCAAAATATATTGACACACCCCATCTCTATAAGTTGATGGCTTGCAATTTACTGCTGACCTAATCCTGCCTTCCTCGATGGATCCATCTTTATTTTGATCAGAAACTCCTGTTAGAAAGAGAGTAGGAGACAGGAACCCAGTGAAATATATCCTGATGTTGGCAATTGCATTCTGTACACCTCAAGGAAAGGCACATCCTTGCCATTCCTTATGTAGAGGGATATGTTACAAGGACTTGTAGAAGCATATTTATTGTAGCGTTCTTTGCAATGGCAAAACATTGGGAAAATATAAATGTCTTTCAAAAAGAAAAAGAAAACATTGAATGCAACTTATGTCCTCTGATGGGACATCAGAGGTAAAGAAATGAACTAGATCTCTTTATGAATCAACATGGAGAGGGCTCAGAAGTAGAGCATTGATTGACAAAAGCAAGTTGCACAATAATATGTATAGTATGAGTAAAGCACACAGATACAATGTTATATGTTGTGCGTATATAATATGTAAAAATATTTAAAGGGCTCAAGGGATACATGTAAATCCCCGACAATAGTTCCCTCTGAGAAGGAGGAGAGGGAAATGTATCTGGGGCTGGTATCCAATGCAGATGTGTAATGTATAGGGTTATTTTCTATTAAAAAAAATTGAAGGAAATATACCAAAATGTTAATAATTGCCAATCATGGGCTATGACTACATGAGTGTTTATTATTTTACTTTCTGTACTTCTCTGGGCATGTTTAAAAACATAGAGAGGATTTTGAATGACAGAGTCATTTCAGTTGGTCAAAAGGTCCATCTGGTCTGTTTCCGTAAAAATCCGTGGGCATGAAATGAATGTGCTGTATCCCTACACAGAGGCCAGGATTTAAAGATGCAATTTAATGCCAGCCTTTCTTTCCAATTTGCATTTTGTAGTACTAATAAACCACACACATCCTAACTGATGTAATTTACAAACATACTATTTATTCAGCTGATTACTTCATTATACTGCCACCTCCATAATGAAAATGGAGTGCAAAAATGAGAGACCTGGTGGCTATAACTACTTTTTACCAAGTTCCTTCTGTAAACGATCATCTCGCCTATTAACAGGCTTTCAAATCTAAGAGAAGAAAATAATTGTGACTCTTAATACAGTGCGTGTACATTACCCATCCACTCAGTCTCAACTGTGCCCAGAATTGCCTTGATGGTTGCTAAAAACACAATGTAACCGTTTCTTAGTTGAAACAGGAAGACGGTACCCTGCCGAGCTGTCAAATATATACTTAGGAGAAGCCGAATCACAGACAATATTGTTTTGTCAAACCCCAGCAAATTAGTAGATATAAGAACACATTCTGAGCCCCGCTCCTGGGGTGCAGCATCCTGCCTCAAGTAACCATTTTAAAAGTATCCACCTGTGGTTTCCAGGAGAGTCTTTGACCTTTCCTTAAAGATCCAACTTTACTAGGCAATTGATTTTTGCTGGTCTCTGGGGCGGTTTTGGAGATGGATTTCACTGTAGTTAATATTATCCTCTTTTTAGGACTTTTGCCAAGTGAGAATGTATTGTTAATGCCCTTGTCTGGAGTGATGTACTATGTATTTGAGACAGTGGAAACTGTGTGATGCTCTCCCTAATGACTCAATCTTGGACACAGAGATGAAAGAGACCTTGCATAGAGACAGAGGGCACTGGTAGAGTGGATGCTGTTCCTGGCACCCTTCCAGGCAGCATGGGGGAAATGGATAAAGAGGCATTAGAGTCCAACAGACCTCAGCTCAGACCCCCAGGACCACTGCATACCAGCTACGTGACTTTCAGTCATTTCCCTCATCTGCCCAAGTGGCAATGTCCTCTCGCATTGCCGTGAGGATTCAAGGAGATGGCCCAGGTAAAACACCTCACACGGAGCTTGACATGTCCTGGGTGCTCAGAAAATCTTTGTTTTTCTTTCTCATCTCTTTTGCCTTGAAAAGGAACACAGGTTGCAAGATTATGTTCTCGCCGGTGGAGGAAGGGTAAAATCTAAATGCACCCGTCATGGGTTTTTTTGTTTGTTTGTTTTGTTTTGTTTTTTGATTTTTTTTAATTTATTTATTATTTATTTTTTTAATATATGAAATTTATTGTCAAATTGGTTTCCATACAACACCCAGTGCTCATCCCAAAAGATGCCCTCTTCAATACCCATCACCTACTCTCCCCTCCCTCCCACCCCCCTCACCCGTCATGTTACACACGGAGTTAACTGGAGGCCTAGACAGATTCAATACCACGTTTGTTTATCCACTCTTTTACTGAATATCCCACCGAATGCCAGGAACTCCACAAAAAGCGTCACCTTACTTTCTACACATAGTTCATGTTGTTTGACAGCTCTGTAGATGCGACACTGTCTGCCCCTTCCACCCACCCGCCCTGCCCTCACCTACATCCCCTTATATGCTCTGTCTGCTCTGGACTGGCAGGGCACCATTCTCTCTTGGACTGCTGGTGGTGTTGCTGTCCCTCAAGGACTTCTGTCTGGCCTGCTTCTCCTCTCAATAACAGTCTTATGCTTTCCCATAGCTTCTCAGGATCAGCTCCGTATCTCTAGCGAAAATCTCTCTTCGGAGTACCAAACCCACTTAGGAACTAGTTGCTGAATCCTCTACATAGGTGTTCCGTGAGCGCCTGGGACTCAGCATGCCCGCCCACATCCTCTCCAACAAGCTCTTTTTCTCCTGTGTCCCCCACTCACGCACACACACAAACTAGAACTAAGCATCAACCTGAACCCCTTCCTGTCTAACCTCTTCCTCTCATTTTCTATCCGTTCCACTGGAGCAACATCTCGTATACCTGCCCCCCGCCCCCCGCCATGTGCTCTCCCCTAGACATTGCCATGGTTCAAGTTCACATCACTCATTGATGCTACTGCATGAGCCTCCTGCCTGCTTGTCCCACCTCCAGGCTCTCCTCACCCTGGCCCAGCCTCCACACTACAGTGACGTCCTAAGGCAAACTCTGGCCCTGGAGCCTGCGTGCTTACAAACCTTGCCTAGTGGATGAGTCCCAAAGAGCTAAGATATGAGACATGTTTCTCTTCTCCTGTTCTAAGATAGACGTGAGCTCCAGAAGGCAGAACCTATGTTTTATATTTCCCTGTATCCCCTGTAGCACAGTACCCTGAATGTTGTTCGTTCTCAGCAAATGTTTCATGGACTCTTAACATGGGAGAGTGCCTTAAAGACCATCTAGTCCAAACCTCTCCTTTCCCTGGGCGTAACACAGAGGCCCCCGGTGAGGAAGGAATTGCTTCCAGTCGTACATCTAGCTGTGGTTGTATTCCCTGCTTATCTGTAGCAGTTTAGCATTTATAAAGTGCTCTCACGTGTACTTTCTCAGTGAATCCCAGGAATAGCCTTGGGAGGGAGGCATGATTCTCCCATTACATGGATTAACAAGTGGAACTCACACAGGTCGAAAAGGCAAGTCAGATCCCCCAGGTGCCGATGGACTGTCTTCTGCTCTTGAGTTCGGTACTCTTTCGACGATAGCTGGCCAAAATGGAAGGCACTTATGGGTGTTCGATAACTGTTTGCTGGATGAATTAACCTATACTTGAATGATAAACTAATAGCCTCACACAAATGAGCAAATATATATATATATATATACATATGTATATGTATATATATATACGTATATATATATACGTATATATATATATATTGAACAGATGGGTAGGTGGTTGTATGCATACTTAATTCTTTTTTGACACTTGATTCTGTTCTCTCATGATGGCCATTTAGAGGTGAAAGGCCACAGTCTCTTGAGTCAAATGCAGTCAATGAGAGCCTCACCAAGAGCAGACACACACGGAATGTGGATGTCTCACTGATGCCTATTGATTGTGAACTTTCCAGCTGGTCCTCCTGGACCACGTGTGATCCCTGTCAGAAGAAAAGGGTAAGTACTCTGGCCTTGGGGGAGCTCTAAGCTTCCAGAAGCCCTAACTCTCAGCAAGAGTGGTGAAGGCACTGCTGACAGTGCCTGGCACATAGTAGGATCTCATTGAACGTTGGCTCACTTGATGAAGTCTGTTCCTCAGTGTTTCCACGTAGTAGATCCTTTCTTCAACCTTCCAGCTACTTGCCTAGCATACTTATCCTTGCTCAGGTTATAGCTTCCTAATCAGACTTCCTGCTTCCAAACTTGCTCTTTCAGTCCATCTTCATGGTACAACCAGGGGAGCTATTGAAAATGCAAGCATTGCCTGTCTTTTCCCAGCTTGAAACCCGTTCAAAGTCTACGCATGGCTCTTGAGATCAGATCCAGACTCACGGTCTTCAAGGCCCCCATGACGTTGACCTGGCCGACATCTCCATAAAGCATCCCCCACTCTGGCCCACAGAACACTTGTCTCTCTCTGACCATTTCACACTCTCTCTCTGCCTTTATTCATGCTGCTTTCTGAGGCTGGAGTGACCTTTCCCACTTGCATTGCTGGCGAACACCTACTCATTATTTGAAACTCTGCCTACAGGCTACCTCTTTGGAGCCCTTCGTTGACTTCTCAGCCCTATGTGCTATTAGATAGCCAACCTTCCAACACCTGTAATAGCTCCCTGTCCTTCCTGTCATTTACTTTTCCTTAATTACTTACCTTTCCATTAAGTGGTAAGCTGTTGAAGGTTTATTCAATTCTGTACCTACAATGTAGGCCAATTTCTGGAACATAACAAGAGCGCCATAAATAGGTATTGTTTGATCGTGTGATATTTTCTGGCACCTCCATAAGGAAGGGAAGGGAGCAGTTGCACTTTCTGTTAGGCAAATAGGTAAACAGAGACTCAGAGCAGGTGGTTTGTCAGGTTCACCTAGCAGCAGATAAAGGCCTTGAATTTGGGCTGCTGGCTTCTTGTCTAGTGTTGTCCCACAAACAAACGAACGAACGAACAAATAAACAAACAAAAACCACCATAGTCCCTGCCGTATTTGTGCTTCAGGTTCCCCTGTCATACGAGGGCTGACACGGGATCCCAGCTCTGAGAACAGAGAGCTGAGAGAAAAGAGAAAAGAAAAGGGTTGTGTGAGAACCCTGTGAGAAGAAAAGGGATGTGAGAGAAAAAAGAAAAGGGTTGCCATTTCCCCAGCTCCTCAGGATATCAAAGCAGCCACGGGCTAAGACCCTAACGAGGCTGTAAAAGTGGACCCAGGACATTTACACAGTTAACTGGATCTTTGTGGAGAGCCAAGCAGGATCATTCAGTTCCCAAAGTGAGCTTTATTGCTGAAATTATCAGCATTGATCCAATTATCTGTACAATTGTTTCATCTGCAGCATAAACCAGGAAGACTCAGCATGAGCCAGCCAGCCAGCCAGCACTCTTCACTCAGTTTGTTACGCACTGGCCCTCAGTGGACATCATCACTCTCTGCAGGGTCACTGGCTGCAGGGTTATCAAAACCTTTCAACCGGAATTTTGAGATGCCTCTCTCCCATCATTTCCACACCCCTCAATCCCATTTTGTCTTTGGTGCCTGGGGCTGGACTTCTAACAATCTTCTTTGCAGACCTCATCCCTGTCCTGCCAGTCTCTGCCTTCCAGGACAAAAGACCCTCTGGGGTCCCATGCAAAGGAGCATGGGTGCATGGTTGTCTGTATTGTTTTTGTTTTTTTTTTTTGGCAGCAAGAGGTGGGGAGGGGTGTCCAGATGCCATACAAATAATAAGTATGGTTGGTTAACATGTCATTCTGCAAAGGGCCTGCTACCCTGGCTTGTATGATTTTGTCGCACCAAACTCTTGCCTACAACTAGTGTTTGGAAGCCACCCAGATGGGATCACTTTCCCCCCTATAATTGTTTCTCATTGCCTCATAGTAAAATACTAAATCTAACCTGAGACCTGGGGAGCCCTCCCTTACTTGCCCCTGGCTATGTCTCCCTCCAGCTCTGGCCACCGCCCTCCTGTATTCTTCTCTCTGGCCAAGATGAACATCTTTTTGTTTTCTGGAACAAGGCATGCTCTTGCTAGTCTCTCAGGTTTGGTAGAGTAACTTTCTCCCCACAGATTACTCTTCTCTGCCCTCCTCACGCTGCCTCTTCCTGTTTGCCTGACACCTCGTTTCACCTTTGGAACCTCAGCTTGCTTGTCACTTACTGGCTCCCAAGTTTGTATCAGTGAGGCCTCTATCAATTCACAGAGCACTGTGCCCTTCCTCAATATGGCGGCCATCACACTGCGTTGTCCCTGCCTGGCGCTCACCATCACCACCCCCACCATCTGCAGTGACCTCCTTGAGGGCAGGCCAGAGGGCACGATTATGATTAGAAACACACAAGCAAGCCCTTATGGAGTGAATAAGTCATGGGGATGGAGGTACAGCCTGGGGAATATAGTCAATGGTATTGTCATCTTGTAGTATGGTGCACTTGCGGTGAGCACAGCATAATGTACAGAGCTGTGGAATCACCGTGTTGTGCACCCTAAACTAATGTAACACTGTGTCACCTGTACTTCGATTAAAAAAGAACCAAGCAAGCATCAATACCGACCTTGTTCGACATCGAGTGGCTCAGTGTTTTAGAAATCCAATATTTCTGGAATAAACGAATAGGAAGTTAGAGATAGAGAAATATTGCCTGGTAAAGATTAAAAATAAAGAAAAATACCACTATATGTCAACCAACGGGAATTTAAAAGTGATAACAATAAAGAAAAATAAGTACAAGAAATTGTGTGCCTACTAGGTACCGGACAACATGAGATTTCATATTTAGATCCTCTATATAGTTGAAACTCCATAACCGTACATTTAGGTTAATTCATTACCCCTATTTCATAGGTTACCAAATTGAGATCACAGAGGTTAAGTAACTTGCCAACATCACGTAACTAGAAAGTATCAGAGTCAGATGTGTCTCCAATGTGCTTGCTTTTTGATTTATAAGATAGTGAGTAAATGAGAATAATTGAATCAACCCATTGGAGTAATCAAGCTGAGAGATTGTGGTGTTGTGTTACTGAACTGGCCACATCAGTCTACTTAATACCTTTTGACTCTGAAGCCCGAGCTTTTCCCACATTCAGCAAATCTTTATTGATCGCGGCAGCTGCAGAGATCAAAGGCCAGGTCTCTGCCCTCAGAGAGCTCAGAGTCTAGTTGAAATAGTCGAGCAAACAGGCAATTGCAACATGGACCCTTCAGTGTATATCCCTCAGTTCCCAAGGTCCCTGAGGCTCCGCCCTTGGTTCACCTTCCTCCTCTCTGCCACAGTACAGACATGCCTACTTGCTCCGGCCCTCTCAGTTCAATGGGGAACCATGTAACTTCTCTGACAAGGAAGTTGAAGACTGTGTTACCAGCAGACCATGCAGAAGTCAAGTGCAATGTGAAGGCTTTGTGTGTGCACAGACAGGTATAAAGGGATGCAGGAGTGGGAGGGGATATCTAGCAAATGGGGTGATGGGGGCATTGGCCATTACCTGCTGCTCAAGGTCAGGGTCATGGGTCAGGCCGGGAGCCCTCCTTGTCCTCTCTTCCCGTGTATTATTTCACAAAAACAGCCCTATAAAATAGGCATCAATATTATCCCCATTTTACAAATTGACAAATTAAGACTTGGGGAAGTTACTTGCCCAAGATCACGCAGCAGCCAAGTAGAAAAGCGGCAGTTAGAAATTTGGAAATGCAAATCACATTCACAGGCATTAAGGACAACAAAAACACATACATGTGCTGGGATCAGAAACCTCGAGCCAGGTCTTATTTTGACTTTGTGACCTAGGAGAAGTCACTTAGCCTTTCTGCATGTCGGTTCTCTTAACAGAAAATCGGAAGTGACGTTAATACCTTACAAGCATACTAGAAGCATCAGGTGACACAGTGGGAATGAAAGCTCTTTGCAGACTCTGAGCCCTGCTGGCTCTCTCAGCGGCCTGGGGCTGAGGACAACATGGAAAGCCTACAGCCGTTCCATCGGGTGTTTAGACCACTTACCTCTGAAAAATGTTTGCAGAAGTAGCTCTTGACGTTTGCATTTCTGCATAACCAAGTATAGTGGAACCCCTAATGCATGAGAGTCAGTAAAAAGTTTTGATTAAAGGAACGAAGGGAGGAGCGTACAATACTCATCTACTGCAGAACTAAGTAAACACTTGTCTTTTCAACTCACATCTAGTTAATTCAAGCAAGCACATATATAGTCTCTCTATTTCGCCACTTCCCCAGCAAACGTAAGAGTATTTTGACCCAAGATGATCTAGATGGGAATTGCAACCTCTCTACGTTCCCTGTACCCATGTGGACCGGGCGTGCTTCAGGATTTTTCAAGAACGGGTTAGAGATTTTCAGAGCGATTTCCAGGGCTTATTGCAAATGCAAGAATTCTGTCTAATAAATCTGAAAGACTTTTATAGTGTGTCCATGGACTCATGGCCAGTGTTCCATGATTCCGACCAGAACCATAATGGTCATTCAGGCAGGCTTTAGTTTAAGTGCCTTGTAAGAAACATTTGAAGACCAAATTGAATTCTTCTGCTTTTGATATTGGTTAAAAATGATCAGACATCTCTAAGGAAACAGGGTCACCTGTCTTATAGGCTTAACCCCTAAGAATATGCAAACAAGAAAGGGAGTCAAGTCAAAGGGGAAAGCATTCAAAGGAAGCAAAAGTGCCAACAGCCCTGGAAGGGAAGGGGAGATGACTTCCCTGTTTTAGAGACAAGAAGATCGAGGCAGGTTAGGTAGCCCGTGGAAGGTCACACAGCTAGTGCTACCCACAGGACCCACCAAACCCACCTCTCCTCACCAGCCTCAGGGAGAGAAGTATAGATTTGCCTCCGGTCTGGCCACTTCGACCCCGGCCACATAGACACTTCCCTTTTCCCCACCCTTAATAACCTCCCCTCAAAGTGGGTTCAGAAATACAACACTGGCCTCTTTGGGGGAATAAAGTGTTTACACCAGATAAAGGCCCAGCCAAATATCTGGCACGTAGTAGGTGCTCATCCCCGTCGTTTCCCTCTCGGCAGCCACGTGCCTAAGGGTAACACCCTTTCTCCTTCCAGGGAGGTGTGTAAACCGCAGGCTTCTCTGCAACGGGGACAACGACTGTGGAGACCAGTCAGATGAAGCCAACTGTAGGAGGATTTATAAAAAATGTCAGCATGAAATGGACCAGTACTGGGCAATTGGCCGTCTGGCCAGTGGGTGAGTTACTGTCCTTCTGTTGTGTAGATGGGACAGCACAGAATTCAGTGAAATTCTGGAGGAGAGGAAGGGAGCTGATATTAACACAGTGGCTCCTTTCTTCTTTTCCAAAAAAAAAAGACGTCATATAAGTGGATGCTTGTAGCTACTCTCTGAACACAGCTCCGGGGAGCTCCAGGGACATGTCCTGTGGCTAGACACGGGCCGTGCAGAGGGCTGGGTCAGGAACACCAGAGACGGAGCTGTGCTCGGAGACCACACGGGCCTCACACCAGGGCTGGGGGTGCATGTTTACTCAGCACCTGCCGTGTGACTGTGCTCCGTGCATTACCTCTGAATCCTACTGACAACTTGCGGGGGAGGTTTAGCTGCTTCTCTAGCTCTAGGCCCCAGCATAGGGCCTGACCCAGAGGGTAGGCTCCTAAGTAGTTAGTGAAAAAGTGGGTTTCTGAGGGCGCCTGGGTGGCTCGGTCGGTTATGCGTCCGACTTCAGCCCGGGTCATGATCTCGCGGTCCGTGAGTTCGAGCCCCGCGTCGGGCTCTGTGCTGACAGCTCAGAGCCTGGAGCCTGCTTCAGATTCTGTGTCTCCCTCTCTCTGACCCTCCCCTGTTCATGCTCTGTCTCTCTCTGTCTCAAAAATAAATAAACGTTAAAAAAAAATTAAAAAAAAAACACACACAAAAAAAAATCAAATCTCACTCCCCAAAGGTTGTCATTAAGGAAAGAGACTTCTCACGCGAGGAAGACTTGCTCTCAGCACCACTTTATAAGCTGGTTATTATAGTCCCCGCCTCCTCAATAAGGAAACTGAGGTCTGCAAAAGTTAAGAGAGTTCCTAGGGGTCACAGGGCTAAGAGGGTGACCGAGTAGGCATTGCAAGCCAGCAGTAGGGCCAGACTGGACCCTGTAGGAGGGGACAGAATGACAGCTCGCTGGTCGTGGGACCTCCGGTGAGGCACGTATCTATGTGGGGCTTCAGTTTTGTCATCTGTAGCAAGCAGTGAATAATAACTTTCTCTCAAGTTCTGTGAGGATCAAATAAGCTAATATGATTATTGAGGACAAGCCAGTAGGCGGCAGCTTGTGTGGGGGAAGGACGCAGGCTGGCAGTGAGACCTCGGGCAGGTCAGTTACCCTCTGTGCCTTACTTCCCTGCTCCGTAAAGTGGACATCATCACCATGATAGCTATCTCAAGGATTAATCTTCTTAAGGATTACATGAGCCAATACGTGTAAATCGATAAGAAGAGTCACCTCCGCAAAGTGAGCACCACATTGCGTTGGTTAAAGAAAATAAACCCTTAGGCGTTCTTATGATGCGTGGACCTCTGTCACAGCAAAGAGAGCCTATGAAAATTCTGTTAGGAACAGAACTGAGGCCAGTGCACAGAGGCTAAGAGAACACAGAGCTCCTTTCAACAAGAAAAGAGCTTTCAGTAGTCGTCAGAGCTGGTCAGGAACGGAAGCCTGCCTTAGGAGGCAGGGAGAAATAAGGCTACACACTGATTTTCATCCCTTCTAACTACACACAGTGATATCTACTGCCCAGGGATTGGGGGGCGGGGGGATGCTATAGAAGGTGATCCGTATGTGGAGTCACACCCTGCTCTGTTTCTAGACATAGTCTAGACATAGTCTGTCTCAGCAAATGACAATTATTTGGTGTCTCGTGATGGAGATCATACAGAAATTAAGAATAAATTTTCCTTGGGGTTGCCTGGGTGGCTCAGTCGGTTAAGCGTCCGACTTCGGCTCAGGTCATGATCTCACACTCCGTGAGTTCGAGCCCCGCGTCGGGCTCTGTGCTGACAGCTCAGAGCCTGGAGCCTGTTTTGGATTCTGTGTCTCCCTCTCTCTCTGCCCCTCCCCTATTCATGCTCTGTCTCTCTATGTCTCAAAAATAAAAAAAATAAAATAAAATAAATAAAAAAAAGAACCACACCATGTTAAGGGGTTCACTTCACTTTATAAAAAAAAAAAAAAAAAAGAATAAATTTTCCTTGTCCTCATCTTACAGATGCAGAGACCAAGGTACAGAGAGGCAAGCTGGCTTGCCTGAGATCACATTACTAGTAAATGGCAGAGCAGGGATTTGACCCCAGGCATCTGACTCCAGAGTCTGTTTTCTTATCTATTTTGCTAAACCATTCTCATAAGGTAACTGTGAAAATAGAGAACAGTAGCTACTTGAGGGGCAAGCAAGGGGTCTTAGGAGGGCCTCTAGCTTAGCATGGCAAATGATAGTGAAGGCTTCCCACAAAGAAGATAAGGAAAAAAGAGATACAACAGTGAGTGGCTGGAATGGCATTCTGGGTACAGGGAACAGCACTGACCCAACAGAGAAGGAGCAGAGTGGATTGGAAGAGGAACAAGCATCTCCCAGTGGCTGGGACTAGGTATATGATTGTGGTCCAGAAGGGCCACACAGGAAGCTGAAAAGCTGGTTTGGACCAGATACTCAGGTTCTTGGACACTGTACCCAGGAGTTTCAGTTCCACTCATTAGGGTCTGCCAGCTGAGCTAACGTAAACTGATCACCCTAACCTCTTCCCCCTGTCCATGCCTTCCCTGCAGGATCAATCTGTTCACAAACAGCTTCGAGGGCCCCGTCCTCGATCACAGGTATTACGCCGGTGGATGCTCCCCCCATTACATACTGAACACGAGATTTAGGAAGCCATACAATGTGGAAAGCTACACCCCACAGGTATGTGGCAGGCAGGAAGCCACTGCAGGGCAACGGGGGGAACGCACACTAAGGAGCCAGCTAGCACAGAGTTGAGGCCCAACCCTGTGAGCCGCTGCATCAGCTTGGATGTATTGCTGTTTTCTCTTCGAGCTTCAGTTTTTTGGTTTTTTTTTTTTAATTTTTTTAATGTTTATTTATTTTTAAGAGAGAGAGAGAGAGAGACAGAGCATGAGCAGGCAGGGGAGGGGCAGAGAGAGAAGGAGACACAGAATCCAAAGCAGGCTCCAAGCTCTGAGCTGTCAGCGCAGAGCCCAATGTAGGGCTCGAACCCATGGACCATGAGATCATGACCTGAGCCGGAGTCAGATGCTTACCCAGCTGAGCCACCCAGACACCCCACATTTTTTATTATTTTTAATCTAAATTTTAGTTAGTTAATATACACTGCAATATTGTAGAATTCATTGATTCATCACTTACATGTGACACCCAGTGCTCATCCCAACAAATGCACTCAATACCCATCACCCATCTAGCCCATCCCCCCCACCCACCTCCCTCTGTCAACCCATAGTTTGTTCTCTGTCATTAATTATGCAGTTCCAAGGGTTAGGTTACGACCTTCTCCTCCTCCTCCTCCTCCTCCTCCCCTTCTTCTCTCCACATGTACGTATTGGCTAAAAAAGAAAAAATAAAAATAAATGAGCCATGGACAAACACAACCTCCCCCGCGGTGCCCACTGGCACCCCTGGGGCCTCTACCTTCAAGGGAGGATCTCAGAGCAGCTAAGTTACCATCCCAGTTAAAATAGCCCCTGACCTGGCAGGACATACATGGTAAGTCTCTCTGCATAGCCAGTGCTTTTGGAGTGCTGTGTCAGGCCCTGTGTGATGTTGTATCCATACAGACTCAATCCTCAGAACAAGTCCAATGGGAGGGACAAACATCGTCTCTATTTGACACATGAAGAAACTGAGGCAGGGGGGCCTGGGAGGCTCAGTCCATTAAGCGTCGACCCTTGATCTCAGCTCAGGTCATAATTTCACAGTTCGTGGGTTGAAGCCCTGCATCGGGTGCTGGGCTGACGGCACAGAGCCTACTTGGGATTCTGTTTGTCTCCCTCTTTCCCTCCCCCTCCCCTGCTCTCTCTCTCTCTCTCTCTCTCTCTCTCTCAAAATAAATAAAAATAAACTTAAAAAAAAAAAAAGAGGGGCACCTGGGTGGCTCGGTCAGTTAAGCGTCCGACTTCGACTCAGGTCACCATCTCACAGTCCGTGAGTTCGAGCCCCGCATCGGGCTCTGGGCTGATGGCTCGGAGCCTGGAGCCTGCTTCCGATTCTGTGTCTCCCTCTCTCTCTGCCCCTCCCCCGTTCATGCTCTGTCTCTCTCTGTCTCAAAAATAAATAAACGTTAAAAAAATTTTTTTTTTTAAATTAAAAAAAAGACATTGAGCATACAGAGGTTCAGCCTGTTGTCGAAGGTTGCTCAACTAGAAAATGGCAGGGGCGCGTTCCACCTCAAGCAACCTTACCCCAGGCCACAGTCGGACTCACCTCAGCTCCCTTCCTCAGCAGCTTAGTGTTATGGGAACTGCAGGCAACCAGAAGCCAACATGTGGGGGCAGAGACCATTGGGACTGATCCCTCCAAGGACATCGAGGCAGTACCTTGGGCACAGAACAAGAACTGATTTTTGAGCAAACAGTTCTAAGTTCTCCGGGAGGCACTTCCCTGCCCCTGTCACTTTGTCCCCACTGTGCCGCCTTTGACCACACCTCATCAGCTGTCAGCTGCTCTCCCCTTACAACCTTCTCACCAGCCTGTCTCTCTGACTCCAGATTCAGCCCTTCCAGTCCAACCACCGTGCTGTCCCAAAATGATCTTCTGGAGGCTCAGCTACATCCATGTTGGCTCATCTTGGATTGAGTCCAAATTTCGGACCAAGTAATACAGAAACCTCAGTGTTTTGATGACAGCACATTCCCTCACGACCCCTGTCCCTTCCCCTCACTGTTGCGTCTTCGTGGTCAGCTACCCTAGAATCCCTTTACTTCGTAAAGTACATCCTGTTCTTTTCCACCCGTGTGCCTTTGCCTAAGCCGAGTCCCCAGTCCAGAACGCCCTCCTGCATTTCTGCCAGTTGAAACCCAAATCACGCACTCACCTCTGAGTATTACCCACAGTCTGACTCTCCTACTGGATTAGGAGCCCTGGGGCTGGGCACACAGTTGGCTCTGAGGTTCCTGTATCCAGAGGCTCTAGTTGAGAGCCCAGCACATGTTAAGAGTTCAGTGGGTACCTGTTGACTTGTACGGAACTGAGGTGAGTCAAAGCAAGTAAGAAACCTTTTCTTTTTTCTTCCCTTAGACCCAAGGCAAATATGAATTTGTGCTGACAGAATATGAGTCGTACTCAGATTTTGAACGTAGCATCACGGAGAGAGGAAAAAGCATGTCTAGTTCCGGCTTTGGTTTTAAAATACCTGGAATATTTGAAGTTGGCATTAGCAGAGCGAGTGCTAAAGGCAAACATTTTATTCGCAGAATCAAACGATTCTCTCACACCGTAAGTACCCTTTGCTGGCCTTCAGTTCCCATGCATCCATTTCGATTTTCATGACCAGCTGTGTCTGTATTCCCCACTACTGCTAGGCCTAGCAACCAGCCTGTATTTCCGTGGTCCTGAAAATCTGTTCACCAGAAAACAGGGTGGTCTTCCTTGAACTGACTTTTTAGAAAGACCGGGCAGTGTGGCATATCATTATTTTCTTCTTTTATGTTTACATTCTCTCATTTTCCAATGAACTTTATCTTGTGGTTTTCCTTAAACTTGAGCAGGTAGCTTTTCCAGACCATATCCACTCTGGAGACGTTTCAGCCTCTAGCGATCTAACTTCTGTCCTAAACATTCAGCTGAAGTTCCCCCTCCAGGATGTCACCCAAGACCCTTCTTGTCGGATGGCTTGGGGCCTCTGCTGGAGTCGGCCACACCATCATGCACCTGTTCCTCCCACTTGCTTTCTGCTCCTCATCACTTTCCTTTCTGGGGTCTAATCTCCCCACCTGTTCTTTATTTAATTCGTGGCCATCTTCTCTTCTTACCCTTCAGCTACCCCAGTTGACCTCTGTTCATTCTCCCTCCCCCCCCCCCCCCCCCTCCCCCCACCCCCCCCCGCCACCAGGGCAAGCCACACACCTTCATTATTGCTTCTGACCTTTCTGTTACACTTTGTCCTGCACAGCACACTCTTATGGGCATCATTACCTGGATGCCTCGCTGACACTCCAAGCAGGCTCTTCCTCCTACATTTTCTGTGCTAAATAGCATTTGTTTCCTTCTGGTTTTCCAACCTAAGCATTTCAGAATCCTGTTTCGCTCTCTTCTCATCTCCACATTTTTTGGCCACCAGATCCTTCAGTGTCACATTCCAATATTTCTTAATCTAACTCTGATTACATCTTAAGTAGCCCGGACCCTTGCACCTCCTGCGTGGCCCCCGCCTTAGGGGTCTCCTGTCTCCCAACTTGCCCCTGAGATTTATGTGCTGCCAGAAAGATGTTTCCATGATACTAATCTAATCATGCCGCCTGTTCCCCCTGGCCCGTAAGATGAAGGTCAAAGCCCGTGAGTTGGTAGAAGAGGAGTAATTGGACTGGGAAGTATTGGGATATGATGTTGGAGAAGCAGGTGACAGGCAGCCTTGAGGAACCTTGAGTTCCCGAGCAAGGAAGGTGCATTTTATTCTCCAGCCACTAAGCGTTTTCAACCTGGGTGAAATGTGTTAGAAAATTAATCTGAGTGGAACCTGGAGACCAGGTCGTCTCTAATGATTCATAGGAGGAGAAAGTGGTGAGGGGCTCAGAAAGGGCTCTGCTGCTGAAATACCAACCAGGAGAAAATGAGTAGTAAATGCTAATGGGTCTGTTACTGTCTTGGTTTTTCCTTCTAGGCTCTGAGCAACTTGGAGGCAGAGGCTGTTTCTTCCATCTTTAGACTTAGAATGGCACCTAGTAGGTGGTTAAGACTGAAATACAGTGATGAAGGGTGGTATTAATGAAAAGGATCATACTTTGTTGGGGAGAAAATGAAGAAAAGAGAAAATGCCATCTGTTTACTCCTTCCCTTTCTCCTGCTTAGCCCCTCCCTCCCTGCCTCCCTGACTCAAATATCCAGTGATAGCATGCTTACAGTGTTCTGGACACTATAGTAGGCTTAGGGTACAGAGACAAATACAACCTGATTCTTGCCTTCGAGCTCACAGTCTAGGAGGAGAGGCAAACGTGTATGCAGTCAACTAATTCTTAATTTTTTTATATCAGTTGTAATGCAGCCTGGTTTGTGCTATAAAGGAAATATAAGCAAAGTGCAATGCAGTCCTGGAAAATGGTGTGTGTGTGTCTGGGAAATTCAGGGATGGTGTCACATAGGCAGCAACAGCTAAGGAGTATTAAAATATTAGTAGACGCGTGTCGAGCCGAAAAGGGAGAGAAGAGCATTTAAGGCAAAAGGAACAGCATGTGCAAAATTGTATTATGAAAAGAATAGATTTGGCAAACAGTGAGAAGTTGGATTAGGGCTGGAGTGTGGTGTGGGGGGCAGAAAGTGGTAAGGTATGGGGAGGAACGCTTCACTACCAGGGGACAGGGCGTGAGTTCTTATATTCACCGTAAGGGAATAGATTTTATTCAGGAGACAATAGAGAGCCAATGCAGGCTTTTGTTTTAAGCCCAGAGGGGCATTATGATAGAGGCATCCCTCAGAGATATCGCAGGTTTAGCTCAAGAACACTACGATAAAGTGAATTCACAATAAAGTGAGTCCTATGAATTTTTTGGTTTCCCTGTGCATACAAAAGTTATGTTTACACTATAGTCTATTAAGCGTGCAGTAGCATTATGTCTAAAATAACAATGTACATACCTTAATTAAAAATACTTTGTTACTAAAAATGCTGACCATCATGTGAGATTTCGGCAGGGTATAATCACTGATCACCATAACAAATATAATAGCAATGCAAAAGTTGAAGTATTGCCAGAATTACCAGAATGGGGCACAGGCACACAAAGTGAGCCAATGCTATTGGAAAATGGTGCCAGTCGACTTGCTCAACGTAGGGTTGCCACAAACGTTCAATTTCTAAAAATCACGGTATCCGTGAAGTGCCATAAAACAAGGCATGTCTGTAATACCATCAGGGTTTTAAGACGCCAGCTCTGATTGGAACATTGACGGCAGGCTAGAGAACAGAGGGAGATGAGCGGGAAGGTTTTATCCAAACCCGAGCAGGAAAAGAAACTTACAGTATTTAGAAAAGTCGTGAACAGAGCACTGCTTAGCTTGGAAGGGAGAGTCATGAGTCTTTGGGGCAGAACTAGAATGAGGTGAGAGTAAGGATAGGAAACTCTCACCTCAGATTATTCTTGCACATCAGGATGTTTGCACATCACCTCCCATCGCCATCTCTCAGCCTATCCCCCACACCAGGGGTCACCAAACTTTTTCTGTAAATGGCAAGATAGTAAGTACTTTAGGCCTTGTAGGACCATAGGGTCTCTGTCACAGCTACTCAGCTTTGCTGTGGTAGGGTGACAGCAGCTATGGACAGCGCACAAATGACAGGGCGTGGCTGCCTCCTAAAAAAAAGCTCTATTTATAACACCAGGCACCTGATGTGGCGTGCAGACTTGTAGCTGGCTGACTCTTGCCATGCACTGTAATGCCTAGCCTTCCTAAGGCATCACTTTCACTCTTTCTTGAGCGGCCTTTCTTTGGAATTTAAAAAGCCCAAACAAAGAGGCTGCCTTTGCAGGCAGGCAGACCCTGTATCCCACCAGAGTGGTCCCAGAGTGCTCCTGCTGCTCCCTGCCATCTCTGCTCCTGGCCACCTACCCTTCTCGTTCCTTCTTTGCCGCCATAAGGAGGTGAGTTAAGAGCAAACTCTCCCAAGCTGAAAGGACATCGGAATATTTATGAGAAATGAAAGCTTGTCAAAGAGACCGTCTTCCCCCAAGTATCCTAAAGGAATCATAAGAGTGACGACCCCAGGCCAGGAACATCGGATGGTATTTGTAAAGTTCATCCTCTTGTTCCAGATTCCTAACTTTAAAGGTCTGCTTTTCCCATGTTGGTATTTCATTTAGAAAAGCACATTTCTGCACGCGCGCTCTGACCTTGAAGTAGCACATTACAAGCTGAAGCCCAGAAGCCTCATGCTCCATTACGAACTCCTTCAGAGAGTCAAGCTGCTGCCCCTGGAGTACAGTTACGGGGAGTACAGAGATCTCTTCCGTGATTTCGGGACCCACTACATCACAGAGGCCGTGCTGGGGGGCATTTACGAATACACACTCATTATGAACAAAGAGGCCATGGAGAGAGCAGGTACGCTGCCCAGGGGACTCTGGCTCTCCTGCCGGGGCACACAAGAGCTCTGTGAGGTGGTGGGAGGAGAGTTACGGGCTTTGCTCCTAGTTCCCTTCTCCCTCCCTGGCTGTAGTGTCATTTGCAGATCTCTCCTTTTTGTGACCTGTTAGTGGGTCCTCCTCCGCCCAGCCCTCTGTCTGGGCAGTCCTCTTTTCTACAACTATTTCCTCTAGACAACAGCATCCAGTCTCATGGCTTTAAATGTCTTCGATATGTGGAGAACTCCCAGTGTATGTTTCCCCCTGGATCTCTTCCCAGCACCCAAGAGCTCTCATCAGAATGTCCCCTTGACACCACCGTTTGGATGCCCAACAAACATCACAACCTTACCATGTCCCGAAAGTCAGCTTTTGCTTTCCTTTCCCAAATTTGTGTCCTCCACAGTCATCCACATCTCAGAATGGTTTCACCATCCAACCAGTGGCTCAAGCCAAGAACCTAGGAGTCAACCTTGATTATATTTTTTTCCTTCTCGTTGATTAGCAAGTCCCCTCAGTAACTTTGAGGCGAAACCCAAGATTCTGCACAAGCTTTGACATGACGTCATTGCTGCTGATCCGTAAACCCCATTTTAAGTAGCAGGATCGCAGATTGTTACCACAGCCACCTAACCAACATCCAACTCCCGATGCCCCTTGGCAATCTCTTCTCCCTGTGGATGTAATTACAGGACTTACCACTTGTAACCATCTGCAGGCCTAAGGTGTGATTCCTGCTTCCCAGTCCAGGGTTCTGGCACTTGCCACGTTAGGTGACCTGCCCTGGGCCACACCGTTCACAGTGGAGGACCCAGGGCTTGGTTATAAGGCCACTGCACTTGCAAGAGGATACGTGGTCTGTAATGTGTATAAATTTATGCCGGTGTGGCTTCATTCTCACTAAGGCCAAGGATACCTTCCTCCATACCACTGGTTTCCAGAGCACTTTTCTTATTTCCTCAAACTGCTTCCTGCAAAAGGATTCTGTTATCAAACAAACTGGGGAAACATATAATGGATCCCACTTTTAGCACCCCACGAGGCTACTGCCATAAAATGACCTGTCCACCTCCTCTGATACAACGCTGGTCACACTTACTTGACCACGGAAGCACCTTTTCTTATAATACTTACTATTGCAAAAATTACAAGAGATGTTATCACGAAATTCATATTTCCAGGAACATGCTTGGAGGGAAAACGGATATACACTTAACACCACTGGAGAACTCCATAGTCAGGACTGCTCTCCTCTCCTTGCCTGGCCTCAATGTACCGCGGAAGGTGCTGACCAAGTCACATCCAAGTTTGAGCAAGCCTAGGAGGAGAGCTTGCCTTGGGGAGAATTAGGGAGAAACAAGTGGGGAATGAGGCAAAAATGAAGAAGAAATAAGAGAAATCGGCCCCTTCTCTTTGCTAGGTCCTAGACCAGACACTTTAAATATATCACCTCAATTAATTAATGAACTTGCCCTCTCTACTCCAGCAAAGATTAAAGAAGAGTGGGTCAGGGGAAGGAGGACACACTACAGCAAACTGTACTTACTGGATCGACCCCTAGAGGCTCAGAAAACAACTCTGAGCACTTCCACTCTTGAGAGGGCAGCAAAGACCCTCAGAGCCTTTGAGGACCCTGAAAGGGGAAGGTTCTGTCGCCCTCTCATGAGGCCTCCCCCCTGATGTCATGGCTGCCTGCGTTGTTGGTCATCAGGCTGGCCACCCGTTGATTTGAACCTGAGTCACGCGACATGACATCCAGGAAGGGCAAGGCTTCTGGAATCGATGACAGGAAAAGGTGACAGGGTGAATTACCTTTAGGTCATGGGCCTCTTTTCTTGCTTCCTTCAGATTACTCCCTTAAGGACGTCCAAGCCTGTGCCAAGAATGATTTCAAAATCGGTGCTGCCATCGAGGAGGTCTACGTCAGTCTGGGTGTGTCCGTGGGCACATGCCAGGGTATTCTGAGGGAAATAAAAGGTAAGTGGCAGGGGCATGTGAAATCTGTGCTCATTATCTTTCCCTTCTTAGCATCCCCCCAAACCGAATCTTTCTTCAAGCTAAAGACTGGATATTCTAAGGAATTTCAATTAAAATCATAATTCACTCAATAAAAACTTACCTAGCTCCCACTATGTGCTGGGCATACAAAAGTGAATGAAATTGTGTTCCCACCCTCGTGGCACTCACATGAAGTAGGCAAACAATTAAAGGAGCAATGGCACCAAACCCAGTTTGGAGAATCAGGACCGGCTTCCTAAAGGAGGGCACGTTGGAATTGTCACTCAGGGAGTAAAGCGGCAAGGTTGTTTTTAAGGCAGGAAAAAAATGACGATGGAAATTTACTCTGGGGGCCAGGAGCTGGCCTGGCTGGAGGCCGGTGGAGAAGGCGGGGGAGGCAGGTGAGGAGGCTGGTCCTTCTGAGACAATGGGCGGGGTAGAGACTGGAGAAGCAGGCAAAGCCATAAATCATGTAGCAGAGTCCGCAGGGCAGGGGAGACCAGACTGGAGGGGGCAGGTATCAAAGCCAAGTGTCCGGGAGCAGGGAACCTGGAGGTCATTCCAGGGAGCTGGGAATCAACCCAGCAAGTAGAGTAGGAAAGAGAGACCAATCAGCAGGGCCCCGGGCCCCGGCGTCTGCTGCACCTCAAAGAGCAGTCCCCACCGGCTCCACTTTACTAAGCTTGCACCGGGGATCGTACGTGGAGAAAGAGTTCCAACACCTGAAGGAAAACAAAATAAAACAATGACCATAATGAACTGCTGGTCTAGAACCATCCCTTGCACTTTTGACTGATGTGTGATTGATACTGTTTATTTGCTCATTTTGGTGGGGCTGGGTTGGAAGATAAGTCCCATAAGGGAGACATGCACAGAACACAGGTGCTCTTTAATTTTGTTTTTTAAGTTTATTATTGAGAGAGACAGAGCATGAGCAGGGGAGAGGCACAGAGAGGGGCAGACACAGAATCTGAAGCAGGCTCCAGGCTTCGAGCTGTCAGCACAGAGCCTGACGCGGGGCTCGAACTCACCAACTGTGATATCATGACCTGAGCTGAGGTCGGACGCTTAACCGACTGAACCACCCCGGTGCCCCTAGGTACTCTTTAAAGAAGACTCATAGGGAGCACCTTGGTGGCTCAGTTGGTTAACGTCCGACTCTTGATTTGGACTCAGGTCACGATCTCATGGTTTGTGGGATCGAGCCCCACATTGGGCTCTGCATTGACAGCACAGAACCTGCATGGGACTCTCTCTCTCCCTCTCTCTCTGCTCCTCTCCCATGTGTACATTCTCTCACTTTCGCTCTCTCTTTCTCTCTCACAAAAATAAATAAACTTAAAAAAATAAAAAGGAAATAAAGGAGATTTGTAAAGTGATCCCTTGCACAGGTCACTAGATGGGATATTGGGCAGGACCCTCATCACTTGCCAACTCCTCCCTCCCTTTTGGAGATAACACCATCCTCGCTTCTGTGTTAAACACATCCTTCCTTTCTTAATAGTTTTACCACCATGCGGATCACTAACCAACACGGCTCAGTGTTGCTTGTTTTTGAACTTTATATGGATGGAATATACTCTTTTCAGTTCTGGGTGGTGGTGGTGTTTTCGTTCACTGTCATGTGTGTATAACTACAGCTAGTTGCCATTGCTGCCTAGTATTTTAATGTATGAATATAATATTTTGTCCATTCCACTGTGGAATTTGAGTTATTTCCCGTTTCACGCAAGTGCAGTCGCTGCTGCTAGAGCATTCTTCTGTGCTTGTCTGGCACACGCATGCAAGTATTTTGCAAGGAATGCACCCAGGAGTAGAATTGGTGGGTTGTAGACTGTGTACTTTTTCTGGACTAGTGAATGCAAAGCTGTTTTCTAAAACGGTTGTACCGCTGTCCCCCTACCAGCAGTATACAAGACTCCTTTCTATGGTGCACAGGGTTGCGGGGTCAAAGCTAAGTGGTCACTTGACACAGTTCTTTTGGCATGGGGTAAATGGACAAATTAGAATGGGAAGGACTCATTGATATGATGGAGGGCTTTCTGGGAAACTCTACATAGATCAAAATAATAATCATGTTATAGTAGACGCTCTTTAGTGGATATCTATCACACACAAAGCCCAGCTTTTACAAATTTTCCCACCTCTGTTATCCCATACAAAGAAGAGATGTAGCTTAGAGCTTCAGCAAGGCTACCTGGATAAACCTTTTCACCCCTAGTGCCTGAGATTTCTTATCTGCAAAATGAGGATTATGTAGTTCCTATTTCATTGTGAAGATTAAGTGAGTTAATACAACACTTAGATTACTGGCTGACACATTAATGATCCATAACCTATCTCCCTATCAACCTATTTACGTATCTATGACCTATCAATCTCTCCATATATATGAATATCCATCAGGTATCTATCTTCCATAGACTCAGTGACTGGCATTTATAGATGTCCCCTCCTTATCCTGCCCCCAACTTGTGTCCTATTTGATTGGGTGAGTTGCCTTTTGCCCTTTGCGTCGTGACTTCTTTGCTGGTGGGATTGCATCTTGTCTACTGGCACCTCCAGGATGAGCTTAGTGAATATCATGGTAACTAGGTTGGGTTGCAGCAAATTCCAGGGTGCCGAAGTGGATCCCCTGACATGCCAGGTCTCTGTGTCGATTCCAGACAGAAACAAGAGAGACACCATGGTGGATGACTTGGTGGTCCTTGTGCGAGGAGGGGCAAGTGAGCACATCACCGCCCTGGCGTATAAGGAGCTGCCAACCGCGGACCTGATGCAGGAGTGGGGAGATGCCGTGCAGTACAACCCAGACATCATCAAAATTAAGGTATATCTGGGGAGCTGCTCTCTCCACCCTTTCCTCTATTTAGTAAACAGCTTATGAGGGGCTACTAGGAGCCAGGCTGGGGGATACAGAGCTCAAGAAGACCCACACCCTAATCTCAAGGCACACACATTATAGTAGATAATGTATCTGGAGTGGACCGATTACAAAATAACTGTTGGGCACCAGCTAGAGACCCCTGACTCCCTCCCACTCAGGCCCCCAAGTTGCTAAAGGAAATCAACCATCAGCTTCTAGTTCCAGCCTTCTTAAATTGATACTGTTTCCATTTGGTCAGAGATTCTCTCCAGGCACTATTTGCCTATTTTAACATTCATTCAACCAACAAATAGTTGCTAAGTTCCTGCAGAGTGAGAGGAACTAAGCCGCTGGAGGAGAGGCAGAAAGATGCAAGTGTGAAACATACACTCTGTGCTAACAGGTAGGACCCGGGCAGCCATGACGGTCGTACAAGACAGGGTAATACTTCATGGTGATCAGTGACGTTTTGAGCACCTACTATATTCTTGACACTCTGCCAGGGTCTTTGGGCATGTTATTGCATCTAATCCTCAAATTGCGTGTGCTTACCTCCGTTTTGTGGCTGATGAAAATCGAGGTCACAGAGGGAGCATCCATCTGTGGCTGCTCAAGAGTCTCTGTTAGGTCTGGGCCCGAGACTTTGACCTCTTCCCTCCCCTCCAGACTTTCCTGTGGGTTTGGTGAATAAAAACTAATGATCCCAACCAACTGTCACCCACACAAGAGCAGTTTTGCAACCTTAAACTAAGAGGACGTTTGCTAGAACAGGACTGTCATACACATCAGCAGTAGTAGGTCCTTGCCTGTGGGGACTTCTGCACGGGGTCCGTGCTCCATCTCAGGCCATCCTCTCCTTGCTGTTGTCTGTACACTCACTGGTTGTTTGGCACCCACTCCACCCCACCCCCGGGACTTAGTCTTGCCGCCAAGGAGGGGTGACGAGGGACCGAAGCTCTTCACGTGATGCTCTGCAGCTCCCAATCCTGGCAGTTGCCCAGTGTCTTAATTTGTATGTCAAATGCATAGTTTCTGCAGAACAGAAGGCTGCCATTCAAATCCTGTCCTCTGCTGTTTTCAGTAGTGACACTTAGGGTACAGCTGCTGACAAGCATCAAGGAGAATAAAGTCAGCTGTAGGTTGTAGGCAGCTCCAGAGAACTCTGGGGTTGGCTGATGGTGTGGTGACATTGCTTGGTATCACGGATGGGCATGGGAGTGAACAGAGCTCAGGGGAAAATAGATCCCTGGTCTTTACTTGTCACTTACAACTTACCTGAATTTTTTTTTCCCCAAAACCGAGAATTAATGGAGTTTTCCCTGGTCACCTACCTGAATGGGTTGGATGTGCCAGAGCGGGCACTGGGAATGTCAAGTGTCAGGCATGTGATGTGATCTGGTGTGTGTGTGTGTGTGTGTGTGTGTGTGTGTGTGTGTGTGTGAAAAAGACAGAGAGAGGAAGGAAGAGAGGAAGACAGGTAGGGCAGGCCAGCATGCTAAGCATCTCAGGCCTGAACACGGTCTTAGGCATGCAGCACTTTACCAAAGGCACAGAGGCCCAGCATGTGTGTGATGTAGTAGAAAGTATCACACTGTCAGGTGTGTGGGCTGAAAGGGGGAAAAGGTGAAGGAAGCAGAGATGTTTTCAGGAGTTGGGGAGGTGAGGTTACTGAAGACTTTTAAGCCCTACCTTTTGTAAGTCCCTGCCGTGAGTTGGAAATGTATGTTCTGGACATCCCACTCTTCCATGCACTCTTTCCAGCAAGAGAAAACTGCAGATGCCTCCACATTATCTCATAATAATTCTTCTCTGCAGAGTCAGCCCGCCAGGTAGTTAGCGCGGCGATTGTTTTCCAGGATGGCAGAAGCCACTAGACAGGCAATTCCTAGACAGAGTGTTGGCTAGGGGTCGCATGCATAAAGCATTCTTGAGGATCAAGACCTGAAACACGATTGGCGTAGGAGCCAGGTGGGCGGGGAAGAAGAACACCGAAGAGCCCCCTCGCACTGTTCACTGATAGACTTTCGACACAGAGAAACAGCTCTTTGCCCAGAGTTAACAAATAGCCGTGGACACAGAAAGAGAACTCCAAACGCAAAAGATTGAAATTACCTTCAAGATTCAGAAGACAAGCCTACATCTAAAAGTGGAAAAATAGAAGTAAATTTTGGAATGCATTTGCCTTTTTATCGTAAGCTTTAAGCAAATGAGGAATTCAGGAAAGAAAAAAGAGATGCTGAGATATTAGACACTCATCAGATGCAAAAGGAAGTGGCTGACTACACGGAACCAAAGGCACAATAGCAGATGAAAGCCTACAGTGGAAACTGTAAAGAACAGAATTGACACTGCAGAAAATTGAGTCAGTGATGTGGGAAGGCGCCATAAAAACGTTCTCATAATGTAGCAGCGAAAGACAAAGAGATTAAAACAATGACGTAAAAGAAATATGATGGAAGAGAGTACAGAAGGAGAAATCTGAAACTCAAGGACTTCTTCCTGAGAAAGAGACAAGATTAAATTTGAAGACGGCATTCATCACGGACATAATAAGGGAAATGTCCCTGAGCTGATGACACAAAATGCAGAACTCATTGAAAAGTGGGCAAAAGTACTGAGAGCAAAACAATACAGAAACACATCCTATGATGTGATTTTTTTTTAACTTCTAGAAACAAACCTATTCTAAAAAAAATAAAGGTGGTTCTGGTCTTAGAATTCTTTGCAACATGAAGTGCCTGAAGGCAGTGTAGTGACAATGTCTTGAAGGAGAAGCTAGGGTCGTTAATGGATAAAAAAAAATCCCAAAGACACTTTGCATTATTAAAGGAGTCACATAAAAATTGCCAGATTTGGCAAATGGAAAATATAGCATGTCTAGTTAAATTTGGATTTCAGACAAATAATGGATAATTTCCTAATATAAGCATACCCCAAATATTGCATGGGACATACTGGTATGACCAAATTATTTGTTGTTTATCTGAAATTCAGCTGTAACTGGGGAGATTCTGTGTTGGACTGGCAAACCTAGTCACAAACTCAACCACTCGTGAGCATTTCCATAAGTAGCCAGGGTGGCTAGGTTGTCATCTGAGGTCCAAGCTGATGGAGAAGCTACTGTATAGAGCTCAGGCATTGCCCAGAGTAGAAGGAAAAGATATGGTTGTGAATGGTGTTCCCACAGAGGTCAGGAAGGCATTGGTTATGCTGCAGTGAAAAAATTTCCCAAATCTTAGGGACTGAGTACAACACAAGTTTATTTCTCAATCACACAACATGCCCAAAGTATATTGGGGAGGGGGCTTTTCACATTGCCACTCAGGGATCCAGGCCACAGAGGCTTGATGTGGTCATATGCTCTGAAGATCACCGCTGCATTGGTAAGGGAAGGGGATATGTCCCTTCACTCTGTCCTGAAGGCTTCACCCTGGAAAGGACGCCCCCTCTGCTCTCTTTCCACTGCTCAAAACAAGTCATGTTGCAAATCTGCCCTTTAGAATGTCAGGGAATTGCAGCCCTGCTATGGATCCAGAAAGAAAAGCAGCTGATCACTTGGTAAGCAGTGATAATCACACCTTTCTGAAGGTGTGACCACCGTACCTTTCTAAATCACTGTACTCAAAGATTCTCTAACGGCAAATTACTCTGACCAAGAGAAGGGTTAAAATACAGATGTTGTGGTAACATTGCCTGGTAAGATAATGTCAGACTCAAGCCATTGGAGCTCACCCCCCAAAATAAATTCTGGATGTCAAGTAAGGAAACCATGAATGTAATTAAATGACAGGTAACACACCCACAAGATAATTTTGCCACAAACAAAATCCTAAATGTATAAAGAATGATACAATTTCTAAGAAAGACACATTTCAAAGGAAATAGACAACTCTTAGCACTAAGATGACGAATAAATATGCAAAATGTTTAACTTTCCTAGGAATAAGAAATGAAAAAGTAACAACATGATATTTTTTTTACCTATCAAATTGACAATGATTAAAAATCTATAATATTCAACAGGGCGCCTGGGTGGCTCAGTCGGTTGAGCATCCAACTCAGGTCATGATTCCCAGGTCATGCGATCAAGCCATGTGTAGGGCTCTGTGCTGGGAGTGGAGTCTGTTTGAGGTTCTCTCCCTCTCTCTCTCTCTCTTTCTCTCTCTCTCTCAAAAAAAAAAAATTATAATACTCGATATCGTTGAGAGAAATGAGATGGGCACTTTCATAAAATGAGATGAGAATATAAATTGAAACAACACTTTATATAACCATCTATACCTAGGAAAATATTTGTATCAAAGAATATTGAGCAGCATGGGGAAATGCCTATCATATGCTATTAAGTGAGGTGAGTGGAAAATAAACTGCACTTTTCTCATGCCACTGCTTTGGTGTAAATACCTGTCCATTTAACTATCCAAAAATATTCACTGAAAGGACACAAACCGCAATGCTAACCGTTCGAATCCTTTTCTGCCACTTACTGACTGTGTGACTCTGGTCCATCTTTTTAACTTTTCTGTGCCACAGCTTTTTCATCTATCTGTAAAATGGGGATACAGAAGACTGTCTGCCTCAATAGGATTGTTGTAAAGATTAAATTAGATAATGTATGTATTTAGTTCAGCACCGGATTACTGCTACCATTCTAGTAATTTTTCGTTATCATTAAGAATGGTGATCACCAGGGTCCGTCACAAGGAAGGGCATGGAGTTTAATAAATAGCGAGGACCATCTCTCTGCAGCAATATGATAAATAAAATGTTCACAAGGGCAAGTGTGTGTAGGACCCAGTGGTCAATATGAGTAGTTAGGACTGTGTTTTGGGGGAAGAAATAAGGAAGAGAGATGGGGGAGAAAGGAAGAAGAGGAGAAAAGAGAGAAACGAACCAAAGAAGAACGGCCAGGGAACGAAAGAAGGGACAATCATGCCATATTAACTTAGAATTAAAAGGGAGCTAGGGGCGCCTGGGTGGCGCAGTCGGTTAAGCGTCCGACTTCAGCCAGGTCACGATCTCACGGTCCGTGAGTTCGAGCCCCGCGTCAGGCTCTGGGCTGATGACTCGGAGCCTGGAGCCTGTTTCCGATTCTGTGTCTCCCTCTCTCTCTGCCCCTCCCCCGTTCATGCTCTGTCTCTCTCTGTCCCAAAAATAAATAAACGTTGAAAAAAAAAATTTAAAAAAAAAAAAAAAAAAGGGAGCTATAGAGTCCTACGAGTTGCTGCTCAGTTCCAAGGCAAACCCCAGTCTGCAAAATTTGGGGAACGCTGGTATAGGAATTGGAAAATGGGAATAATGAAGCCATTTTTATCAATAATTATCACGAGCTCGTAAGAAAAACAAAAGCTTTGGGTTAGAGTCCTGGAAATACTATTTAATGAGCTCTTTGACTTTGTTCAGGTCACTTAACCTCATCTGAAAACGGGGCTGATAATTGCTACCTTGTGAGGACGGAGTGGGCTCACGTTTGTGAACCGTCAGCAAAGCTTCTGGCACACAACACATGGAGGAGGTTTATTCGGGTTCTGCCACTGACTTGCTCTCTGTCCTGGAGCGCATCTCCGTGCTGGTAGGAGAAGGCCTGGGGGGTTAAAGGCAGCCTTACAAGGTGCTCTGACAGGGAATACGGATTGTTGGAGGAGCTCATACTGGTACACAGCCAACCCCCCCTTCCCTCCCCCACGTGCGGCCAGCAGGCTGGACGCTTCTGCAAACCGCCTCTGGATCAATTCATTGACCACAAAACGGTGAGACAATGGGACCACCGAGGGGCCTTGCTTTGCCCACTGGAGCGAAGGTCAGCATCGGACGCATTAAGAAATGGAAGCAATTTTCTTCCCACTGGAGGCTTCTATTAGGTATGATTGCCTGCATTTAGACCCTAAACTCTCCAGAGCTGGATTAGGGCAGGAACAGAGACAAAATCTGGAGAGGAACCTGACCCTGGAGCTGAAAGTAGGACCCAGAGGCTCCAAACATTTTTAACTACCTCTTTGCACTTCTTCCCAGGCTTTTCCTAGCCCACAGCCATCTGTGGCTTCCTCTGGTCGCACGCTGCCAGGTTCGCTGGTGACCAGCGGCTCGCTCTCTGTGGCTAGGTTTCTGTTTTCCGCCCCTCTCCTCCCAGCCAGCTGCCTTTGCCCTGATGAAGCCTCCCACCCCCTTTCATTGACCATCCACTTTTATTAGCTGTTCTCACTAAGCTTGGGGCTAGACCCTAGACTCTAGACCCCAGAGCTGAGCAGTATATAGTCCTGATCTCCAGCAACTTACCTTCTTAATTCAAGAAGGAAAAGAGATTTCAACACATAAAATAATAATAATAATAATGAATGACCACAAAGGAGCAAAGAGATGGAATTTGTATTGGGTAAAGAGACTTTGTATCAGATGAGCACTGGACAGTATTCTGAGCACTTCATAGTGGGAAGACATTCTGTGAACTTGGGAGCTGGGGAAAGGCTTCGTGATGGTGGTTCTTGCATGACGTGAATGCTTCTTGCCAAGTTGGGACGGGGGAGCCATGTTGGGACGAAACTTCTAGAACAGTTTCAAAGAGCTGCTTGAAAGTCACCTCCTCTCCCCAACCACAGGCAGGTTAACCAGCTTCTCCTCTGCCCGCATTCCACGTTTCCACTGTTTCCGGACCTGCTGTGCTGTAAGAATCTGTTACCGTGTCTCTATCTCTGGATTCCGAGTTTCTTGAGAGTGTGGATTTTATCTTACTCATTACTCATGCTTCATGCCTGGCACTTAGGAGGTATTCAGTAAGAGCTGACCTGATCTCAGTTGAGTTTATCTGTGGATATTGGATAGGATGGTTCAAACAGAGGATGGGGCATCCATCCGGTTTCAGATGAATCCACCCGTTTCCGTGCACCGACCCCTTGCTCATTCCTGTGGACCCTGCGTTATCCTTCTATTTGGTGAATATTTTCTGTTGAAATACATCCCTTTCCTCTCCCCAGGCAGAGCCTCTGTATGAACTGGTGACGGCCACAGACTTCGCCTACTCCAGCACAGTAAGGCAAAACATGAAGCGGGCCCTGGAGGAGTTTCAGAAGGAAGTCAGCTCTTGCCACTGTGCTCCTTGCCAAGGGAATGGAGTTCCTGTCCTGAAAGGTACCCTTTCCAGGCAGCTGGTGTCCCTGTGAAAGACATTATCTGGAGGGGCTGGTGCTGTGGCCAGAACACATCATCAAATCCATATGCCCTCCAGACTATCTCAAGAAGAGTTCTAGATCAATCCCTGGTCCTCTTCCTGAGGCCCCAGGGTCTGTCATGAAGTCCTCTTTGCTTTCTCAGGGGGACAAAAAGAGCCCCCTGGCCATTTGGAGCCTCGTAAACTGAGCTTCTCCATGTTGAACAGGCATTCAAGAGACCGAGAGCTACTGATGCTCGGGCCCCCACCTGGATCCTTGTGTAAGAATCTGGAGAAAGCTCCTCATCAGGAAGGGTAAACCCTCTACAGGTAGATCTAATCTGCAGCCAGGGTGTGGCTCACAACTGCTGAAGTCTCCGCCTCCTTGGAGCACAATGAGGTGGGATTGGACAGAGCCCCCCCCCCCCCCCCCCGCCCTCCCATCCCCGCCCCTACTCAGGTGCAGCTCATGGGCAAATAGCAGGATGTTCCTCTAAGGCAGATCTCAGCCCGAGCTGCATGTGAGAATCACCCAGGGTGCTTTGCATAAACACAAAGCCCTGGGTCTCAGCCCGAACTAGTTAAAGTGAATCACTGGGGATCAGCCTTTGAAAAAGCCTACCAGATGATTGCACTATGGCATCAGGGCTGCGAAGCTGATCCACAGCTTAATCCGCTGGCAGACAGGATCCATGATTCCACCAGTTTACAAACCAGTGGGAAAGCTGGACTTTCCCACTGAAGTGTACTGACCAGTAGGACAAGTGTTAGCCTGTTTCCCAAGAAGTCAGAGTGTAGACAACTAGGTCATCTACCCTGGCCGCCGGAATGCCTTGGTTCCAGCCACAATGGACATGGCAGCTGGCAACATCACGCAACTGAAGTAGCAGGCCTAGGCTGTGCACATCCTGACCAACGCATGGTGAGAAGATGGGGGGATGGGGGAGCAGCAGCAAGGATGGGCCCCTTGAACTTGATTCCTAACTTCAAGGGCCATATCTGGGGCCACTGCAATCAGCAGGGCAAATTTGGGGTTGGCTGAGGTCTGGGATCTTGTGTTCCTGTCATGATGGCCAAGGAAGAGTCCAGTCCAGCATGAAGCCAAAAGAGGGTGTCAGGTGCAGTTGGGTCCAGCAGATCTGCACCCAGGGAGGGAGCCAGCTGGAGTTAGGGCAGAACCTCTGTGGACAGAGCCAGCTCAACCGGGCAGAGACAGGAGAAGACCTGTTCCCAACTGAGGTTGGGGAGTATGTGTCTAGCTTCTTGGACAGGGTGGATAGGAGCAACGGAGACATAAGTGAAAGCCTAAGGCTGGAAAGTTCTGCTGTCAGGACAGAGACATCGAAGTGGGGAGGAAGTCAGCAAGAAATGGGATCTTCCCATCAGCTCAACGTCGTGATCCAGGGTTGCTGAATTCCCCTTGCCTTCATGTGAAATTTGGACCTAGAAACTGGAACCCACCTAAGGATGTGCACTAGTGTGAGAGAGAATACGAAGCCAGAGACAGGGTTGTTCATGGGCCTGACTTCTAAAGGATAATCCTGTGAAGGGACTCTGTGTGATCCAGATGTCACTCCAAGGTGACATGTTACAGAGCAACTTAAGGAATAACTTCCAAAGGGCCAGAATTGGCCAAAGGTGGGACGAGACATCTGAGGACAGTGAGTTCCCAATCACTGGAGTGTTAGAGCAGAGGCTGGACAATTAGATGGCTCGGGGTGAAATTGAGCACCAGTGACCGTTGGCTTCCGCGACCACCAATGTAGCTTCCAACACTGGAAACTCACACCGCTGGGTCAAACATGAGCTCACGAGTAATTCCCCTCAGCAACTCCGTATGGTTCCCCTTGACAGGCAGTAACTACCCTTCAGGAGCAAAAGACCCTCAGGGAAGGAGTAGGTATTCTTAGCATGGAACCTTCTTATCTTAAACCCTTCAACTAAATGTTTCCCCTATTTTAACCTAATGGCAAAGTGATGTGGAGGGCTGAACTCCAGGAATTCTGTTTCACACTCTGTCTGCATTGTCTTTTCAGAATCCCGCTGTGAGTGCATCTGTCCTGTTGGATTCCAGGGCCCAGCCTGCGAGGTCACCTCTGAGAAAAGTAAGGAATCTTGAGTCGGTTGGAAAAGGGAAATCTAGGCAGTTCTAGAGAATAATTGAAAAGGGCAAGAGCACAGGGGATGCTGGGTTGGGGGCCGGGTGCTATGAAATTTGAGATCCATCCTGGCTCCTGACTTTATCTTTCATTATTTTCACACCTGAGAATGCTTCATGTTATAGGACTGTTAATGCACGGCATTTGCAAGTCATTTCTTTGAATCCTTCTGGAATGCTTACCTTTTTTCTTTCCTTTTTTTTTTTTTAACTGAACTTTTATTCAGTCCTCAAAATCCAGCAGGGATGCCCCTTCTTCTGTAAAAGTTCTAAGCCTCCACCCCTGAGTAAATTTAGTTAACTCTTCCTTTGTGTTCCTGTAGCACTTTGAACATATACCTAATATAGCTCTTAGCACATTATGTTTTGGGTTGTGTGTGTCTTTCTCCCCAGTGTGTGTGAGCAGAGATCATGTGCCATTTGTTTCTGAGTCCCCATGGCCCAGCCTAGTTGGTGCTCAGTGCTCTGGCCTGAATTAACAAAGGAAAGACTAGACTATCATTGGGATCCTTTCCAGCCCTCAAATTCTTTGGCCAGTTTATTATTAAGAGTTCTGAATATGCCCCCACCCTGACTCCTCCTTCCCTTTCCTTTCCTCTCTGTGGCTTTTGGATGATATCATTAAAAAAGGAAATGGCATGGGGCACCTGGGGTGGCTCAGTCGGTTAAGCATCCGACTTCAGCTCAGGTCATGATCTCACAGTTTGTGGGTTTGAGCCCTGCGTTGGGCTCTGTGCTGACAGCTCAGAGCCTGGAGCCTGCTTCAGTTTCTGCATCTCCCTCTCTCTCTCTCTCTCTCTCTCTCTCTCTCTCTCTGTCCCTCCCCTCCCTCCTTCCCCCGCCCAAAAGAATACAAATAAAAAACAAACAGAAAAACAATGAGGCACTGTGCTACGTACGTATCAGGCACCTAGATGAGTGCTTGGATTTAGCTTGTGCTTGAGTTTCATCAGTAACTGTGACCTTGAGCAATTTACTTGACCTCTTTGTGCCTCAGTCTCCTCATCTGTAAAATGGAGCTGGTGGTATTAACTACCTCCTAGAGCTGTCTTGAGTTTCTCATGAAACCTCAAAGCGCTTGGAATAATGCCTAACACATGTAAGAGCAAAATAAGTGTTGGTTAATTTGTTTTAGAGCAAAATCAAGTGCATTTTACATAACACTAAATCTTTTTATCCTCACAACAACATGGCAAAGTAGGTACCATCAATATCCTCATTTTATTGATGAAGACACTAAGGTTCGGTGAGTCACTAACTTGACCAGAGGTCACACAGTAAGTGTAGGAGCCCAGGTTCGGGCTCAGTGGATCTTGCACTATCCATTCTCCTCCCCAGTGAAATGCTCACCTCCCACCACCAGCACAAGCCCACACGGTCCTGTGCCCAGTGAGTGTGTAATCGCACAACCACAGGATTTCTCCTGGTTGGAGGAGACACTGGACATCTCCTGCTGTAGCCTTCTCGTTTCACCAGTGGGGCAGGCCCAGAGATACTAGGTGACGTATGCAGAACTATACTGCCCATCAGAGGCTCGACCAGACACCTGATGTATCAGGGTGGATGGAATCGGTTACTTGTCAGTCTCATCAACAACCACAGAATCCTCATGGGAAAGGCAAATGTCAGGGAGGGGAGAGTGCATTATTTGTTATTATTTCATATAACACGCAGTGCTTACGGTGTATAACAGAGTTCCTGCTTCGTACTTTGACAACAAGTAAACTAGCAGCATCCTATACCTGGGAGGTGACCCAGCTGGGAAGCACTCGTGCATTCATCCAAAGAATGTTTACTAAAGACCCCCTGGGTGCCAGCTTAGGTGTTAGGGTTCAGTGGCGAGCAAATCATATATAGATCCTGTCATCGTGGAGATTACTCTTTAGAGAGAAAGACCGACGTCATTTGAATTGTCCCAGAAATACATTTAAAGCTGTAATTGTCACTGCTATAAAATGCTCCAAGAGCTTAAAATATGATGGATTGGTGGGGAGTTAGAGGTCAGAGAAGGTTTCCCCGCAGAGATAATCCTTCAACTGAGATCCGGTGGGCGAATAGGATTAACCAGATAAACAGAGGAGGGAAGAGTATACTGGGCCAGGGAAACAGCATCTACAAAAGCTCTGTGGTAGAAGGGAATATGGCGAGTACCACGGTTTGCAAAAAGGACAGCTGACTGGAGAGAGGAGATCTGAGCACACTCACCAAGCCTTTTGGCTTATACACCCCACCCCCAACCCCAGAGGGCACTAGGGTGTAACAAGGGTTGATTAACGTTTGATGACCTTCTTCCTTACAGATGTCCCCATTGATGGGAAATGGAATTGCTGGTCAGACTGGTCTCCGTGTTCTGGAGGACAGAAAACAAGACAAAGGCAGTGTAACCATCCACCTCCTCAGAATGGAGGCAGCCCCTGCGTGGGCCCTGCTTCAGAAACACTTAACTGTTAAGGAAGGAAAAGCTTCTAGCACCTACTACTGTGGGCTGCACACTGCGAGAGCTCTGAGCCCTTAGGAACTCAGGCCAGGTTACCTCATACCAGCTCCCAGCTGGGGCCATCCCAAGGGTAGAGGGCCGTGCCACTCAGAGCGTTTGAAATAAAGATGTTATTTGCAAAACGCACGTTGATTTGAACAAATAGCTCAACGTCAACTACACGTTGCTTAAGGGCTTAAGAATCTCGGTACCCTCCCTTTGCTCGTCTGTATAATTTTATCCCAGTCACGTGTATTATCAGCCAGAAACTGTGTTAGCAGTTGTTCACACTGAAGTCCCACAGTGTGAGGGGCACATAGTAGGTACCCAATGATGAATCAGTGACTAGCTATTAAGTTTTTCCTCCCTTGAGGACTGCATGGTCTTATTCAGTGACAATATCAGTGAATATGTATCGAATGATTACTGTGCCAGCCTCGGTGCTCAGTGTGTTAATTCATTCCATCCTCATGACAGCCCTATGAGGTAGATGCCGTGTTAGCCCTATTCAGCAGCTGCAGAACTGAAGCTTAGAACAGTTAAGTG
This sequence comes from Panthera uncia, assembly GCF_023721935.1. Lineage (NCBI taxonomy): Eukaryota > Metazoa > Chordata > Mammalia > Carnivora > Felidae > Panthera > Panthera uncia. Next base: position 59,557,172 of record NW_026057585.1, read on the forward strand.
GCTTGTCCGGGGTTGCACAGTTAGGAAGTGGCAAAGCTGGGCTACAAACCCGGGCACTTGGGCTCCAGAGGTTTAGACTCTTAACTGTAATGCTCCCTTCCTCTCCATACATGGGCATTTCTTGACGATGAATTTTTTTCCGAAATTAAATGTAGGAGAAAGTGGGATGTGTGTGTGTGTGCGCACGTGTGCGTGCCTGTGTTATTGAGTCTCCACCCCCTGCATCCCGCGGAGAGTGGATCCTGGTTCCTCAGCTCCCTTTGATGCTGAGCAAAGGAGAGGCAAGGCTGTGCATGTCAGAAGCAGAGTTCCGGGGCGGAGCTGAATTGCTGTGACATGAGCAGGTGCCTAGAGAAGGCCCTGAGCTGGAGAAAAGAGCAAGGGAAATTGATAACTGAATGAGAGACAGACAGAGGAATGCAGGTAGGAGGTGGGGAGAGGGGGAGAGAGGGAAGGGAGGAAGAAAGGAAGGAAGGGAGGGAGGGAGGAAGGGAGGAAGGGGAGAGATATTGTGGTGGCTGGAAGAAAGAACACAGAGACACATGAAGAAGTTCAAGTTAATGGCTCTGGGGCAGTGTGCAGTGTGAACCTTCCCCGACCTCTGTATGTTTCACTTTGCTCACTCATGATTTTGTGCAAATCCCATCTGGAGCCTGGGGGGGAAGTTGCGTGAGGGCAGTCAATTGATCTTTAGGTTACTAAAAACCAGAATATTTGTACTGTTTAGATTGAGTCAAGTGATCATTTAGGCTCTATCGCTCTCATTCATTCCATCATATTAAAACATCCCTTTGTATTTTGTTTACTCTTGGATGCTCCCTGTCTTTGCAGAACTTCCTGTGAATTTGTTGAGATCACATTGGGGCGGGGGGGGGCGGTGGGCGGAAGGGCCGGAAGGGCCGGAAATGGTTGAAGGTGAATTGGTTAATCCAACTCATTTTCTTTTTTTTTTAATTTTTTTTTCAACGTTTTTTATTTATTTTTGGGACAGAGAGAGACAGAGCATGAACGGGGGAGGGTCAGAGAGAGAGGGAGACACAGAATCGGAAACAGGTTCCAGGCTCCGAGCCATCAGCCCAGAGCCTGACGCGGGGCTCGAACTCACGGACCGCGAGATCGTGACCTGGCTGAAGTCGGACGCTTAACCGACTGCGCCACCCAGGCGCCCCAATCCAACTCATTTTCAATCAGTTTGTTTCCGGCCACGTCATCTGCTTTGAGTTTGCCTCTGGGCTAGGCGTTGGGGCCTAAGACCTTCACACATTCATGACACCAAAGCATGGGTCAGCACCAACCACCAGTCGGGCCTGACCAGCTATCTGGAACTGAGTCAATGGAACAAACACAGGAAGGAGCCGATTCTTGGAAGGGGGTTGTTGTAGCAAGCGTGGTGATCCTGCCTTGCCCTCTCGCATCCCTGTGTCCCTGCAATGGAGCTGACAGCTCTGGGCCCTTGTTTGGCTTGATATTATTGCTTTACCGTCTGCTGTTATTTCAACAGGCTAATCCAATAATGTTTTATCTCTTTCATTATACCGAAGCTGTATAATTTTCTTGAGTTATAATCTATCTTCTTTTAAGATTCCCCAGAGACGGGAAAGAGTGGTTCTGTCTTTGGTTGATGGGAAACTCCCAGGAAGCCCACACTAGCACATTGAAGCCAGCACCGCCAAATTAAATTCTGAATCTCAATCACAGCCACCGCTTCTAATGGGAAATTTAAGTTGATTATGGAGATGACAGCCCAGGTTCACGTTTATTGCATTTAGCAGAAATTGTTTATCCTATTAAATATGGTCTTGAAGGAGAAACAATTGAATTTCGGAGCACCGGTGAATACCCAGGTGACGCCTAGGTACCGCTAAACTGTGTAATAATTATATTCTTATTCGTGGGCTGAACTTCCCCTCGTGACTCTTCTTGCAAACAAATGCATTTCGGAGGAGGCTGAAACATAATGTAAGAATTAAACAAAATAAATGCAAACTGTGCTTTTGGCAAACCTTGGCTGCCGTAGCCAACACGGACATACCTGTGAAGGAGGCACGAGATCCGTGGGGCCCAGTCCGGGCAGGGTAGTTTGGCAGTGGTCCTGGAAGCTGGAACACAGCACAGTATACCTGGGTGTGGGAGAGTTTTGCATTCGAGAAAGTAAATCTCTGAAACGCTGGGAGCTTCACCGAGCGCTAGATGTTGGGGCTGGTGGGGGCGGGGGAGGGGTGGCTCTCGGGCTCTGCTTCCTCTCTGTGTGACCTTGGGCTAATAACATAACTTCTGTGGGAATAATAATGATGATAATTATCTTAACAATAGTGATAATAATAATAGCTGCCAATTATAGAGAGCTGCTCAGTTTATGAAGTCTTTTAACCTACATTATCTCAGTTAATCTTTATCTGGGTTTGATGGGGTAGATATTAATATAATCATCAGGTGACAGGTAGAGAAAGCTTCAGAGGGAAACAGGATCCTTACCACGAATGGGCTGCCTGTGGAAATCAAGGTGGGTGGCTGAGGCTGGGAGAAAGAGCATCTCCTGGCACAGAATCCAGAGGAGAATGCCATCTTTGTTTTAAAGAAGAGAACTTTGGGCTGTTCCCAGGCACTTACTCGAAAAGCTCTCAGGAAAGAGTGAGCCTGCAGGAGAAAGCCCTTGGGACACCAGCCAGGACTCCCTGGGGACATTCTGATTAGCATCTTGAGGGGGAAAGATTTTGTTTTACGGACTGAAGATGTCCTTAATGACACCACGTCTACTTGCCAGCATGTCTAGGCTTTAAGGACATTGTGTTATAATTTACTCATTTACCGTCTCCTGTTCTTCCTCAAATATAATGTCCATGAAGGAGGGATGGTGCCTACTGCTCTTTTGTATCTCAAGAACCCAGTGCAGTGCCTGGCACAGCAGGCAAAAATAAATCATTATCGCATGAATTAATTAAGCAACGAAAAGGAATGGGAGTGGGCCAGAACCTTCCTCGGCCAGTGAGAAACTTTCATGAATGAGTGGCACGTAATGGTAGCCTCATGAAAGTTGGTACAGGGCATCCCTGGGATAACCCACATGGGAGTGGCTGGGGGAGGCACGTTCAGCCAGCTTTGTGGGCAGCGCTGCAAAAAAGATCGAAATGAAAGAGGCAGAGAAATAGTCAATGTCGGATGGGGGCTGCTGGGACTCAGGTAGGGGTATTGGTGACACCCACTCGCGACCACCAGAGATATCCGGGAAACCTTTACAGAGGAAGGGAGTGGGAAAGTCTGTAACCCTTGGTGGGGGTAAACCTGAGAAGCACATTTCCAGGTGGCTGTCCAAGCCAAGGCTCCAAGGGGTTAAAGGCCCGCGCCCTGTATGTGGCAGAGGCAGAAAATGAACAAAGAGTAACCAAAAAGAAAATACATTATCTTCTAGCATTCTGCCTCTACCTCATTTTTTTTCATCTATGGATTCGTTTGAAACCTAGAGTGCCCACCTAAAGCCAGCAGCACATTGGGGCCCCCCGGGTGGTTCAGTAGGTTAAGTGTCCTTCTCTTGATCTAGGCTCAGGTCATGATCTCATGGTTTGTGGGATTGAGTCCCATGTCGGACTCTGTGCTGACAGCACAGAGCCTGCTTGGGATTCTCTCTCATTCTCTCTGCCCCTCCTCTCTCTCTCTCTCTCTCTCTCCTCTCTCTCTCCTCTCTCTCTCTTTCTCTCTCTCTTAAGAATAAATAAACTTAAAAGAAAAACAGTAACACATTGGCCTAGTATACCATACGTCTTTGAGATTCCCTGTTCAGCGAATGCTGTCGTGAAGTCAGATTTTTCTGTCTAGTGTTTTCCTCTTTGAGTCATCTTTCCATATTGAGGTGTTTGGAAATTCAGGGTTCACTGAGATACCCAGGGAAAGTCCCAACCTCGTAGGCGGAGATGGAAACACAGATGAAGAGAAGCCGAGTAGTGTAGTTGTTAGAAGTGTGCACTCTGGTGCCATACTGCCTGCATTTGTGACATTGTCTGGCTCTGTGGCTTATTAGCTGTGTGGCTTTGTGCAAGGCTTTGTGCAGTGCCTTCATTTCCTCATCTGTAAGATGGGGATGGTCACAGTAGCAAACCTTCTGGAGTTTGGGGAGCATATGTGAACGCCCGGACAAAGTCAGCACTCCTTAGTTAGCTGTATCGTTGACATTGTTATTTCTGGGGATTCTCAAAACATCAACAAGAACAGTGGTTGGTTTGTTTGATTTTTAAAAGTAATTTAAGACTGTTTTAAAAATATTTTAGTGCTGGGGCGCCTGGGTGGCTCAGGCGGTTAAGCCTCCAACTTCGGCTCAGGTCACGATCTCGCGGTTTGTGAGTTCGAGCCCCGCGTCGGGCTCTGTGCTGACAGCTCGGAGCCTGGAGCCTGCTTCGGATTCTGTGTCTCCCTCCCTCTCTGCCCCTCTCCTGCTCATGCTCTGTCACTTTCCGTTTCAAAAAAAAAAAAAATCAAACGTTAAAAAAAATAAAAAAAAAATATTTTAGTGCTAAACCTACCATAAGCATGAGAACAAAAAAGACATAAAATAGCTTAGCTCCTAGGAGATGTCTTCATAAAGGACATGGAAGGCTTTTATAGCCCAAGCTCTGGGTTATTAAGGGGAAATGTAACAGCATAATAACTAATATTTGCAGAGGGCATTACCAGCTACAAAGAACTTTCACATACCTAATCCAGTTTAATCCTCTCAATGTCTGCAAGAGGAGGATATATTATCTGCCTGACAGGTGGTGAGAAGGAGCCTCGGAGAGACTGAGCAATTTGCCTAAGACCACACAGCTCGAAAGTGGCCAAACCGCCCCAGTCCCAGGGCTGTGTCCGCGTCTCCCGAGGCAGCGGAAGCAACAGCAGTGGCATCACATAGCAGGTGCCTGCCTGCCTGCCTGCCTGTCCGCTTGCATAGAAGAGGCAGAGAAAGGCCCGTGGTCTGGCATCCTTGCAGTGGAGAAGCAGCCCTGAATTCCAAAGGGCTTCTGGGCGGGACACCTTGGTGGCTCCCTTGGTGAAGCCTCTGACTCTTGCTTTCGGCTCGGGTCACGATCTCACAGTTCATGACTTCAAGCCGCGCGTCGTCTGCGCTAACAGTGTGGAGCCTGCTTGAGAATCTCCCTCTCCCTCTCTCTCTCTCTGCCTCTCTCCTGCTTTCTCTCTCTGTCTCTCTTTCAAACAGTAAACAAACGCAAAACAAATTTCAAAAGAAAACAAAGGGCTTGCAGGCAGACAGACAGAGATGTAGGACCCAATGCCATCACTTCCCAGCTGAGTGATCCCGATCAAGTCACTTACCTCTCTGTGCCTCAGTGTCCTCATCAGAGTCTCGGGCCAGTCGTCTTGATGGCACAGTGTGAGGATTGAACGGCATGACATATGCAGAGGGGTTGCCGCCATCCCAAGTGCCTGGCACATGCTGGCTACTCAACTGCCTTTCCAATCTTGGGTGCAGAATGAACCAGCACTGCCTTCCATCTGCCTCTTCTCCCCCTGCCTAGCATCTGTCTCTTTGGGGGCATATCAACCGCATTTTACAGAAAGAAAAAGGAGAAGGAATAGGGATTGCATTTGCAGGGGGAAATTCTGGGAGGATTGTCAGAGGGAGTCGAGTGGCTGGTCTGACATTCACCTCCGGGCAGGAGACCACTCTAGAGCCCAGGCACTGCCATTATCACTGGCTGCACCCACCCGTTATCTCACGTCTCCACCTTGCAACCCCAAGTGTTCCTTCATCCATCACTGGCCATTGTCTGGTACCCACGCCCCCTTCCCCCCACCACCTCCTGCCTGATGGACCTCCTTGTTAATAAGCCGGTGTGTTCGTATCCTGAAAACTATCTGATTCTGGTCCCTTTTATCCCAAACACCATCCATCCATCAACTGCTTGCTCTCTATGCTTGGTTAGGAAAATGGGAATGGGGGAGGGAGACAAATAATAGATAAAACTTCTTAGCTGCTATCTCTAAAGAAATAGAATGGATAAATAGATCCATCAGGCATGTATCATGCCACTGGACAGCAAAGTCCATTTGTTAAAAACTGGTTAGGCGAGAGGATTTATCTCACACTTTAAGCTGCTAATACAGAAGGGAAACATGTTTTCCTTTATCTCTCCCAGGGGAGGGAGAAACCCCAAGGCCACTAATGCAGAATTTTTAACTCGATTTGATGGGCTTTCCTTCACTAAAATGGAAAAGGTGGTCTCTCTTTCTGAAGTTTACCCAGCCTCGTGGGATGGTGTGGGCTCTCCCTTGATGCTCCAGGAAGCTTGCAGGATCCGGAAGTCCTGTGAAATGTCTTCTACAGGGTTCTCTCTCACAAATTCCTGACACGACAGCACAGAGGGACCAGAGAGAGAACAGCATCCAACAAGCTTTTACTAGGAAGCTCCTATGTGTCCAGCACTAAGCTAGCCAGGTACAAGGGCTCCAAAGGTAAACATGAGTTTCCACCTGCCCTGCAACAAGTCACTAGTGTGGGGAGACAGACGAGTAAGCTACAGTTATGGCCTGCAGAAAATGCTGGAATATAGAGCCATATGAAGGAGTAGCACCCAATGAAGTGTGGGCTAGTGGAAGAGGTCAGGGTTGAACCTAACCTCCACCCTGAGAGTACTGGCAAAGAACCAGGAGAAGAGGGAGCTGGCGGGCAGGGGGCTTCTGGGTAGTGTGTGCAAAGGCCTGGAAATGACAAAAAGCCTGGTCTGTTTGAGGAACTAAACTGGACATCATTCATTCAACAAATATTTGTTGACCCCCTATTAAGGCCAAATACTATTCTAGGCACTGGGGGTCTAGCCATAAAAAGGTTTGCATCGTAATGGAAGGAGGCATACCAAGAAAAATAGAAGACTAAATGAATCTATTTAGTAGTAGTACTAAGTGCCATAAAATAAGAATAATAAATGAGGGTAAATGGCCCTTGGGGAGGAAATACTTCAGGAGAGACTTCAGTGAAACAAGGGCATGAGTCTTGGATGAGCTGATTTAGGGGATGAGCATTTTGGGCAGAGGGGATAGCAGATGCAAAGGTCCTGGGGCATGAGAGAGCTTGACATGTGTGAGGAACCACAAACAGGCTTTCATGGCTAGAGCAACATGATTGAGGGAAGGAGTGACTAGAAGGAAATGAAGTCAGAGAGCCAACAGTTAGACATATAGGGCTTTGTACATCCTGTTAGGGGCAATAGATTTTATTGACTGTTTATTTTTGAGAGAGAGAGAAAGAGAGAGAGCAAGTAGGGTAGGGGCAGAGAGACAGGGAGACAAAGAGTCCAAAGCAGGCTCCAGGCTCCCAGCTGTCAGCACAGAGCCTGATGCAGGGCTCAAACCCACAAACTGCTAGATCATGACGTGAGCCCAAGTCATGACGTGAGCCCAAGTTCAATCCAGTTAACCAACTGAGCCACCCAGGTGCCCTGGGTCAATAGATTTTTAGTACAAGTGCTTCATAGAATCTGAAAAAGGAGTCGAAGATGGAGTGGTACATTGGCATCAGATAATAGAGAACCTTGTGAATCCAGTTAAAAACGCTTGAGCTTTACAACAACGGCTGTGCGGTGTTGAACCACCAAGAACACTGGAAATGAGCTGAAAAGTGGCCATCTGTAGAAATTTCCCCAGGACCAAGCACCAGCTGCCTTCAGGAAAGGCTCAGTGAGCAAACCAAAGGTCTGATCTCAGCCATCCCCAGCCTAAGAAGGACCAGCACTCAAACCAAGGAGCTGAGCAGTAATCACCACCCCCACCAACCCACCTCGTGGGTTCCCATCCCTGTAGCTTTGTTGCATGCTATTTCCTCTGTGCTATTCTGCCCCTTCTTGACCTTTCTGTCCTTGTCTAATCCACACTCACTTCCTAGGTCCCACTGGCCATCCTCTCCTCCTCTGGGCTGTCCTCTCTGCCTCCCCCCGCCAGCTGGGCTAGCCCCCACAGCCCTCTGGATATCCTGCTGGCATCGGACCTATTGCCATTGCCGGCCTCCTGCACCAGACCAGCATTCTTGCAGGGCTGGGACCACATCTGATTCATTTCCGTGTCTCCAGCACCTGGCTCAGGGCCTGGCACAAGAGCTCACCATGGTGCTTTGCCCATTTCCCAAGTGCAGGGGTAGCAGCCCTGAATGTCTTTATGGAAGAGAGGCATCCTTCCGCTAATGCACATCACATCCCCTTTTTACCATGGCTCCCGACAGCTTCCTTCTGCCATCTCTCATTTCTGCAGCGTGGTTTTTGAAGCCTACCCTTTCTCTCTGTCCATTATCTTCACCCTAAAGGCATATAGTTCAGAAGAGATTCATTGAGTCAACTCTTTAGATCTTCCTCTATCTCAAAGAAGGAAAAAAGCCCCTCCTTATTGCTTTTCATTCTGTCATTAATTTACTTTCCAAAGACACCTTGTCAGGCTGAAGATTATATCTTTAAGCCGTGTTTTTACATCCACTACCTATAAAGCCTTAGATTATAGGTCTCCTGAAAGGACCTGAGGTAGAATACGTTTGATAAGCTTTATGCCCTTTGCTTGGCAAGAGTCAGGCATTCTTGAAGGGGGAAAGGCACTGATCTGGGGGAGGGTCGCTGCTTCTGAAACCGCCCCTGCCTTTGAATTGTGATTTCTGAAACTGCTGGGGATGCGTCATCCTCCGAGGAGCAAGGCAGAGGCTGGCCGTGGTTCTCTGGCTCTGGTGACCGAAGACAGCATTGCTCAGTTGGTGGTTTTGGCTCACACCAGCCAAAATGATCCAGGCAGGTGATCCAGGCAGGTGCTCAATCCCTGTGTTGTCATCTCCCGCCTAGATGCCTACATTTGCCCCTTAAGGAGCTTCTTTGCCTCTCCCCATGCCCCCTGCACCATCCTACAAGTCCTTGCCTTGTCTTACCAGTCCCTGGTAGACAGCATAGAGCAAAGGTGGGGGGCGTGGGCTTGATGTAGCACATTCAAACCTTGGCTGACCATGAGGCTCAGCCTTGCCAAGACTCAGTTTCCTTAGCAGTGAAATGGGACTCCTAAAACATATCTGAAGAGGTCCTGGATAAGGCTGAATGAGATAACAGAGATAAACCGTATATTGGCTGTCCTTTTATTATATGCCTATTCCCATGAACATGTGATGAATCCTTGAAGATCAAGGATTCTCAGCCTTGACTACTTTCTTCTTTCTTTTTTTAATTGAAGTGGACTTGATAACAGCTTAAAAACTACTGATGTCTGGCTCATGCCTCCAGACATTTGGATTTAATGGGTCTGGGGGTGCAGCCTCTGGACAGCAAGGTTTTTAAAACTCCCCAACTGAAAACTACAGCTTTCAGACCAACTTTGAATGTCCTCTTGTAAATTGCCCCCTCGGCCTCTGTCAGGTGCTAGCAGGTAAGCACCGCTGCCTGGTAAGTAATGAATAGAAACTAATTACTAATGTAAGTCAACTTTGAAAGAAAAAACAAATTCATGACAGGATGAGGAGCAGTAAAGGAGTTGTCTTCTTTTAGATGGAAGATCTCATGACTTTAGAAATGAAACTGCTAAACTATAAATTTTAATGAACACTGGTAACAATAGTAATAATAAGGGTGTTGCTAATATTTCCATATATGACAGGCGCTGGGCTGGGGTTTTTAAAATTTTTTTAATGTTTATTTATTTTTGAGAGAGAGAGAGAGAGCATGAGCAGGAGAGGGGCAGAGAGGGAAGGAGACACAGAATCTGAAACGGTCCAGGCTCCGAGCTGTCAGCATGGAGCCCAACGCGGGGCTTGAACTCACGAACCATGAGATCGTGACCTGAGCCGAAGCTGGATGTTTAACTGACAGAGCCACCCTGGCACTGTGCTGTTTCATATGACATATTTATCTTCACTTTCTCCCCCATTCTCCATTCCCAACTCATGTGCACACACCCCCAAGGTTCTTTCTCACCTTCAAACTGTATTACATGCTGAGCTTCTATCCTAAAGGCCTCTTCCTTCTTTGCCTCATTCAGAAATCCTTCAAGGTCTGGGTCAAGCCCCATCCCATATGTAAAATACACACCAGGGAACATAAACCTCTGTCCCACCTGGCCTCCTTTGGCCCTTCCTTTGGCATTAACTCAACAATTAATTCTCTGTATTCCTAAAATCCCTTCTAAGTGTTTCACGTATATATGTCTTATTATTACCCTAAAAAGATCGAGGATTCTGAAAAGATAGCACTAGGATATATCAATCAACAGGTGTTTTTTGTCCCTACTGGAAGTGCAGATTCCACTGCCAAAGAGCTACCCACCTCTAGGAGAAACTTAGAGGCAAAGAGAAAAGTCCGTGCAACACAACACTTTCTCTATTTGAGACATGACTAGAGTATGATGGGGATACTGAGGCAGGTCGGTGTGATTGGCTCTCCTGCAGGTGGTCAGGGAAGGTACACTGATCAGCATTTGTTGGCTCTATCCAGTCTGGGGAGCTCACCCATAGGAACCACATTTTTGAACTGACTCTTGAGTTCAGTCCCTCCCCTCATCCTTGTTAGGTCTCCCCCAATTCAAGGAACAGCGTTGGCCTCTGGAGATACATTGCTGATCCAAACAAACCTAATCCCTGCCCTCACAATTAGCATCTCAGGGGAGACAGATCATAAATAGTCACAGGAGATATGGCAGCCAGTACACAGTTATTAATTGTGAAAAACACCATGAAGGAAAAGGATAGAGTGCCCTGAGAAGATAACTGGGGGAAACGTGTTATTTGTGGTAAGAACCTGAACAGAAGAGATTAATTGAGGGAATGAAAGAAAATAATGTTGAACCCGGATCAAGGAAAATTGACGGAACCCAAGTCAGTCTTCATTTTTTTTTCTCATTATTTCAGTGTATCTGCTGCTTCTACCAACTAGTAATGGTTCTGTGAATGAACAAATACTGTGATCAAAGAACTGAGACCATTCTCATCATACTTTGTTTTATTGGCCATTGATCTGCTTGCCTCCTACTTCTAACATCCTATAAGTCCCTCTAAGGCATGAATTGAAATCTCTCTGTCCCCCCCCCCCCCCCCCCTGCTCTCTCTCTCTCTCTCTCTCTCTCTCTCTCTCTCTCTCAGATGATCTGAAGTGCTGTGAGCAGGACTGAGGCCCTAGTTGACATTCAGTGCCCAGTTGTTGAATGACTGCATCTTGTGGGTAATAGGACAGTTAGTTGTAGACGGCACAGGCTGGTCCTACTCCTGGAAGTTGGCGGGACAAAGAAAAAGTCCACGCTGATTTGCATTTCCCCTCAGCTGAAAGAAGTCTTTTTCCAGTGGTCAATGCAGGGGGTGCCATCCGCTGCATCTGTGCCCAGAGGCCTTCAGCAAGCCTGGGTCTGCACTTTCCACCCTGGACATGAGTTGCCTCCATTCTGGGGTGCAGGGTTATTGCACTCTCTCCTCCTTTCCTGGGTGCCAGCTCTGCAAGCAGACCAGGAGCTCCAGCAGCTCCAGCGACCATCCGCCTTGACTCCTGCACAGATAATTTCCCAGGGGAGGAGGAGGTTAGCATACAAGAAGCAGCTCGGATTATAAGGAGGGAGGCCCATCCCGTTGCCCAAGAGTGGTCTGCAATCTCTCCTTGGGGAAATGCCTGGCGTAGCCAACCAAGACCTCTGTGCTCACCGCCTTGCACTTAATTTGAAACTCTGGATGGAGCGAGAGCCTCTTCTGAGAGCCCATCTCATGAAATTGGAATCCACAGTTGCATGGAAGATAGATAGCAGAGTGAAGCAGGAAGACACGTTCCTCTGGAAGAATGACACGGAGCCACTGGAGGGTGTGAAGAGCAGGGAGCACAGCCCGGCCAAGGATTCACAGACAAGGGCCAGCCTGACAGCCCTCTGGAGGGGCCCGAGGGCTTCTGACTGAGGGTCTGCAAATCAGAGCCCCTCAGACTCTGATGCTGGGGCCACGGTGGGTGACAGGGTCTGCACAGAGCATCAGAACACAGGCACTGATCAAGGGTTGCCTCTGGAAGTCCAGCTCATGCAAAATCCCCTGGCCTGGGGCTGCTGCCTCCTACTGGCTCCAGGTCTTTGGGCAGACCCTCTCTCAGCCTGAGTTTTCACCTCTGTAAATGAAAACGATGGACTAATCCACTGGAGTTTTTCCGTCATTTTTTTCATTCCTGTGTTTTTTTTCCCCTTAAATGAAATCTTATGTGAGCCCCAATATGGCCACCAGATTAAAGTAGAGCTGTTTTATTTGAAGCTGGGGTGTCTATCTGGCTTGCCCTGCTCCCCTGGGGCAGCCCCTAAGACTCCAAGTTTCCTCAGATCCCAGTGTGAATATCATTGGCTTAGATTATCTCCAGGCCCCTTCCAGCTCTGTAATTATACTCCCCGGTAGGACAGCCACAGCAGGCTTCTCTGTCCCTATTTTTCCCACCTCTGTGACTTGGTCTCCACAGGCAAAGGTTTGCTGGGAAAATACTTAGGGACCAATGTCAGTGGGTTCCCATGGGGGCTGACTTCCCACTCTTAGATTTCCTTACCAAATTAGTCTTTGTCAGGCTGAACGTTCAGTCTGATGTCCCCAAGGCTACCTGATGTCCACACTGTGCTTGTGACAAGGTCAGTGGGGTACCTGTGAACTGCCTGCAATTGACTGAATGTAATATTGTAGGTTAAATGGGCTCTGAGGAGGAGGGTCCATCCTCTGGGTCCTGCCACCACCCCCAGATCATTGGCATCATGCCCCCTTTCTCCGGTGCCCATTGTCTATACATATGACTCAGCATGGCCACAACTGAGCCTGGCATTGGACCATTGAAGAGGCACATCTAGGTAATCCACACTCCCTATCTCTACCTCTGTAATATTGGACAGGGATGCAAGGGATCCAAATGAGTCATTCATTTGGGGGCCCATGCTGTAATTGTGATTACCCAGGCAGGACTCACGTTTGGCCCTTTAAGCCAGGTCAGGCTGATAACCATGAACTGGGACACACCTTCCCTCCCCACTCTCCAAGATAATAGTCAATATAATCATCTCAGACTCTCTGCCCTCATTTCTGAAACATCTTGACTCTTAGTATATAGATCAGTAGAATGTAACAGTTAAGAGCTTGTGTCCTAGGGTGGGTCCAAACCCCTAGATCCAAATCCTGGTTCTGAAACTCCCCAGCTGGGTGACTTTGAGCAAAGTATGTTACCTTCCTCCTACCCCAATTCCTCATCTGTAAATTGGGGCTAATAATGGTACTTCTAACATTCTTTGGGGGGAAGAGATGAATTCATGCCCATGACGTGTTGAGATAGTGTCTGGCAAAGAATAAGGGTTAGTTACTCTTCCTGTTCACTGACCTTTGGTCCCCCTGGAAAAGCTGCCTAGCCAATGGGGCAAATGAGGGTTGAAACCCAGACCACACTCTGCTTGAAAAGTCAAGAATTCCTTGGGCCCTGGAGCTTGTCCGTATCAGCCCTAAGAAGTTTCTCTCTTTCTCCCAATTTACCCACCTATAGGGCAGTGCCTTTTTTCAGTTTACAGAAGGAAACTGTGCCTGTCTTTGCCCTGGTAACCAGTCTACTTGTTTTCTATTCCCTGCATCCTCCTTCATAAAGACCCTGGAATTCACTCACCATATTGCCTCACCCCTGTCACAATTCCTCCTGCAGGATACAAAGAAGCTTGCTGCTCCCTTCAGCAGTAGAAGAGGGATTTAGAGAAGATACCAAACCAAGATAGATCCTCTGCCAGTGGAGTGATCTCCTCCTCTTATTTATAATCATAGAGCCTGCCTCATGTTAGCTAGTTTAACATCAACACAACCTGTGATGAAGGTACTGCTCTTATCCCTCGTTTTATGGGGAATTCTCACATGAAAATTGGCAACATTGGCCTTCAAAAGCCTCTCTGCCACCAGAGCTCTGCCGTCCTGCTTCCCCTTGAGAACTACTCCACCAATGAGGTGATTATAACCCACCATCAGCTCATTTTTACAACCAGGCTCCTACCCCACCTACCATGGGCATCAACGGTTTGGGTTAAGAGTAGTGCTACCATAGATGTACCCATCCAGACTTTCTTTTTTTCTCCTTTTCTTCACATCATCTTCACTGCAGTTGCCACCTGAGGTTGATTTATACATTGATTTGGTAGCCCATGTGTTTTGGCCATCATTCCATGTGTAATATAAGTAGTTTTGTATGTGCAGAAAATTGAAAGCGTGGGGATTTGAGCATGTATAGAGATTCTTGAAGCTCAAAGAAAACTCAAGCAAGAAAGATAAACCCCAGAAAAAAGAAATGGCTAACCAGTGTCCCACAGTAAGTTAGTGAAGTAGTTGGGGCTCATATCCAGGTCTTCAGACTTCTTATCTTTAAGGATATGGATTTCTCATCCTTGTTTCAGAGCCTTCTTCCCTGGTACCAGTGAGTTCATGCTGTGCGACTATACACTTAAATCTTACCTGCCACAACCCTTTTGTTTGTAGTCATAGCTCCTTGCACTGTAATGACAGTGAGTAAACTCTTGTAGTTGACCCCCAAAGATGTGCTCAAGTCCAAACACCCATTACCTTGTAAGCACGACCTTATTTGCAGGTAGGGTCTTGGCAGATTAAGTCAAGTTAAAATGAGATCCCAATGGATTAGGGTGGGTCCTAATCCAATGACTAGTTTTCTTAGAAGAAAAGAAAACGAATGTAGAGTAGAGAACACCACGTGAAGACACGCAGAGATTGGAATGACACATCCACAAGCCAAGGAATGCCAGGGATTGCCAGCAACCGTCAGAGGCTAGGAGAAAGGCATAGAACAGATCACCTTCAGAGCCTCCAGAAGAAACCAACCTGGCCAATACACCTGAATTCTGGACTTCTAACTTCCAGAAGTGTGGGACAACAAATTTCTGTTGCTTTAAGCCCCCCAGCTTGTGGTAACATGTTGTGGCAACCCTAAGAAACTGATATATCCCTCCTGAAATGAATTGTCCTGTCCATGTACACCTTGGCAAAACAAAACAAAATAAACAAACGAAAATAGTTCTCATCTGAGAGAGGGTCTTGATAGCTGGGAGAAAGCGTAAGAAGCATTGAAGGGGGAAGGAGGAGTCGCCCATAAAGCTCAGAGTGCTGTAGCCAGAGTAGTGGGCAAGAGGACACACAAAGGGGGGTGCTGGGAACGCCAACAGTCCTTTCTGCACTGGCGCCTCTGAGCTAGGTCAGGCTTGAATCTGAGTGAGGGTACGTGGGTCTTACCCTTCTGCTCCATTTGCTCACAGGCAAGGCCCTGGCGACCCAGTGGGCACTGGCACTCACAGCTGGTTCCCTTGAGGATGGGCTCCCCATTGTTGAAGCAGGGTCCACAGCGGCAGGCATTGAATTCCATCAGGTACTGGTCCAAGGCCCGGCGCAGGTTCTGGCGCTTGGCCTCCAGGGGCCCCAGGTTTGTATGTCGCAGCACCTCGTGGATGGGCTGCATCTATGGGTTCAAAAAAAATAGAGAGCCCTTCCCTGGGCTTCCAGCTTCCCAGAGCCCACAAACTGGCCATCAGGCCTTCCCAGGCCTGCTCCATGCGAGGCACAGACCTAGAACTCTAGAACTCACTGCATTGGACCCTCACAGCCACTCTGCAAAGCAGGTGCTAAACTCCAGAGACCCTGAGTGTTCGAGGGACTAGCTCAGGATCCCCCAATTAAGTGCAAGAGCCATTCTGAACATGGGCCTCCTTAACTCTGAAACCTGTGCCCCCACCCCCGCCCCAGTCCCAGAAGAAGAAGAGAACTCAGCAGCTATCTGCGCCAACTCATCTGCCCCCTCCGGCACCTTTAAAGGAAGCAGGAAGAGTGTAAAGTATTATGTGTGTTTAGCGTGTGCTTTGTTTTGTTTTGGTTTTGTTTTGGTTTTGGTTTTTAATCCGTAACCTCCAAAGCAGGAATTATTAAAGTCCTTGATAGGTAGTTGGCAGTGCAGAATACTTCTCACACTGGTGTGAGTGTGATGGTTGTATGTGGGGGGTGGGGGGTAGGGGTCCTTTGCCTCTGGGGCCACCTATTCCAGGAATGACTACAGGCCAGGGTTTCTCAACCTCAGCACTACTGCATTTCCAGCTGGATAATTCTTTGTTGGCAGCGGAGGGCTGTCCTGTGGGTTGTAGGATGTTCCGAAGTGTCTCTGGCCTCTACCCATTAGATGCCGGTCATAACTTTAGGTTGTGAAAATCAAAACTGTCTGCTGACATCACCAAATATCCCCTGGGGGGCAAAATCGACCCCTGGCTGGGAAGTAGTGGATGGAGATGAGAGCCCTGAATCTGGAGACAGAAAATCTGTCTTCGGATCTTGGCTCCACTGGTTCTAGGCTATGTGATCTGTCAGGTGACACGGGGAGCCTGCCTTCTTTGCCTCTACAATGAGAACAGTACTCTTGCCTTCCAGGTTTACTGTGACGATGAAAGCTGGTAGACTGGAAAAGCCTGTCACGGAGTAAAAGTTCAATAAATGCTGCTCACACCCTAGTTATGCGGCCTAGAACTCTTTTCTGTCCATCTCTAGGCCTGAGCCCCATTATCTATGAAATGGGAATAATAACCTTCTTCCTAGAATTCTTATGAAGATCTAAAGAAATAATGAGAGATGCCATCATGAAAGGGAAGAACAATATAAAATAAAGCACCGTTTTTATTAGTTAGATGGGATGATAGGGGGATAAAAGCTGAAATTTTTCAAATTGCATGTACCTATGGTGGTCGTCAGCATGCTTTTAAGGCTATATATTTTAACACACAATCAAAAAGTGAGAGCTCCTTTACAGATCTCTCATTTTATAGGACAGTAACCTGAGGCCCTGAGAGAGGAGCGATTTGCCAAGGTCGCAGGGCAATTCAGAGGTAGGGACTGAGCCACACTGGGGCAATCTCCCTCCTCCAGAATCAAAAGTCAGTGGAGGGTACTCACAGTGGCCTCGAATGGGTTCCTGGAAATGTGTACAGAGAGATCTGTGACAAACAGACCTTGGCTTGTGGTCACAGGCCGCAGCTGAGGTCACCAGGCTGGTCATGTCAGGACTGGCTGGGCGGCCAGCCAAGGGCAGGCAACCACTTACTGGAAGTTCAGAAAGTTTGGCCCCATTGTTAGGAAGTGCGTGCAGAATGGGCCGCCCTGTGGCCCTAGTTAAAGATGACTCTTAATTTCAGGGAAGGTTAGGACCATTGGGCAACTTCCCTGTGACCTTCCAGCAGGGCTCAGCACTCAGCCCCCCATCTCTCACTTCTCAATCCCAGACCCTTCAGGGAGAGGAAAGGGACTCCTTGGGAAGGGCAGGTGGGGACTGAAAGAAGGGAAGAGGGGTAGATAAAAAGAATCTTCAAGCTTGGAAAGATATTGGCCATGATCTTCTTCCCATTTTATAGGTAAAACAGATTCCGAAAAGGCAAGTGGTGTGATATTAGCAACATGATGTAACATAACACATAATAATATATAACATAGCATCATAACATAACATAATTCCCGTATTCACTCAGTCTCAGTACCTGCCATAAATAATCACTGCTAAGCTACCATGGGGATATGCAAATAAGACACTCTCTCCTCTCTGAGCATCAGGTTCCAAATAATCCCTTGGCTAACCTCCTTATCTGTAGTCTGTCTATCTGTCTCTCTCTCTCTTCCCAGCCCTTCAGTTCATCCTTCATGTATCTGTAAGCATCCTCTTTTTAAAATACAGCTCAGGGCACCGGGGTGGCTTAGTCAGTTAAGCATCCAACTTCCGCTCAAGCCATGATCTTGTGGTTCTTGAGTTCAGGCCCCACATCAGGCTCTGTGCTAACAGCTCAGAGCCTGGAGCCTGCTTTGGATTCTGTGTCTCCCTCTCTCTCTGCCGCTCCCCCACTCATGCTCTCTCTCTTTCTTTCAAAAATAAACACACAATGAAAACATAAGTAAAATATATAAAATATAGCTTTAGCGCTGTCACCTCCCTGCTCCACAACCTACCAGCTCCTTAATGCATCAGATCCAAACTTCTCAGGGCCAAAATGTGTTGTGAAGAGATTGTGAATGTTAGAGTCTGTGGGACAGAGCTCAAGTTGGTCTCTGCCATTTACCAGCTATGAGATTTGGCCAGCTTACTTAGCTTCCATCAGCTTGTTTCTTCAACTGTCATTCACTAAATACCCACTACTCTCTCCCTAACCTTGTGATGTAATGTTATTATCTCCATGTTATAGACCAGGAAACTAGGGCTCAGAAAATGAAGTAACTTGTCTAAGGCTATCCACTGAAAAGGTGGCTGAGCCATGATCCAACTTATATCTTTCTCATCCCAAACCTAGGCTCTCTTTCCCCCAAGATGGTATTCGGTCTTCTCCAAATCATTAACATCAGACTTCCCCTTGGGAGCTTTGTTCAAGGCAAACACAAAGTTCACCTCTTGTCCGTGAAAGTTTATATATTGCTCCTGATATCAATTTTACACTTTTTGACCAAATGACTAATAGCTTGATGATAGCAATTTTCAGACCCTATGTGAATTACAGGTGCGTGAAAATGGTCCCTTACTTATTGGAGAAGAAATGAGATCAGGGTTAATCCGTCTGACCTCTTTCTTCATAGAGAGCAGGGTGTTATAATAGACTTTTAGGTTCAACTGTTGGTATATATTTTAAGAAGAGAAATGTATCCATACCCGGGATTTTAAATATATGTAGAAAATGGACAAGAGTCAAGAGAAAATGGGCGAGAAAGTAATCATAAAAACCCAAAATACAACCCTTTTCTTAATGGACTATCCTTGCGTATGAATAGAAATAGTTTGACAACTGGTAGACCAATCCATTTCCTTTGCAATTTGAATACAATTTTACTGCCTTTCCGAAGTCAATGATTTAAGGCAGGGTTTCTCAACTTCAGCGCCGTTGATGTTTGAAGTCAGATATTTCTTTCTTATGGGGGCTGTCTGTGCATTGTGAGGTGTTTAGCAGCATCCATGGTCCCTACGCACTAGATGCCAGTGGCACCTTCTAGCTGTGACCACTGAAACTGTCTCCAGACACTGCCAAATTTCCCTTGGGGAGCAAAGTCGCCCCCCCTTGGTTGAGAACCATGGCTTTAAGGAAGGTGCTAGGGCAGAGGGATGTGAGAAACTGGTCATGAAGTCCAAAGGTCTGAGATCAAGTATTGCTACATATGAGCTTTGTGACTATAAACGGATCACTAGTTCCTTGGAGCCTCAGTTTCCTAATCTTTTAAATAGTGAGACTCGCTTCTGGACCAGAGGTTCATTGTGATAAGGGGATGAGATCACTTGGACCAAGGGCAGCAAATACAGCTTGGTACCCCAGCTTGTTCTTGTATGGCCTTTGAGCTGAGAATGGCTATTACATATGTAAAAGTTTGTAAAAAAGAAGGAGAAGAATTTGTATGAGAGATTGTCTGTGGCCCACACAGCCTAAAACATTTACTATCAGCTCCTTCCCAGAAAGAATTTGCCAACCCTTGACTGAACGAATGTGACTTTAAAGTCTTTTCTGTATAAATGAAAGTTCTTATTTTTAATGTGGCCTAATTCTGAAGAAATTCTGGGACCACTAGTGTAAAACTAGGCTCTGCCCAGATGTTAAGCTTCTGCTCCCGGAGGTCGTGTGGCCTGGGTTTAAAGTCACAGGCTCCCTGTAGTCAGGCGGCAGGAAGGCCACCAGATCAGTGTGCCGTTACATTTAATCTTGTTCTTTGATGGGCTCATAATAAGAAATATGAAATGATCTGGTCTGCTTCACTTTCATTCCTCATGGACGTAGAGTTTCTTCAAGTGCGAAAAGACTTACCTCAAAATCAATAACAACAGGATTATACTTTAATGACCTCCCCCAGGAACGATACGTAATGGTGCTCCCGTTTTGAGTCAAGCCACCGCCCCAGCCAGAATTGCCACCTCGCACTCGAGAAATGATGTCTTCCACAGCCATGGCCAGCCTGTCTTTGTCTGCCAGCAAGAAGATAAGTACATTAGTTCAGTTTCCAAAAAGCCAAAGGACTGGTTGGCAAGCTCCACTGATGAGATTTGGGACAGTTTATGTGCTCCCCTTACAGCTGTCTCCCGTTCTTCCACCTTGCTCAGTGAACTGGCAGGACAACCAGAAGGGAAGGACCAAGACCTAGAACTAGACCCATCCTCTGAATTAGAGCAGACACTGGGAGGACAGCCCAGACCAGACCCACATGGCGGAGGGACAGGATGGGGAAATGGATGAGGATTCATTCGTGCACGCATTTATTCGTTCATATGCCACATGTGTACTCAGTGCCTGCTACCTGCCAAGTAGGTTCAATTAAGTATCATAGGTGCTGTGACAAAGGTCTCTATGGGGTATAGAAGGGGCATAGAGAAAAAGGCAGTTAGATCTACAGCGGGGAGGGAGGATTGTCAGGACAAAAGGTGAGTTGTCTAGAAAAGTGAATGACCAGGTAAATGGAGAGAGGAGGGAAGGGCATTGCGGAGAAGAAAGTATTTGACTTAATGCCCGAGGCATGAATAGCCAACACAGTGGGAGTAACCTGAACCCCAGTACATTTGATGAATGAATGAATGAATGAATGAACACTCACTGACTTATTCAGGAAATGCCAAAAATATCCGTATACAAGTTTCTCTAATAATTGTTCTTTGAGCTTGGTAACTATATTGTCCTCTCTCGGCAGACTATGACCCAGTGGGCTTTTATCTCAACAGTCAACTGTCCAGGTCCTGTCTGTACATTCCCTTCATCCCAGTTCTTACTTAGATCTTTGTCTAGTGCTCGAAATCTAGAAGTCACATATTTCTAAGGTGATCTCAGTACATGGTTAATTCAAAATAGAGCCACAACCGGTTATTGGTTTGGGGTATTTAGCAGCTATACAGCATGACCATTGACTGAAATGGAACCAGTTGAAGGGGAAAATAGTGTCTGTGCCCTGAGTGTGTGTCCAAGGAAAAGTCTAGCTTCTCTTTTAGGGACCCATTACTAAATACTTACTAGTATTGCCACCTCCAGTTTTTTCACAACGTTCTGCTGATAAACGTCCTTCAGTTTTTATGCTGTCTGTGTAATCATAGTCAATGCCCACAAAGCCTCCGAAGCATTTCTTGATATCTGTGCTGGTAATGCCTGTAACAGGGAGACAGAGAGATACAAAATGCTGAGATCCTTAAAGACTGTGAATACGTAACAACCAGCTCACAGCAGGAAAAGCTAGCTTTGGTTTTGGAGTCTCAGAGAGCTAAGGTGAAATCCCAATCCTCTAACCCAATCTTCTGTGTGGTTCAAACCCAAATAATTCTGGTAATGAGAAGGAATATGTATTGCACATACTAGCTGCTCAAAAGTGCTAGTTCCCTTTCCTTTGCACATTTTCCACTGAGCTCCTCAAGGCAGGGATTCTGTCTCATCCATCTCCATAAATGCCTGTGCCTCACACAGTACCTGGCCCGTGATCGGCACCATTTTCGTGCTGCCATCTTGCACTCGTTGCTCCTTCCTCTCTCTTTCACCATCTTTCCAAAGTCTACTCAAGCTCCAGTTCAAATGTCATGTACTCCATGAAGCATATTTGGATCAGAATACTTCCCTCCTTCTTCAGAACTACCAGTGTGTTTGTTTGGGCATGAATGATCATATTCGCACAATTCTTTTTGCCCAGGTCTTCCTCCTACCCTGGAGAGGCCAGACTGCCTTTAGAAGATGGATAGATCTCCACGGGAAGTCGGGCCTGCCTTCTGACCCCACGAGAACTGTGAGTCCCATATTAGCTGTCTCCATATTTGTTTACATCTGAGGACCCACGGAGGAATCTGAGTCTTCTAGATGAGGCACATAATTCTCAAAGCACTAAAGTCATTTTGTCCCAAGCCCTCCATCTGTAAATGAATAGAGCTGAGTTTCCAATCCTTGGTCGGGCTGGCAAGGTAAGGCTAGAAAAGTCAACTAGAGCAAGATACCGGCCATCGCTACAGAGTCCAGCTTTATCTGTGGCTAGAGGTCAAGGATTTGTGCCTTATTCACCACTCTCTTGTCGGCATAGCGGCACAGTGTCTGTTGTGGACGAGGCGCTCAGTAACTACTTTCAGAATAAGTGGTTGATGGGTGAAAAAGGTGAGTAAATAAATAAATATATGCCATGAGTCCTTTGGTATGGGCTTCTGACGGAAAGAATCTCAAAAGTCAGGAATCCTGAATTTAAATCTCAGTCACTTAGAAGAGTGGATAAGGAAATTATGGCGTATGTATAATATGTGTGTATGACTATTACATACATCTGATTATCATATGTGGTATATATGATATTCAGCCATAAAAAAGAAAGAGATCTCGTCATTTGCAACAACATGGATGAGCCTGGAGAACATTATGCTACATGAAGTAGGCCAGGCACAAAAGGAGAAAAACTGCATGATGTCGCTTATATGTGGACTGTAAAACAACCAAATAAATATATACAGAAGCAGAGGTAGAAAGGTAGTTGCTGGAGGTGCAGAGGTGGGGTGGCGGTGGGGGGGACGCTGATCAAAGAGAACAAAGTTGCAGTCCTGTAGGATGAGTAAGTATAGAGATCTAATTGCAGCCTGATGACTATAGTTAATCATACGTATGAAATACTGAAAAATTGGAAAGTGTGGATTTCAGGTGCTCTCATCCCATACACACAGGAAAAGGTAACTCTGTGAGGAGAAGATATGTTAATTAGCTTCAGTGTATGGGGTGCCTGGGTGGCTCAGTCAGTTAAGCGTCCGACTTCAGCTCAGGTCATGATCTCACATTCCGTGAGTTCGAGCCCCGCATCAGGCTCTGTGCTGACAGCTCAGAGCCTGGAGCCTGCTTCGGATTCTGCATGTCTTTCTCTCTCTGCCCCTCCCCCGCTCATGCTCTGTCTCTCTGTCTCAAAAATAAATAAAAACATTAGTTTCACTGTAGTAATAATTTCACTCCATATATCAAATCGTCATGTTGTATGCCTTAAATATGTACAAATTTTTTTTGTTTAAGTAAAATGAAACCAATCCCAGTCATAGGCACCCTGTGTGCATTGAGAAAAGGCCGGTGATGGCACTGGGCCTCACTTTCCCGTTTACAGAGAAAGCGGCTGGATTTGCCCATCTCCGGGCCCGCCTGAGCCACAGCCCCCTGCCTGTGGGCACGTGTTTCTGAATCACGGCTGAGCTCCTGGTGCCTGGGAGGCTGGACGCTGTGAGCACCAGCACTCAGCACCAAGCACAGGGCTTCCTCGGCCACTTCTATTCAAGCACTTTTAATTGTTGATGCATTACTAATTGAGGAAGATTTAGCATATTTAATTGTTTTGATTAAAAAATGCTTCCCCAGTGATCAACAAAAGCGGGGGAAAGGAATTCACAGGCAGAAGCCAGAGTGATTACAAGTGGGGGATGGTGGAGGGGTGTGGGCTTACAGTGCCAGGGCAAGCCGATGGGGCGGAGTGGGGGAGGCTGGAGGCTGTCTGCAGAGCCCTTTTGCTCATGCACGGTCTGCCACAGCCTGCCATGTGCAACAGGGGAAAGAGAAATCCAGTTCGATTTAAGCGGCACCGCCTCACTGCAAAGATTTGCCTTCCGGGGACACCGATGTAGGGTACCAGCCAGCAAGGGAAGGTCTGTGACTTAAGGATCATACGACGTGAGAGCTGAAAGCATCCTTGGACACCTAGCCACATTCTCTTTTCTGGTTGAGACGCCCTTGGTTCATACAGGTTAATTATCTTGCCTGAGGTCATACAGCTAAGAAATGGTGGAGCTGAGGGGCGCCTGGGTGGCTCAGTCGGTTGAGCGTCCGACTTCAGCTCAGGTCGTGATCTCGCGGTCCGTGAGTTTGAGCCCCGCGTCGGGCTCTGTGCTGACAGCTCAGAGCCTGGAGCCTGCTTCGGATTCTGTGTCTCCCTATCTCTCTCTGACCCTCCCCCATTCATGCTCTGTCTCTCTCTGTCTCAAAAATAAATGAACATTAAAAAAAAATGAAATGGTGGAGCTGAGATTCAAACTCAAGTCTGGCTCGCTTAGAAGCCGGTGGTATTTTCACTAATTCCAATTATCGCATCAGACTAAAGAATTCTGCTGTTACAGAGAAAAATTTAGTAAACACCAACTGCGTACCATCCCCGGCACATCGTGTGTTGGGCAGTGTAGGCACTGTGAGCTAAAGGAATAGGAGTATGATACAAATCTGAATAAGTAAGCCTTTGTCCTTGAGAAGCTAGCAGGTTTGGGACAATATACCAAACAAAAACGAAGGTGTCTCCTGAGAGTTGCGTGTTCCAGAACACGAGGGCTGGGAATGGAGTGCCTCATCAGCAACTGTAGGAGCTGCTCAATCAGAGCTATCTACAGAACACCCATGGGAAACCACGCCCAGTAAGCTGGGAGGTGGGGGGCAGAGGAGGTCAAATGCAGGGCCAAGATCCAGGACTTAAAACCACTCGAAAGCCGTATTGGGAACTGAGACACAGGGCCAGAGGTGTCTTGCTTCCGTCAAGCAAAGAACAGAGGAGGGAGAGGGGAGAAAGAGCAGAAAAAGGCCTGGAATCGTGCGGCACTTGCCCAGATGGGTGTGGGCACGGGTGGCCTGACAACGCAGCTGGCTCTTGAACAACATGGGGCTTGGGGGTGCTGACCCCTCACACAGTTGAAAAGCCAAGGGTAACTTTGACTCCCCCAAAACTTAACTACTGATAGCTTACTGTGGATGGGAGGCCTTACTGTTAACATAAATAGTCAATAAACACATATTTTGTGTGTTGTCCATATTATAGAGTACATTCTTACAATAAAGTAAGCTAGAGAAAAGAAACTGTCGTGAAGAAAATCATAAGGAAGAGAAAATACATTTACAGTCCTGGACTCTATTTACTGAAAAAAAATCCACCTAGAAGTGGACCCACACAGTTCAAATCCATGTTGTTCAATGGCCAACAGTATTTATGGAACCAAACAATGATCTGCCATGGCTTCACCCCATCCCATCAGGCTGGACTCCCTAGATATCCACTTTGGACCATACTGGCATTTGTTACGGTTTTTGAACTTCAGGGACCCCTGGAGTTGATGTTTCCCAAACTGGACTACATAGTGAGATGGTTTGGAGTGCTTATTTAAAATACAGATTCCTGGGGCGCCTGGGTGGCTCAGTCGGTTAAGCGTCCGACTTCAGCTCAGGTCACGGTCTCACGGTCCATGAGTTCGAGCCTCGAGTCGGGCTCTGGGCTGATGGCTCAGAGCCTGGAGCCTGCTTCCGATTCTGTGTCTCCCTCTCTCTCTCTGCCCCTCCCTCTTTCAGGCTCTGTCTCTCTCTGTCTCAAAAATAAATAAACGTTAAAAAAAATAATTTAAAAAAATAAATAAAAAATAAAATACAGATTCAGGCATCCCATCTGTATCAATTCTAATTCTGTATTTCTGAGTAATTAGCATTCTGTCTTTGAAAAAATAACCCAGATGATTCCTATTCAGTGCATCTGGGAACTGATGTTGAGTACCACGGTTTTACAGAGAACTCTGGTGGCCTGTCACAGAGCGCTGGCCTGTGCCCTGTCTCAGTCAATGCCTTTGTCAACGCCGTGGATATGGACTTGGCAGCCAGGCTCATCATATGTACCCAGAAGAAGTAACTATGAAAAGCCAAGGATCATTCAGATAAAGAATCAGGATTCAAAAAGCCCTCGGAAGGTTTGGAAGGATAGACAGACCAAGCGTAGTGAAATGAGACTCAGTTGAGAAAGCTGGGAAGAAAATACCATGCACGAGCACAACAGGGAATGGGAACAGCTTAGGAAAGCAGAAAAAGGCTGTAGAGTTTTGGATAACTTCCAGCTCAGGAGGACGATGAAGCCAGGTGAAATGCCAGGTGAAAATTATAATCAATTAGGTAAAGGAGGGGAGCATCTCTCTCTGTGCAGCTTAGAGAAACCCAGAACCTGGCACAAAAGTCTGGCATCCACATTTTAAAGGAAATAAGAGAATATGACATTCACTGAATGTGATTCAGCCTTAAAAAAAAAAAAAAAAGGAAATCCTGCCATATGCAAGAACATGGGTGAACCTTGAGGACATTATGCTAAATTAAATAATCACAGAAGGACCAATATGCATGATTCCACTTATATGAGGCATATAAGATAGTCAAACTGATAGAACCAGAGTGTCGAATTGTGGTTGGCAGGAGTTGGGAGGGGGGAAATGAGGCATTTCTCTTTCTTTTTTTTTTTTTTATGTTTATTTACTTTTTAAGAGACAGAGGGTGAGTGGGGGGAGGCAGAGAGAGAGGGAGACACAGAATCTGAAGCAGGCTCCAGGCTCTGAGCTGTCAGCACAGAGCCCGCCGCGGAGCCCGCTGTGGGGCTTGAACTCGCGAGCCGTGAGATCATGACCTGAGCTGAAGTCGGACGCTTAACCGACTGAGCCACCCAGGCACCCCAAGGCATTTCTAATCAATGGACATAATGTCTCAATTATGTAAATTCTAGAGATAGAATTGTCTCTATAGTTAAGAAGACTGTATTGTCCACTTGAAATTTTGTTACTTTGTTAAAAGAGTAGATTTCATGCTAAGTGTTCCTACCATAATAAAACGAAAAAGGAGGAAAAAGGAAATAGGGAACATCCTTTGGGAATGTTTGAGGGGATTGGGGATGTTTACCTGAACAAGAGAGGAAAGGTCTAAGATAAGTAGAACAAGATTCAGCTCACTGGAGGGTTATCTTGAGGAAGAGGAAGTAAGCTTATTTGTGTGGCTGGAACGAGGGCCAAAAGGACAGAAGTTACAGGAGGACAGATTTAAGCTCAGCGTCAGGTAAATCATCATCACAGATCAAGGAGATAGGAGTTGTTTCATAAGGCAGTGAGCACCCCGTACCAAGAAGGTACCAAGCACAGGCTATTTGTCTGTAAGGAGCACTGTGGAAGGGCTTGAAGAGTTGACCAGTGGTCTTTTAAGGTCTCTTCCAAAGCCATGATTCTGAAACTTTAAGAACATACCAGAACACCTAGGGAACATCTGAAACAAGTTTGGTAAGTACTTAATGACTCCTTGCTGTGTGCCAGGCATCTGGAAATAAGGAGGACTCAAGAGTGTCTACTCTCAGTGAGCTCGCAGCCAAGGGTGAAGAAATGGAAGGAAAGAGTTATTGCCCTGTGTGATGAGGGCCACAGAAGAAGGCAACAGAGTCAGAACTAAGTCTTGCTTGGAGGTCAGAGGAAGGATATCGGAGGCCAGTCTGAAAAGATGAGTAGGGATTAGCCAGACAAAGTGGGGATGCGTTGAGAGTAGAGGGAGACCATGTGTAGGCCTTGCATCCCCAGCAGCAAGATTCTGCTCAGAAAAGCCATCCTGACCTAAACTCCAGAGCAGAAAAGAGAGAGAGGTAAGGTCAGTGTAGGAAGTACTGGGAGCCCCTGGGTTCCTTCCCGCTCTGATCTGGCCTCAAGAAGAGCTGTTGTGGTGACCTCCTGCAGGCCAGGAGCCCAGGGGACATGTCCCTGGCCGCCACATCGAATACGTCTTCCCAGCCTGGTCTTGACTGTGGCCCAGGCATGGGAGCTGCTCTCACACCTCCACGGAGAGGCTGTATCACTGTGGCTCAAAGGCAGGACCAGGCAGCTTGACTTCTGAGGTGGCAGAACACAGCAAGTCTGTCACTCTTCAGATGAAAACCATCAGGTGGAAAACAGCAGGTGTAAGACATTATTTATCCCTTTGCAACAAACAAATGCCATTCAGGTTGCTGTCATCTGTCTGCTGTGTTGCTTTGCTACATCGGTTGTCCCCAAAGACAGCCTCAGAAGGAAAGGGGAGCCTCATAGGGTCCAGTTCATGTGATAATATTGGAAGAGATGATTGTTCAGCTGGGAAGGATAGGCTAACTTACCTGCCCCCTCTGTGCTGTTTATCCATTGAAACTCAAGCTTCTCCCAACCACCTAAGAATAATAGTGTAAGTCCCTCTGTGCCTCTCACATGCTGTTCCCTCTCCCACTCGACTCTAGAAAGCCTTCCTTCTCTCCCAGGGATCCAAATCTGTGTCTCCACGGTCTCCTTGTGTGTCCCCCACGCCATCCCAGTGCTTCCCTCCAGCATAGTATTTAGCAAATCCTAGCAATTGTCAGTTTCTTGGTCTGTTCTTCCAATTATACCACAAACTTGTAAAATTGTCTTCTGGGTTTTACAGGTCTTGGCACAGACCCTGGCATGTGACAAGCCCCCAGGATTGCTCAGGGATGGGCTGATTCCAGCCAATCTAGACAATACCTCAAAAACGTTTCGGTAGTCACAGATCTTCCTTTTGGTTGATGATACACACGACATCTTTGTAACATCTCATACCTGATTAAGAGATGATATTTTATAAAGCACTTTCACTCTGTGTTATCTCATTGGAGGCTCACAACAGTCTTAGGGAGCTGGGAGCATTTATCCATTTTGCAGGCTCGCTGGTTGGAAAAAGCAGTAATTGTGGTGAAGAATGTAAACTCTGTTCAGATATCTTACTTGAACCTCTTTGGGCTTTATTCTCCCCGTTTGTAAAAACGGGGGTGGTAGTTTCCGCACATGAGTCCCTAAAAACAGTGTCTGACACAATTAAGTGTTCAACAGATCTTAGCTACTATCATTAGGTTACTTGCCCCAAATTCCAAAATAAACAGGCCCAGGAATCAGGGTGTGATGTAACGTGTGTTACCTCCAAACGCGGTTGCATGTTTCCTTTCATCCCATTCGTGTTAACTGTGCAGAGAAATGTTCCTCATGTGGCGTGAGTAGCGGTGGCCTTACCGAGCCCCTCATTCCCTGAACATTCCCCTCATTCTACAAAGCGGCAATCTGTGCTCCCCATGGGTGTTGTGGGACTACAACCTCAGGTCTCTCTCCTGACTGGCAACAGGTATCTTCAGGGACTCTGGCCCTTCTAGATAATTTTGGCCATACGCAAGAGGCAGTATGGCAGAGGGGGCTGCGGTGGCCATGACGAGAGTGAGTACAGCAGAGATGTTCCATCTCTCTGGAATGGAGACCACCTGAGCTAAAAGTCACCTCTGCACACCAACTATCTGAGCAAATTGTCGAACCTCCGTGTGCCATGGTTTCCCATCTGGAAGGTGGGGGCTTTTGTAGTGTCTGCCTCATAGGGTTGTTTGTGATGGTTAAGTGAGCGAAGCTGCACCAAGTACAATTCTTGGGATTGTGCCTGGCTCAGAACCAGCCATGATGGTCAAGTGTTCCTGTGATTACTATCGCAACAAATGCTACAGCATACCCAGACTGGGCTCGTGGTCCCTGATGCTAAGCTTGGAAAATCAGAGAATGATGGAGGCCGAGGCATTTGTCAAGACAAATTTTCTTAATCAAGCTTTCTGCAGTATAAACTGTTCTGAATGAGTGAAGACCGAGAGGACGCCCACATTTGCTAAGTACCTGTTATGTGCTAGGTAAAGCTTTCCCATGTGTTATCTTATTTCATAACCACACATCTCTCCACGACAGGTACAATTATTCCCATTTTTTTTTAACGTTTTATTTATTTTTGAGACAGAGAGAGACAGAGCATGAACGGGGGAGGGGCAGAGAGAGAGGGAGACACAGAATCAGAAGCAGGCTCCAGGCTCTGGGCCATCAGCCCAGAGCCCGACGCGGGGCTCGAACTCACGGACCGCGAGATCGTGACCTGAGCTGAGGTCGGAATTATTCCCATTTTTAAGATGAGTAAACAGAGGCTTAGATAGTTTAAGTCACTTGCCCAAAATTCTACAGTAAGTAAATAGTAGAACTGGGGTTGAACCAAAGTCTATGTCCAAAGCCCATGTCCTCCATGCCACATTATGTCACCTATGGGAGAGAGAGAGCTAAGGGTGGCGCTGGGGAGTAATTTTGACATCATCACACCTTTTTCCCCTTTAAAGCTGGGGCTCTTTCAAAGATAGAGCTAGAAATTCAAAATCAGGACAAGATCAGGAGAATGGTGCTGAGGGTCTCTTAAGTCCATGTGTATGCAAATGACTTGGGGGGATGGGGACAAAGCCAAGACACCAGGAGTCTGTCAGTCAATCAATACCATCCATCACTGTGCAGTCTGGTTGTCATGGTAACTGGGGGATAAAGCCTGGAGCCTGTTAGAATCTTGTGCCTGTCTGTTCAGGGTGACTGGTTGGTTAGCAGGCACAGCAAAAGACCCTCTGGACCAGCCCAGACTATTTAGCCATAAAATATAAGACACTTCACCATCAGATTCCTGCCCACCTCACCCTCTGCACTGTCCAGTCCAGCCCAGACTCTTTAGGAATCTACCCCAACACTGCAGAGTAAAGGAAAGCTCCAGAGGAGGCCCAGCATATATGGGCTTGGATTCTGAACCTCTCCTGCTAGAAAGACACTGAGCCTCTACTGTGCACCAGCTTCAGCCTATGGACAAGACTCCGGGAACGCATCATTAACAAAATGCATAATGGAAACAGGCAGCTGCAATGGTGTGATGTAACTAGTAAATCCTAGGTGCACTGGGGTTCAGCATCTAGCAAGACGCCCAACCCAGGGGCACCTGGGTGGCTCAGTCGGTTAAGTGGCCGACTTTGGCTCACTTTGACCACTCACGACTCGTGGTCCGTGAGTTCGAGCCCCGTGTTGGGCTCTGTGCTGACTGCTCAGAGCCTGGAGCCTGTTTCAGATTCTGTGTCTCCCTCTCTCTCTGACCCTCCCCCATTCATGCTCTGTCTCTCTCTGTCTCAAAAATAAATAAACGTTAAAAAATAAAAATAAAAATAAAAATAAAAAAGAAGAAGAAGACGCCCAACCCAAAACTGTGGAGACAGAAAGACTGCCTGGAAGGGTCCTATCTAAGCAGAGACCAAGAATGGATAAGCATGAGCCAGGCAAAGAAGAAAGGGTATGGGGAGGGGAGCAGAAATCCAGGTAGAGGAAACAGCACGTTACTTCTTGTAAAGCCCCGAGGAGAAAGGGGGTATGGTTAAGTCGAGAGACCAGAAAATAGTGCGGCACAGCCCAGTGTTGAGTAATGGGCTGAGCAGGGCCACACAGCATGCTCCCTTGAAGGCCAGCCATCTTATCTAGTGGCAGGAACCCTCCCATTCTCAATGGTCACCTTTGCATGGCTCCAGCAGCTTGCCATTCTGCTACTTGTCATCCTCTCTGTGACTCCCTGGAGGCCAATACTGACTCCATTTCCAGGTTAGCGTTGTTATCACTCTTCCTGCCATAGCTCAGCCACAGGATTGCTCTCATTAATGCACTGGCCTCAGGGGCCAGCCCTCTACATCAGAGTCTGGCCTTTGGGTGAACCTAGACACTCATCTCCTACCACTCACCCTCACCCGTTTGCTGCTTCAGCCACTGTCATAAGAGGCCCTCCACCCAGAAAGCCCTAGCTCCCTTCTCCATCAGGCAAGCTCCTCTGCCTGATTTTTAGAAGTTCAGAGTCTAGAAAAGGGGAGGGTCAGAAAGGGTGGCTGCTCCCTCCTTTGCGCTCCTACTATATTTATTTCTATTTGAGCATTTTCACGTTGTATTATTCTCAGCCCCCAACTGACTGCACGTTTTTCCAGGGCATGGATTTGTGTGTTTCTTCTCTGTGTCCCTGGAAATCATGGGTTCTCAGTGAGTATTGACTGGATGAGTGGTTGGAAGGATGAAAGGATGGATGGGTAGATGGATGAATGGATGCAGATTAGATTATGAGAAGTATTTTCCTCAGAGATTAAGTGTTTCCTGCCTCCTACTTTGGGTAACAAGGAAAAATGTTGTTTTCTACTCAGTACCTTCCTGAAAGGGAATTATAAGCAAGCAACGGCAATAATATATAAATGTGATGGAAAGTATGAGAATTTGAGGGACTTAAATTACACATTCATCCCACCCCAATTACTCTCCATACACAGCTTAATCATCTGGGCTGCCTCTGTCTCATTCTTGTAAAGGAATAAAAAATGCACAGCCCAGGGGCCCTCATTCCTCTATTCTGCTGCCTCTGACAGACATTACTAATTGATCACAGCGCTGTCGGGCTGAGCCCCTGTCTCGTGTCATAATCTGGGTAGCATTTGCTATAGAAACCACTTGCCATCACTGGCTTAGACACTTTTTCCGACCTTCAAGCTTCTGAGGTTCACCTCTTTGAGTGCTGTGGGTGCCAGCTCATCATGCTGGTTCCTGGCTCTGTGACTGCACCTAAGTTTCAGAACAGACAGCCACAAGCTGGGCAATTTGACCATTAACAATTCTCCCAATTACAGTGCCCAATCAGTGGGTTGAACTGATCCCAGACTTCATTTAGAAAAGAATATTGAGTATAATTCTCGCTTAGTTATTTTTGAAACCTGACTTAGCCACCTTCAAAGCTATCACTAGTGGGTTTAATTTTTTTTTTAAGATCATAAGTTCTAAAAAATAAAAATAAATAAAAAGATAAGTGAAATAAAATAGCCAGATGTGGGGCGCCTGGGTGGCTCAGTCAGTTAAGCGTCAGACTCTTGATTTTGGCTCTGGTCACGATCTCTTGGTTTGTGCGTCCGAGCGCTGCATTGGGCTCTGTGCTGACAGTGTGGAGCCTGCTTGGAATTCTCTCTTTCCCTCTCTGTCCCTCCCCCGCCCTCTCTAGTGCTCTCTCAAAATAAATAAACTTAAAAAATATATATATCCAGATATACCCCAAGAAGCACAGAGCTGGGAGTTAGAAATCCTTGTGTCAAACCTCACCCTGCTTCTAGCCAATGCCTTCACCTTGGACACACCATTTTACCTGTCAGTGCCTGGTTTTCCTTGTTTGTAAACCGGGACAGCCATAGATGGTTCACGGCAGTGCTGAGAGGCCTGAGTACTGTGATACGCACGTAAGCACACAGAGCTCAGGTAGAACGCAGTGAACACTCCATCTTTCATTTCCATTTGGATAAACAGTTTCATTAGATGAGACTTTCCAGGCCAGTCTTGGCAGTTATTAATTACATTTCTCTCTAGCTTTCTACCTTGTCTGCCCTGCTGTGATGGTTAATTGTATGTGGCGATTTGACTGGGCCATAGTCGTGTCCAGATAGTTGATCAAACACTGTTCTCGGTGTTTCTGTGAAGGTATTTTTGGATGAGCTCAACATTTAAACCAGTAGACTTTAGTAAAGTCTATTGTTCTCCCTAATGCGGGTAGGTCTCATCCAATCAGTAGACATCCCAAATAGAACAAATAGGCTGACCCTCTTCTGAGTAAGAAAGGATTCTTGCTGTCTGGCTGCCTCCAAGCTGGGACTTGAGCTTTTTTCCTATCTTTGACTCATACTGAACTATCAGCTCTTGCTGGGTCTCAAGCCTGCCGACCTTTGGACTGGAACTAAACCATCGGCTCTCCTGGGTCTCCAGCTTGCCAACTGCAGATCTCGGGACTCGCCAGACTCCATGATTGTGTGAGCCAATTCCTTATAATAAATCTCTATATCCTATTGGTTCTCTGAAACCAGTTAGTTAGAATACCAACTAATATACCTCCAAATATTTTCCTTATGGCAGCTGATGATTTTTCCTTTATTTAAAGTGATGAAATACATATCTATATTCAGTGGAACACACTAGATGGTATTTTTAATACTTTGTTTACTACCCCCC
This sequence comes from Panthera uncia, assembly GCF_023721935.1. Lineage (NCBI taxonomy): Eukaryota > Metazoa > Chordata > Mammalia > Carnivora > Felidae > Panthera > Panthera uncia. The sequence continues at coordinate 59,590,759 of NW_026057585.1, forward strand.
CCCCCCAAGCTAAGCAATAAACTTTACTCCATGATGCAGCCCACACACATCCAGATAAAATCAGTTTCCATACTTCATCATACTCTGTTTGATGCACTCTGGTATTTTCCATCTTGTTTTATTCTATTTCATTTTGTTAAATGCTGGTCATGACCCACTAACTTTCTTTTACAATCTACTAATGGGCCATGCCCTGTAGTTTGGAAAATCCTAAGAAACACATCTCTAAGACATTGTAGCTCATGGGGTAAGATCACATGTTCTTGAGTTTGACCCCTGGCTCCACCAGTTAATAGCAGCGTGATCTTGGGTAAGTTATTTAACATCACTGAGCTTCAGTTCTTAATTTGTAAATTGGGGAGTATAGTGTCTTCTTCCCAGGTCTTTTTTTAAAAATTTTTTAATGTTTATTTTTGAGAGAGAGAGAGAGACAGAGCACAAGTGGGGAGATGCAGAGAGAGAGAGAGAGAGAGAGAGAGGGCGACACATAATCTGAAGCAGGTTCCAGGCTCCGGAGCTGTCAGCACAGAGCCTGACTCAGGGCTCTAACCCACGAACCGTGAGTTTATGACCTGAGCCGAAGTCGGACACTTAACCGACTGGGCCGCCCAAGTGCCCCTCTTCACAGGTCTTTCTGGAGGATTAAAGGAGATAGTATATTTAAGATGTTTAACCCAGTGTCTGCCACATAGTAAATGCTCAGTAAATGTTGGCTTGTCTTGCCATCTCTGCTAGACTAAGCCTGCAATATATGGTATCAGAACGAATGACGGAATGTGGGGAAATGTTGGGGGGATAAATACTTGGACAATACACAAACTCTACAACAGAAGATATTGATTCAGTACTAATGTAATCATGTTGAGCAATTTACTTAGGCTCTTTGGACCTTAGTTTTCTCTATATAAAATTGGGGATATACTAATACAACTCCTCATAAGGTATTACAAAGATTATCTGGAATATTAGAGGTGAATGTGTTGTACATGAGCAATATTGGAGTTACTATAGGCAAATATATTTTATTAAAACCAAGTATTTCCGTTATCTTTAAGTACAGTGAATTTTAAAAATTAATTCATTTTAGGTGGTAACAGACTTGGTTTTCCACATAGTAAATCATTCCTGACTATTATCAGATGATTATGGCAAAGAGAACCCCTGTTACCTTCTGCTCCCCCTCAATGAGAGGAACCACACTGTTACCTAGACGGTGCTGACCGTGTTTCTATTTGTTGAATGAAAAGCTGAAGGAATGAATGAGTAAAGGAAGGGAAGAAAGGGGAAGGAAGAGAATGTAAAACTGTACTTGACATCAACTTCTCTGAGGTTTTAACTGTGTTCCTGTGGCTTTTTCTACCCTGTGTGTTAGGTGGTAGCCTAGCTGGTGCAAGGACCCTAGCTGGAAGGTGATGATCGATGACAGGCAGAACGTACCATGCTCTGGCTGGAAGGGTCTTTCCCAGGGTCACTTTTATCTGGCATCCATCAGGGGGAGGAATGATGGAACACAGGCACTGATTTGGGCAGAGTTGTTAACACTTTGAAAGATAGTGATGAGAATTCACAGTGACCTTGATAAATGGGAGAAGCAGTCCCTCCAAAACTGGATGAAGCTCCGGGGACAGAAATGAATGACCTTGATCAATAAAATGGGCAGGTGGGGGAGAAGGCATGATTGCTGAGGCTCCAAGTCTACAGCAAAAACATTGGCCACTGCAGGCCGGGCACAATGATAATGATTTCCTTTCCATTTGAACATTGTTTCAGAGCTGACCAATTGCACAGCCCTGTGAAATAGTTGTCTGGTTATCCTCACTTTACAGATGAGGGGGCAGTTAACATTATAGAGTTAATAACAGAAAAGCTAAGAATAAGACATGTGGCTAAGAATAAGACATAATAAAACAACCATAGTGCAGCAACAGCAGGTAACATGTTTTAACTCTTAATACATGCCAGGTACTGGGCTACACGCTCACATAAATAGTTTCATTTCATGTTCATAAGACTCCTATGAAGTATGGACTATTGTTGTCTCCTTTAGAAGAACAGAAAACTGAGGCATGAAGAGGATGACTAATTTGCCTGAAGGTCACTTAGCTAATAAATGGTGGAGACAAGATTAGAATCCAGGCAATCTGATTCAGAACCTTTCGCAGCAATTGATATTTATTGGGTGCTAAATATTTTCTGTGGATATGTCCGCTTATTCCTTATAACCACTCTGTGTGATGAACGCCGTGGATACTTCCAGCTTCACAGGTTAGGAAATTGAGACTTGAAAAGATTAAATAACCTGCCCATTATCACACAGGTAGTAAGTGACACAATCCTTGTTTTCAACGGCTGTGCTACATTACTAATATCTTGCATTCAAGGGGAAAAAATATCTAAACATTTACCACACAAGATGCGGGTGAATTATTCCCAAACAAAACTTGGTTATTGTTCCTACTTGGGTCTTGAGGAAGCTGAGCATTAGAGAAATTTAGTACCCTGATCAAGGCCCTGTAACTACTAGATGGTAGAACCAAGCTGAGCACCCTTTGGGTCTGACTCCCAAGTTTGGATTCCTTTTTACCACATCACTAGCATATATCTTCATTCTATAGTCCTCGTTTCAATGATTTTACAACCTACTGACCCCACCTAAAACTGTAATCCAGAATAGTAACTGCTGTTTTGACAGTGTTTTACCTATCACAGCACTTTAAAAAAATATCTTGGTTAATTCTTCTAACAGCCTTTTGAAGTAGTTTATTATCCATATGTTAGGGACGGGAAAACTGAGACTCAGAGACATAAAGTATTAGTTTTTAGATGGAAGCATCTTCACAAAGAGCAAAGATATCTCAGAAAAAAATATTTTTACCCCCACCCCCGCACTGCATGCTGGTTTTTGTGGGACCACACAGTGCTTCCTTTACAAGCGAAACATCAATAGGAATTATTTTCTGTAAGGTCTTCACAGACTTCCTTCAATATGGCCAAAACCCATAGAATCATGAACCTTTGGGGTCTTGAGGACCATTTGTTTACTTTCTATTCCATGCATGGTTTCCATTAAAGCATCCCTGAATAAGGTATCCAGTCAGAGTTACTTAGATTCTTAGATTCTGATAGGAAACTCTATTTTATGTTGCATTGTAAGAGACAGAGGGCACAGAAGCTGAAACAGATGTGTCAGGATTCATCTACATTAGCCCAAAACCGGGAATCCAGAACAGGCCACTATCATCTTTGTCCTAAAGATATTTATGGAATATCCACTAGCCTCTGATACTTTTCTCATTTTACATGTCAGTGTGGCTGGAGGGAACCATCAGTGAGAACACGGCACAGCCTGGTGAGCAATAGTCATGGGAACGGAGAGAAAAGCACAGATTGTAGGTACAGACTAATGAGATGTGTGGGGAGAGGGAGAATAAGTCAGAATTATTCCCAGGATGGAAGTCCTGACAAAGGCAGCTGGGATAAAAGGGAAAGAAACCTGGACTATAACTCAGAATATATTGTCTATTTTTCACTTACTACTGATAGGGCTTTTCAGCCTCAGTTCTTTCATCTGTAGAAGTAAGGAAACATTTCCTCCTGCACGGATCTTTGGAAGATTAAGTAAGAAGATTCACAAATGGCCAACAGACATGTAAAGGTGCTCAGCATCGCTAATCATCAGGGAAATGCAAATCAAAACCACAGTGAGATACCACCTCACCCCTGTTGGGATGTCTATTATCAAAAAGATAAGTGATCACAAATGGTGGTGACGATATAGAATAAAGAGAACCCTGTGTGCTGTTGGCGGGAATGTAAACTTGTACAGCCACTCTGGAAAACAGAATGGAGGCTCCTCAAGACATTAAAAATAGCACTACCACATTATCCAGCAATCCGACTTCTGTGAATATATCCAAAGGAAATGAAATCACTCTCTTGAAAAGATATCTGTATTCCCATATTCATAGCAGTATTATTCACATTAGCCAGAGTATGGAAACAAAGTAAGTCAAAAAATGGACAAATAAAGAAAGTATGGTATAGATATACAATGGGATATTATTCACCTTTAAAAAGAAGGAGATTCTGTCATTTGTGACAAAATGGGTGAACCTGGAAGGCATTATGATAAGTAAATTAAGCCAGACATAGACAAATACTGCATGGCAGAGCCTCCTCCCCCCATAAAATCAACTTCATAGAAACCGAGAATAGAAAAATGGTTACCAGGGGCTGGGGGAGGAAGAAATAGGGAGACGTTGTTGAAATGGTACAAACTTTCACTTATACGATGAATAAGTTCTGATGACCTAATGTACAACATGGTGACTATAGTTGATAACACTATATTATATAATTGAAATTTGCGGAGAGAATAGAACTTAAATGTTCTCACCAAAAAAAAAAAAAGGTAAATATGCAAAGACAGTGTGTAGGTTCCTCAAAAAATTAAATATAGAACAATTCCACAGCTGAGTATCTATACAAAAAAAATGAAAATACTAATTCAAAAAGATATATGCACCCTTATGTTTATTGCAGCATTATTTACAATTGCCAACATTTGCTATTTCTTGTCTTTTGCTAGTAGCCATTCTGACAGGCTTAGGTGATACATCATTTTGGTTTTGATTTACATTTCACCAATAATTAGTGATGTTTAACATCTTTTCATGTGCTTATTGGTCATCCGTATGTCTTCTATGGAAAAATGTCTTCAGATTCTCTGCCCATTTTTTAACTGGATTGTTTATTTTCTTGTTCTTAAATTATATGAGCTCTTCATATACTTTGGGTATTAACCCCTTATCAAATGTATCATTTGCAAATACCTTCCCCATTCAGTAGGTTGCCTTTTCATTTGGTTAATTGTTTCTTTCACTGAACAGAAAGTTTTTAGTTTGGTGTAGTCCAAATTGTTTATTTTCATTTCACTTCCCTTGCCTTTGGAGTTAAATCCAAAAAATTGCCGAGACAAACTGCTTACTGCCTATGTTTTCCTCTAGGAGCCTAATGGTTTCAAGTCTTACATTCAAGTCTTTAATCCATTTGAATAGATTTTTGTATATAGTATAAAATAGTGACCCAGTTTCATTCTTTTGCATTTAATGGTCCAGTTTTCCCAACATCGTTTATTGAAGAGACTTTCCTTTACCCATTGGATATTCTTGCCTCCTTTGTCATATATCAATTGTCCATACATTTGTGGGTTTATTTCTGGGATCTCTATTCTTTTCCATCAATTAGTGTACCTAATTGATGCCAATTAGGTTTTTTTTTTATGCCAATACCATACTATTTTGATTATGATAGCTTTGTAGTATAGTTTGAAACTAGGGAGTCTGATGCCTCCAGCTGTGTTCTTCTTTCTTAAAAATGTTTTGACTATTCAAGACCTTTTTTGATTCTGCAAAATTTTTAGAATTATTTGTTCTAGTTCTCTGAAAAATGTCATTGGAATTTTGATAGAGATTGCATTGTATCTACAGATTGTTTCAGGTAGGATGGGCATTTTAACAATATTCTTTCAATTCATAAGCACAAAATATCTTTCCATTTATTTGTATCTTCTTCAATTTCTTTCATCAGTGTTTTATAATTTCAGAGACTTTTGTAAGGTCTGTACACTGAAAATTATAAGACATCCTCTTATTGTCGATGCATGGTTTCATGCTGTCTTTTAGGGAGAAGCATTTTATCTAAAGGACACATTAGAAGAAAACAGCCTTATGCATCCTCTGAGGTGAACCCAGAGAGGATCTGAGGCAAACCCAAGGACAAAAAATTCCTCCAGAGCAAACCAGCCAGTGCATTCATTTAAATCATTCCATACCAAGGTCAGCTCTTTGAGGATATGAACATATACAACACGGGATGTTTCTTAGAAATAAGCACTTTGTAGAATATAAATATTATTAAAGTTATACGGATCAAAGATACATAGAAAAAGACAGTAACAAAGAGGAAAGAGAGAGAAAGAAAGGCATCCAAAGAGATAGGGAGAGAGAGACGATGACAAAGAAGAAACTAGACAAACATCAAACGTGGAGAGAAGGGTGTGCATGATTCTATTTGTCAAAGGGAAAGAAGGTAGATATTTTTGTTCTTTGTAGGTTAATATGTAAATGGAATTCTGATTTATTAGCGGTCTCCAGCAGATGAGGTGATGATTAGCACATTTCCATATTTATAGAAAAGCAACACTAACTTTCCGGATTTATAGAAAATCAGCTCTTCACAAATAGCAAATTGTGCTATTATCGACATATGGTTTTCTATAAACAGAGCTGAGGTAATTATCCCTGGGACAATTTGTTGGTGGGCTCCTTTTGAATATTAACCACATGGGAAGCCCATTTCTGCCTCGCAGATTTTAAAGAGGAGGGGCTATGAGACACCCCAGACAATTAATTAGTAATCCAACACCAAAGACAGAGCCCAAATGAAAGGCTTTACCCAGGACCACATGGTGGAAAGACCATAGGTCCAGGGCTCTGACGCCAGCTTCCTGTAGCCCTAGGCAAAGTAATTAACCTCCCTGAGGAGCCTCAGCATTTCTGGGCTAAAACTGGGATGATACCAACCTCCAAATTGGCAAGAAAATTAAATGATGTTGTACACAACAGGACCCAGAACCTAGTAGGTCGTCAACAAATATTAACTATGTTTCCATCCTGACATTATTGAATGATTCTAAAAATACCTGCTTGAATTAAGCTTTTCAAACTCCTTTTTTGTATTGACCTATCTTAAACTATTTGTTTTGTATCATGACTCCATATGTGTATGCATATCTTTGTTTAACTGGAAAAAAATTTATTGAAACAATAACCTATTTTCACTACCTATAATCCTCTATGATATTTTCTATTCTCTCCTTTGTTGTTGTTGTTCAAAATCTCGTTTGTGATCCATACTATGGGGTTGCAACCTGTAGTTTATGAAGTCCTCTGCTGCAAGAGGGTAGGGACCATATTTAGATTTACTCACCATTGTATCCCTAGCATAAACACACAAAAGATACTCAATAGATATTTGAAATTATAGAAGAATGGATACATGGATAAATGGATGAATTAATGAATGGCCCTCACCAGGAATCTAAATTAATGCCCTCTTTAAAACTCTATGTCTCGTTTTACACTCTCACTACATACTGAGCGTTGTTTTGAGTGCCAAAGAGATAACATGTCAGACATGATACCTGCTTTCAAAGATCATGCTATCTAGGAGGAAAATATTTGCATTTGGAAAATTATATTTTGAAGACTAAATAAGTGTGGAATTTATATGAATGTGCTGAAGAGATGGCCAGCCTGGGCTGGCGCAGTCAGGGAAACGTCTTAAAACTGGGTGAATTTGAATTTAGTTTGCAATATGGATAGATCTCTCAACCCTCTACTCACTCACTCATTGAGTAGGTTGGCGGTTCTCAAACTGCAGTGATCATCAGAATCACCTGGAGGGCTTGTCAAACTACAGACTGCTGGTTCCTTTACCAGTTTCTGATTTGGTAGGTTTGGCGTGGAAGCCTGAGAAGTTATAATTCTAACAGGTTTCCAGGTGATGATGATGATACCAGTTGGAATCCACACTTGGAGAACCCACTGTTCTAGCAGTTTTTGGAGTGAGACCATGAAGGTTGTTGACCCCATGCTAGGGAGTTTAGCTATTCAGGATTTTAGGCAAAGAAGGCATATCAGCGTATCTGTAAAGTAGAGGGATTATTCTGGTAGCAATTGTTGAGCATGGATTGGAGGGGTGAGCCTTCCCCTAGAGACCCTTTAGGAGCCAATGCAGTGATAAGTGGAAGATGGAAACCCAGCCCACCACTGTAGCAGTGCAGATGGAGGAGAGTGGCGGGATGAGGGCTGGTCAGGAGTCAGAACTGAAGGTTCTTTGAGATCTCCAGGGGTAAAGAAGGAGGAGGAATCTGGGATGACTCCAGGTTTCTAGCATCACTGACTGATTATACAGCATTTCCATTAACCAAGAATCTATATTTGTAATAAGTTTTAACATTTTAAACAACAAAATCCCAGGGGCACCTGGGTGGCTCGGTTGGTTGAGCGTCTGACTTCGGCTCAGGTCATGATGTCATGGTTGACGAGTTTGAGCCCCGTGTCGGGCTCTGTGCTGATGGCTCGGAGCCTGGAGCCTGCCTCGGATTCTGTGTCTCCCTCTCTCTCTGCCCCTCCCCACGCTCATGCTCTGTCCCTCTCTGTGTCAAAAATAAACAAACATTTAAAAAATTTAAGTAACAAAATCCCAAGTATTATTTATTATCAAAGAGTAACTGGAATGTAATAGAAAACACATAGTTTTGGGGAGCCAGACAAGTCCGAGTTCAAATCCTGTTTGTGACGCTTCTCAGCAAGTGATTTCACCCTTCTGCACCTCAGTTCCCTGTAAATAATAACACTCTCAAATGGGTTGGTGACTGCAATGCACTTCACCCTGTTCTGCCCCCAGTCCATTGTCACCTCCACACGTCTCCCTGCTCTAATTACAGCCCTGCACGATGCAGCCTCCTCCCTGAGTATTAGGTATGTTACCTTATATGGTTGTCACAAACAAGATCGTACGTGGCTCGTAGTCAGTGCTCAGAAAAATGCAAAGCCCATCCTCGTGTGTGCATTGACCACTGTGCGCATAAAGCTTCTGTTCTACTTACCAAGCGATTCCATTTTTTCTTTGTCAAGCACCAGGATGTATTCATAAACGCCACCCATTGATCCAGACGTTATGTAATGAGTGCCATAGTCATTGATGAACTTGGAATACATGCCGTAATTGTACTGCTCCGGAAGCTCCATTAATGACTGCAGCATGCTTTCATCCAGCACAATATTGTCCCTTCTCATCTTAAAATGAGCGGTCTGCACCTTTGTGGAAATTCTCATGAAGTTATATTTCTGCCAACGATCACCGCCGTCGAGTAAGGGAGAAGAAAGAGAGTACACGTTTTACCATATGACGTAACGTGAAAGATCAGCATTTAGTAGCTGTGGGAGATACGTGTATTTATAAACATGTGAGCATCAATACCCACAATGGAGTGTTATTCTACTTTATAGGCATATATTAAACACCCATGTGTGCCTGACCGCCTCTCTCATGCCTGCATCTCTGTTCCCACTGACCCTGTTCAGGTCCTGTTTGCCTCAACTCTCAACTGGGTTGGTTACTGCAATGTGCTTCCTAGTACTGGTGACTGTGTTCTGCCCCCATTCCATTGTCACCTCCGCCCATCTCCCTGCCCCAATTATAGCACTGCATGATGTAAGCCTCTTACACAGGTATTAGGTATCCATTAAAAATTATGTTTGGGGGCGGGGGGCACTTGGGTGGCTCAGTCGGTTGAGCGTACAACTTCAGCTCAGGTCACGATCTCGCGGTTCGTGGGTTTGAGCCCCTCATTGGGCTCTGTGCTGACAGCTCAGAGCCTAGATCCTGCTTCAGATTCTGTGTCTACCTCTCTCTCTGCTCCTGCCCAACTCGCTCTCTGTTTCTCTCTCTCTCTCCCCAAAATTAATAAACATTAAAAAAATTTTTTTAATGTTTTTTAATTGTGCTTAGGAGTAGTTTTGATGACATGAAATTCTAAGATGAGTTATTTATGTAACTTATTGAACACATATCTGTAAGAGTCTGTAGTCACTGGCATTATGCTTGGAGCAGAGGACACAATCTTGGATGAGACCGGCCCCTGCCATCATGGAGCTTACATTCTAGTGGTAATCTTGTACTGTTAGGTAATGAGGTAAGGCAAGCTCCTGAGATAACAGGGGTCATACTGGATTGGTTTAAGAGGGAGAGGATCATGTGTGGGCATTACTTCACTTGCTCTGAAGCAATAGTGAAATTTTGAAAAGGCCACCTGCTTTGAGAAAAGTCCACATGACCATGTGATCGCCAGATCTCAGAGCAACACTTTCCCTTCAGAGCTATAGCTGACTTAAGGCAACACTCTGGAATGTACCTTGTATTTGTTGAAGAATTTTCATAACTATATTTTCATCATCCAGAATAATTTTTTGAGCCCCAACTAAATCAGCAGTTCTGGTATCAGGGTTATTGAGGCTTTCTGGTAAACTTTTAACCAACTCAAATAGCTGGCCAGAGAGAGAGTTCTCTGGCCCCTGATGGTTTCTCCTCCTTAGACCCTACTTTTTCCCTTCCCACCCTGTGCCAGCTGAAGTTCTGGCAATCCCAAATTTGTGGGAGGCAATCTGCCGTCTGCAGACCTTTGCACAATGCTGTTTCCCAGGCCCGGAGCACCCTTCGTTCACTTCTACCTCCTTTCGTCGGGACAACCTGTTCTAGTCTTTAGAGCCCCGTTTAGGTAGATGTCCCTTCCTCCAGGAAGCATTGCCTGGCTGCTCAAGTTCAAAGGAAGCTAGTGGCGAATGTTTGATGGATGAATGAATGCTTGTGTGTGCCAGTCCTCTGATCTATTCAGAAAAGCAAGGCTGGCTTTCGAATTCTTCCCAAGCTAGTTTAGAGGGCCTGGCTGTTTCTCTTGAAGGCATTCCTATTCTAAGTATTCCCCTGTTTACTACAGGTAACCATGAAAAAGAATGGGGTGAAGCGAGAAGAGTTCCAGTCTTATCATTCAATTTTATTCCCTTTGTGGTGATTCTGTGTGCAAAAGTGTAATAAGAAAAACAAACATGATTACCACTGATCAGACATTTCCAATTACACAAGCAAATGAAGGTTCAATTACTACTGTACTTTTTTAATGCAATTAAGGTAATACATGTTCAGTGTAGATTATGGAATACTGTTTGGCACAGGCATTATGCTTTAATACCTTGTTATTGTACTTGTTTAACTTATTCACGAACGAAGAGTCTCGTGACCCAGATAAACCCACATCCACTGTTGTTTCAGGGCTGCCGGCGGGGCCCACACCAACAACCACTCCTGCCGACACAGACCTGTCATTCTTTACTTTAGAAAGAAGTTCATTTGCATCATTGTATAACTCTGAGGAGAGTCTGGTATCTGCCAGGGCCTGAAAAGAAACAAACAGATGTTAGCTTTGTGCGCCAGAGTTGTATCTCAATCTGTACTTAATATTGAAGTCTTTGCTCTGTAAAATATTTCAAGTTGCAGAATTTTGTTAAGTTTGTTTATTTTGAGAGATGGAGCGTGCGGGCACACGCAAGAGTCGGGGGAGGGGCAGAGAGAGAGGAAGAGAGAGAATCCCAAGCAGGCCACACTGTCAGTGCAGAGAGGATGTGGGGCTTTAACCCATGAACCATGAGACAATGACCTGAGCCAAAATCAAAAGTCGGGCACTTAACTGACTGAGCCACCCAGGTGCCCCTGCAGATTATTATCATTATTTTAAAAGGCTACTCCAGGCATTAGATTGATCCTCACTCACTAAAATTCTGAAAACATAGCAGTAAGTTTAGTTATTATTTAGTGGTTGTGCTAAATATGTCTTTAAGGGGCACCCGCATGGCAAGTTTGGTTAAGTGTCTAACTCTTGATTTCTACTTCGGTCATGATCTCCTGGTTTGTGAGTTCGAACCCCACCTGGGGCTCTGCACTGTCAGATTCTCTCTCCTTCTCTCTCTGCCCCTGCCCACCACCCACCCCTCAAAATAAATAAATAAATAAATATAAAATATTTACGCACACACACTCATGATTCTCATAATATGCTGTATTGTTCTGAGTATGGATTTTTTTTTTCCACCTGACTTTTCCTTCCTGTAGAAGAGGCTGCCTTTCCCTACAACAGGGACACCCAAAAAGCCGCATCTGGGCCTGGATCTGGGAGGAAAGGGGCAAGGGGGCCCAGCAGGTGGTAGAAGTTCTAGGCAGAGGTTTGCGTCCACAAATGTCAGGTTACTTCACTTCAGGCACACAGCACAGTTGCGTTTCTCTGGCAACTGGAGCAGAGTCATGACTCGCGCCTTGCCTGAGCCGAGAAAGCAAGGGTTAAGAGCACGTGGGTGGTTCACTCCTCAGTCACAAGAGCATGTATGTGTCGCGATGGAGTCGCTGTTAGTTTGGGTCCTGCGTGTCTGTGACAGACGACTTAGGGTGGACGTGTGGCATAGGGCATTATTTTTGAAAGCCCAGAGATTTCAGACTCCTTGGTTGCCACAGCATAGCCTAGTCTATCTGGCCGGACACATAAGCCCCACACCATCCTCGAGGTTAGGAAAATGGCATTGTCTGTGTCTTCCGGCTCGGCTTCCCATTGGCCTGGTGGCATTGGTGAAAGCAGTGGGGAAGCGGACGCCATAAGCCTGGCCTCATCCTGCCATCGATATTTATCTCTTGAGGAAGTTGGGGGAGGAGGATGTGACCAATAATGGGTCAGAATCCCTGGATCCTACATCTCTCTGTAAAGACAGAATGCATAGGACTATATAGATAGAATGTGTGTGATCTGTCTTGCCTTCTAAATGACATATAGCCAGGCTTAGTTCAGATAGATCTGGGTTTGAAACTCGTCTCTGCCACCTACAGCTTTGGGCCCGACGCTTTATCCCTCTAAGTCTTTGAGTCTTTTTCATATCTAATGGGGCGATGATACTATCTACCCCTTTGTGGTGTTGTGAGGCTTAGGTGAGAGAATTTGTGTGCAAGCGTAAGATCTGATGCATGGCAAGCATCCAGTGAGGTGCAGACATCTCACCCAGAGGGTGAAGGGTACAGAAATGAATGACCTGGGAGTAGGCGCTGGGGCTGGTCATGAGCCATGTGGTGCTCCAAGGGACTGGGGAACCACACAGTTTTGGAGGTAGAGAGAATTTAGGGATCATCAGCATTTTGCAAGCAAGCACTTTTCAACAGCAGAACCCTCTCCATACACAAAATCACCTACAGAAAATCAAGACAGGAAAACTATCAGAAAAAAGATAAATACCATATGATTTAGCTTATATGTGGGATTTGAGAAACAAAACAAATGAACACAGGAAAAAAGAGACAAAAAAAAAAAGATTCTTAAATGCAGAGAACAAATTGGTGGTTGCCAGAGGGGAGGTGGATGGGGGTAGGGGGGAAATTGGTGAAGGGGATTAAGAATACACTTATCATGGTGAGCACAGGGTGATATATGGAAGTGTTGAATCACTATATTGTACACCTGCAATGAATGCAACACTGTAGGTTAACTATACTGGAATGGGAAGAAAAGAAAAGAAAAGAAAAGAGAAAAAAGAAAAGAAAAGAAGAAAAGAAAAGAAAGGAAAAGAAAGGAAAAGAAAAGAAAAGAGAAAAGAGAAGAAAAGAAAAGAAAAAAGAAAAGAAGAAAAGAAAAGAAAAGAAAGGAAAAGAAAAGAAAAGAAGAAAAGGAAAGGAAAGGAAAAGAAAAGAAAGGAAAAGAAAAGAAAGGAAAAGAAGAAAAGAAAAAGGAAAGGAAAAGAAAAGAAAGGAAAGGAAAAGAAAAGAAAGTAAAAGAAAAGAAAAGAAAGGAAAAGAGAAGAAAAGAAAAGAAAGGAAAGGAAAAGAAAAGAAAAGAAAAAGAAAGAGGGAGGGAGGAAAGGAAAGAAGGAGGCAGGGAGGGAGGGAAGGAAAGAAGGAGGGAAGGAGGGAAGGAAGGAAGGAAAGCAAGAAAGGCGATCAGTGAGTAGCTGCTCCTGGTGAAGCAGGGGCCTTGGACTCAGAACACTGCCCAGCCACCTCCTGTCCTGACCTCCAATTTACATGGCAGGAAACTGGGCCCAGGGAGGGGCAGTGAGCTGGTCAAGGTCTCAAATACTTACATTCTAACAGATTACAACCTGGTAATAAGTCTTCTGACTAGCAGCCCAGAGAAATGGACCTCGAATCTGTTTCATTGGTTTGGGAATGGAGCCAAGATCTAGCAGGTGGATGGTCACACTCATGTTGTGCCTCTTTTTGGCCCTGCCCTTGCCTGTCCGTGCCCTTCAGCACAGAACATGGGTGGGGGCAGACATAAAGGGGCCTTCGGACACCAATGAGCTCTACAGGAAATAGAGTCTTCCTAAGCAAGGCGTCTATCCCCATCAACAGGCCTCTCCCTCCCTACCCCACAGCGGCCTGTGAGCACCCTGTTCAGACTTACTTCAAAGTGGTACTTGAGGAAGTTGTAGGGTTTCCGGAAGTACTTCTCATCTTCTCCGTAGTAGAGACGCTCACAGGCAGGGTCATAGCGAAGCGCTCTCCACTCCCCGTTGTATACTGTCTCACACTGGCCCCCATAATACCTGGCATCATACACGCTCTGAGTTTCCTGCTGGGTCAGGATATTGTACCTAGAGTGAAAAGGCAGGCAGCTGCTGGGAGAGAGCACTGAAAAGGCAAAGAGAGCATAAAATATCCCCTGGAGGACGTTGTTGCTGGTCTGAACAATGGTTTCACAAACTGTGTTCTCTGGAGCCCTAGGGTTCCTCAAAGTGTCTTAAGGGCTACTTTGCGTGACACGGGGAACCAGAGTGGGCGGAGCTGGGCCCCCAGGTTCCCTTTCACCAGAGCAGCTGAAGGTTCCATCAACACCTAGAATAGGGCGCCCACAGAGAAGGCACTCCTAAAAATCGGGTGTTTGAGTTAAAGAGTAATACGCGCAGTTATCAAAAATCCAGGCACAGAGCCGGAAGCCTGAGCCCACTTCCTAGCTCTGCCACACCTAGCTGTGTGATCTTGGACAAATCACTTAACCTCTCTGTGCCTCGGTTCCATCGTTTGTAAAGAGCAGTCAATACTACTGCCCTCAGAGAGTTAAATATGAGTTGCAACATACAAGGAGCCATAAAGTACGTGGCATATATTAAGTAGCAAGTAAATGCTGCCATTGTGGGTTTTGTTTGTAGTGTTTCAGGAAAAAGGCTTTGCTGGTTAAAAAAAAAAAAAAAATGGACTTGACATATTGGGTGTAACTCACGTTGCTAAGTTGAGAATCTGACCCTCAGAAAGGCCATTGTTTTCAGGGCGGCCTGGAATGTCAGAGGGTACAATTTGAAAATCATGGAGACTCCTGTTGAATTTCCAGTTTGGTCACCTACCAGCTCTGTGAATTTGGATACATTATAGATGGCTTTCTGAAGTTCATTTTCCTCGTTTGAAGAACAGACAGAATAAAACCACTTCTCATGGTTTTTGGGGCGTCTAAATGAGAGCATTAAAGTAAAATGGAAGTCCAGTTGATAGTCCATATTATGCACTCAACAAGGGATACTTCCTCTCCCCTAGCCCAGTACCCTCCCAGAAATACTTTCCTTTGCTTTTCTCTCTGGGGCATTTCACATCCATCTGCCTAGGCACTGCATTTTAAGCCACAGACGGTAGAACCTTACATAGGCATAAACAGCGTTACATAGATGAAATACAGCTTTAATTTTCTAGAAAAAGAGAAAGTTAATGGAACAAAAACATTTCACTTTGGCTAAGAGATCCAGGACCTAACAATCGAAACCTCTTATGGTATAGATAATAAAATGATTTCTTGTCTCTGCCTCTCAAGCTCCTATTCAGCCTTTAATACCCAACTCAAACATTGCCCCCTCTATCTGACCCTCTTTGATTATCCTGGACAGACAGCTATTGCTTCCTCTGTGTTCCCATGGCAGTCAGTGATTACCTCTGTCATAACATGTGTCATATTTTTTCATTCCCTCCATGAAAAGACACAAAGGCAGAAGATGAGCAGGGGGTTAACTATGAATAAAACCTGTCTTGAAGAAATAAATGGGTAATTATAGAGCACCTAGCTTATAGTAGAAATTCAAGGTATGTTAACTTCCTTCTTCCCTTCCTCTCTCTATCTCTTCCTTCATATTAATGGAAGTGGTGTAATAATAGCTATGGTGAATTGAATACACATTCTACCAGACGTTTAGCTTGTGTTAACTTTCAACCTCCTGACAATTTTGCAAATGCAGAAACTGAAGCTCAGAAAAATTAAGCAATTTGCCTATAGTCACAGATAAAATTTTTTGACACTAAAATCTGTGTTCCTTCCCTTTACTTCTCTGCTTACTTTTCTATCTTCTCGACCATTGAACATGTTTCTGCCTTTGGCTTATAAATATAGGCTCTCCGGTGAGCCAAACAAAGTCAAAAGAATAATTAGTTTTAAGACGTACTATAACCTCTAAGCATAAGAGGTTACTAAGACTACTTGTATTTAGACAAGCTGGTTGCAGAAACCCCAATGAAAATAAAAAGATATAGAGAAATGCCACTTTTTGGAAATCTATGCAGAAATACACACATGCACAAAGATACATGTACAAGGATGTCCACTGCAGCATTGTTTATAATAGGGAAAAAATGGGAAACAATATAATCATCTTTCAATAGTCAAATAAATTTTCATGTAGTGATACTATGGGAGAAGAATCAGCAGCCTTTTTTTTATAAAGGGCCAGACATGAACTATTTTCAGCTTTACAGCCCATAGGTCTTTGTTGCCACTGCTCAACTCCATCACTGTAGGGTGAAAGCTGTGTTCCAATAAAACTTTATTTACAAAAACAGACAACAGGCCAAATTTGGCCTTCAGGCCATAGTTTGCTGACCCCTGTTATGGAACATTATGTTGCTTAGGAAAAGACAATAGAAAATATGGGGGGAAATCTTCCAAATATATTAAGTTAAAAAAGCAAGTTACATACAATATGTATAATATGATCACATTTATGTAAAATATGCTTATGTCTATCATGCACAATACATATAGGCACAGCTTCCATACAATGTATATTTTCGGTTCATTTTTTACATGATCTGAAAGTCCTACACCAAACTGTTACACAGGGGTCAGTTCCAGGGAAGGAATTGAGAGAGGGTGATTGGGTGGGATGCGGGTCGGGGAGGGCGAAGGAAGACTTTCATTTTTTTACCTCAAACATATTTTCTTTCTGTAGCAATAAATTAAAAATTTAAAAACTGGGAAATGCTTAAATTAAAAAAAAAATAGTTATCAGGATAGGCTTCTGAGATCTTGAACAGAATAAAAAACCAGCTGTTGGGAGTGGGCATGGGGCCATTCTGCTGGTTTCAGTGTTCCGTGTAGGTAAAGCACACTCGTGAAGTGTATTTCAATGCTCCTTTGAATCACACGAGAGCAAGGTCATGGTCTGTGATCTTTTTGCCAATAAGCAGGGATTCATTTTCAAGTTAACACCTCACTATTTCATGCTTCCACTCTGTTTATCTCACAGTCATGATCAAAATCAATAAGAATCCCCTTTGATGAGTCTTAGGGGCTGAATTGTGTCCCCCTGACATTTATGTGTTGAAGTCCTGGACCTCCGTACCTCAGAAATTGACTATTTTGGTGAGAGGGTCTTTACATAGGTAATTAAGTTAAAATGAGGCCATTAGGGTGGGCCCTAATCTCGAATGACTGGTGTCCTTATAAGAGGTGGCTAGGACCCCGACACACACACAGGGAAGGGCAATGTGAAGACACAGGGAAATGGCAGCCATTGACAAGCCAAGGAGGGAGGCCTCAGAGGAAACCAATTCTGCCATCACTTGGCCTTGGACTTCCAGCCTCCAGAGCTGTGAGAAATACATTTTTGTTTTGTATAAGCTATACATTTCTTTTGCCATTGCAGCCTGAGTGGACCAATATGCCACCTTAGGGGGACAGAGAGAGTTGCCTCACAGGACACTCGGCAGAGCAATTCTCCTAAAAGACCCTCTTGTGTTGCTAAAGCTAATACTCGTGATTGAAGAGAAGCCATTCCCTGGGCCCAAGCAGCCAGGAAGCAGGACTCACCCCAAGGCCGCACTCTCTGACCCTGGAATGGGGTCATACAGGCTGCAGTCGCTTTCCATGACCCTGACATCTTCACAGTCATCCTCGTCAGAGCCATCAAGGCAATCCTTGTCTCCGTTACACACGAGGTGGCGTTTCAGGCAGCGACCTGAGAGAGGAGAGGCTGTGGATGCTTCCAGAGCCTCCCAGACTCCTCCCTCTTCCCATGACCCACATCCAGAGTCACCAAGTGCCCCCTACTTCTGAAACAGCCCCTCCCCCACCTTCATCATGTCGCATCCTGTCTCTGTCCTCACCGCCTCTGCCCTCCTAGCAGCCTCGCTGTCTCCCACCCGTAGCCCCCACCCCCTGTTCAGACCCTGCAGCAGGCTCCCCTCTGGAATTCATCCTCCATATGCAGCTCCAGTGACCTTTCTCTGTATCCTTCTGTGGCTCCTAAATATTCCCATTCTTCCAAATGCCACGGTCTAGCCCCCAGTTCCCTACCTGGCCCAACCTCTACCTCTCTTCCCAAAGCCCTGACCTGCAATCATTCTGCACTATCGCCAGTCCTTAAATCCCTGTGCTTTTGCATATTCTTTCTCTTAGCAAATCCATTGCTCCTTTCTAAGTCCCAACTCAAGTGCCCTTTTGAAGCCTGCTCTGACTTCCCAGCACAGGTTTGAGCATCCCCTGCCAGAGACTCCCCTTGGACCATGAGCAAACACCCATTACGCTGGCTATCATACAATATTATCATCACTCCTTGTAGGTCTCTCTCCCAAAGAGACTAGGAGTACCTCGAGGTCAGGCACATCATCTTTTCATCTCTGTATCCCCAGCAGGTAGAACACTGCCTGGGACATACATTCCCAGTCAATATTTATCCAATGAATGGATGAATGAGTGAATTGTACCTTTTCTAAATGAATCAACAGATGTTCCTACAAACTTACATCAAAATTACTTGGGTTACTTGTCGGCTTAAAATGCAGATTCCTGAGCCCCATCCCAAACCTACAGAATGCCAACTTCGAGGGGAAGGGCTCAGGAGTCGGCATCTTCACAAGCTCCTGAGTGACTGTTTTGCACATTAAGTTTGACGGGCGCAGCTGTTATCTCACTGGAACGCTACTCACCTGTCTCCTTACACTGGAAATCCTGTCCACACTGTGCTTGCTCTAGACAAGCTGTGGGACTCTGACAGCTGGCTTGATCCCAGACATCACCACTGCAGATGGTTCCCCCAAACTTGTTTGGCTGCAGGAGGCTCCGGAATCGGTACTAAATCAGATTTTGAACCAGACACATTCATTGTCTATCAATCAAACAAGATTTGTGCAGGCGGGTGTCAGCTCAACATAAGGAATAACTGTCTTGTGATTGAGAGGTGCCTAAAAAGCTGTCTTTGGAGGGGATGTTCATAACTGGTGGTATTCAGCCAGAGGTGCCTCAACCATCAGCGGGGATATTGAATAGGGCCTTCAAGCATCCAATGAAAGACTCAAACAAAATATTTCTGGGGTCTTTTTACTTGAGAGGAAGGACCTTCTCCCCTCCCTTTTCTTCAACCACTTAGTACCTATTCATCTTTCATGATTCACAGTGTACCTCCTCTGAAAGCCTTCCCTAAGTAACATATTCCATAGTTCCCTGCACCTCCTTCTCTCTTCCCATTTGTCATATAAGGTTGTGATCCCTTTTCTGCTTATTCATTTACCTTTCTTACTAGTTTAAGAACCTTTTGCATGGTGAGGAGGAGTGGTGAAGGAAGGACCACGTCTTATTTGACTTCATACACTTGGCACTTGATCTAGGGTCAGGTACACAGGAGGCACTTTTATGAGATGTTTGTTGCTTTCCCTCCGTACCATTTCTTCCAGTCATGGCATCCTCTCTTTCCTTGGAACATATCTCATATGGCTCAGGTGGGGATGATCTCACCCCCCAAATCACAGGAGTGTGTGGGTATGAACCAGGCCAGGTCAACCAGGGCACCATATGCCAAATTACAGTGATTGGTTTAGAGATTGGTTCATGGCTCAACCTTAGGGCAATCATTATTCTCTCTGAAGATTTTCTTTTAGAACTATTGGAAAAGACCATTTCTTTTTGCCCAAGTTGCTGGGAACTGTGGGCATCAAGTGGTCATCTAGCCTACTTATGTAAAAAGAGACCATCCAAGAAATGAAGACATCATCTCAGTCCCTGGGTTCAGCTTTGACTGCATATGAATAAATCCTTGTTGAAGGAAGTATGGAAAGAATAAAATTCACACCAATCTTGGAGCTCTATGATTTCATGATACTGCTTTCTATATGGTGTATAGCTTTGGGTACTAGTGTAGAAAGAGGAAGCTGAACACTAGGATATTCAGAGAAATATGAGGTTCCATTCCCACCTTCAAGAAGTTTAGAGTCTAGTTGAGGAGACAAAATAGATAACAATAGAAAACATGCTGTATGGAGAGCTCCATGCAAAGTGTCCAATAAGAGAATGTGCGGTGCCATAGTTTCTGCTGCCTCTTGCCTTGGCTCAGCCCACAGGCCCCTCCTTCAAGAAGGTTCATAAATAAGTAGGAAAGCAAAGGTTTGAGCAACAAGAAAAGTGAGTTCCTGGCCTAATTCTTCCTTCCTGCCTTCCTTCTTTCCTTCGTCTTTTTCTTTTTTCTTTCTTTCTTTCTTTCTTTCTTTCTTTCTTTCCATCTTTCTTTCTGTCCTTCTCTCTTTCTTTCTTTTTCCTTCTTTCTTTTTCTTCCTTTTTCTTTCTTTTGTTCTCTCTCTCTCTTTTCTTTTTTCTTTCTTTCTTTTGTCCTCTTTCTTTCTCCCTTCCTCCCTCCCTTTCTTTCCTTCCCTTTCTTTCTCCTTCCTTCCTTACTATAGCTGATACACAATATTACATTAGTTTCAGTTGTACAACAGAGTGATTCAACTTCTTTATGTTACACTCTTCTCACTACAGGTGTAGCTCCCATCTGTCACCATGCGATGCCATTACAATAACACTGACTACATTCTCTGTGCTGCACCTTTCATCCCCATGACCTACTCATTCCATAACTGGAAGCCTGTACCTCCCACTCCCCTTACCCATTTTGCCCATCCCTCTACCACCTCCTCTCTGGCAGCCATCAGTTTGTTCTCTGTATTTATAGATCTGGTTCTGGTGTTTGTTTTTTATTCCTGAACCTCTTTCTTCCTTGCTATGTAAAGTATCAGTGCCTGGTAATTTGTGCCTCAGTTTCCAAATCTGTAAAATGAGGTGGTTGACCTAGGTGACCTCACTAAGTATAGCTACTAATGATTCTTTCACCTGTGTTCATTTACCTTTGAGTTTCTGTTTCCTAATATGTAAAGTATGATGACCCCTCACTTTGAAAGGGTGTTGTGACAACTAAATGAGAGAATGTGTGAGGAAATCACCTGGCCCTGTGTCTGACATATCATTGGTGCCCATTAAACAGAAGTGGTTCCACATCATTATCAGTGGAGTTTTTCCAGAAGGTTCCAGTGGGTACATGTGGAGCTGCAGCTTCCCCCTCCCTCCTCTTGTCTACTTCTGCCTCCACAACTGCTCATTGGCAAAGAGACAGAGGTAGCAAAAAAGGTGAAGAGTAAATCTGTCCATTTGCCTTTCCTACCTCCCAGTTAATAACAGTGATAGGGATTTATAAACTCAGTGGGAAGAGAGTGTGATTAACAATTGGTTTGGAAATATGAGGACATTTTAATTCTCTTCCAACCTCTTGCCCCACAAATCAGTACATAAAGAAGTGCTTAGCGTACCAACATACAGCCAAATCGCCTTCTCACTCTTTAAAAAGTCCGTCAGAGGGGCGCCTGGGTGGCGCAGTCGGTTAAGCGTCCGACTTCAGCCAGGTCACGATCTCGCGGTCCGTGAGTTCGAGCCCCGCGTCAGGCTCTGGGCTGATGGCTCGGAGCCTGGAGCCTGTTTCCGATTCTGTGTCTCCCTCTCTCTCTGCCCCTCCCCCGTTCATGCTCTGTCTCTCTCTGTCCCAAAAATAAATAAAAAATGTTGAAAAATAAAAATAAAAATAAATAAAAAATCCGTCAGAGTTTTAAGACCTGCAGTTACCAACACAACGATGATGATGGTAACTACCATTTATTGAGTGTGTTTTGTTAGCTGGATACTTCATATTCTTTATCTCATTTAATACTATACTGAGATCAAATACTATTTAGGAGATCAAATACTATTCTGAATCCCATTTTAAGCTGGGTTAGAATTCCAGTTCTGCTACTTACTGTGTATGTGTCACTGGGTAAATCACTTAACATCTCTGACCCTCAGTTTTCTCATCTATAGAATGAGAGATATGGGGGTCTTGTGAACATTAGCGATAATACATGTAAAGAAGTCAGCACTTTGCCTGCTGTCTTGAATATACTCAGTAATAAGAGTTACCACATCAATATCATTTTTTTAGCCTGCTGTTGGGCTACTCCAGAAGGATTTATGACTGAATGGGAATTGGATTAGATGGCCACTAATATCGCTTATGACTCTCCACAGAGTGGAGGGGGGAGCAGGAGAGTGAAGTGATCAGGCACATGGGCATTTTGGAATCAGACTGACCAACTGTCAAATCTAGGCTGTGCCTCTTTCTTTATGGGTGACCTAACCAAAGACCGTGGTATCTATCCGTCACTTACAGTTGGCTATGAAAGTCAGCTAAGAATTTATTAAAGCATCGGCACAGTGCCTGGTATATAGAAATGATTTAATAAATGGTAACTATAAATGACATTATCACCTTCCCCTGGTTCCTGTATTGGAATGATGGTGCAGTCATGAGGTTCATTCCCACTGACTCCCCATTTTCTAGGTCATTATCAAATAATGAAGACATTGTGTTGCCGAAAGGTTGGTGCAGATACTCCCTTAGGGATTTCTCCATGCTAGTGCCTGTGTTGGTATCATTAAGATATCATTTTCTTTTCTAGCTAGTCGATAATATTTCTTTCCAGAAATGCACATCTTTGGGTGATTTTGAGAGGAATAAAAACCATATGAATAAGAAGAAACTAGGATGGTCTTTCCCTTACATAATTAACAGAATTTGTTTTAAGGATTACTTTAAAGACACATATGTCTTTTTGAGTCATTACTTTGAGAAGTTCAATTCTAATTTGAATAGTAAGTCATCCACCTGTGCTCTCTGCTGTCTACACAGCAACACATGAGGGGAAAACGCAGTTTAGGATATGTAATAAGCTAAATAATGGCCATGCAAAGAAATCAAGTCCTAGTTCTTAAAAGTTGTAAATGTTACCTTATTTGGAAAAGGGGTCTTTATAGATATTATTAAGGTTTTTGAAATGAAGAGATTACACTGGATTATCCAGGTAGGCCCTAACGGTCATCATGGTGTTCTTATAAGGGGAAGGCAGAGGAAGATTTAACACAGACACACAAAGGAGACACACAGAAGAAGAAGAGGTAATGTGGCCACAGGGGTAGAGGGCAGAGCCCAGAGATTGGCCACAAGTCAAGGATTGCTGGTGGCCACCAGAAGCCAGAAGAGGCAAAGAACAGATTCTCCCCTAGAGCCTCCAGAGGCAGCATGGCCCTGTCAAACTTCTGGCCTCCAGAACTGTGAGAGAATACATTTCCATTGTTTTTAAGCCACCCAGTTTGTTACAGCAGACTCAGAAAAGTAACACAGGATATCAAAGCAAAATGAGATTCTGGGAGCCAGATATCTTTGAACGGGGCAGTCTGGGATTCCTTGGCATATCTCAGAGACAGGAGAGGCAAAATAAATAATTTCAGGCTTTGAAGCTGAATAAATGAAGTCCCAATTGTGTTCCCATCCATAATGATTTTGAATTCCATGTGATTTTGAACAACTCATTCACAAGGTAGCCCTGCATGTCACCGAAGACTGGGTCTGGAGGCCCACTCTTCAGAAGCTCAGGGGAGAGAAGAACAAGTCTTGATTCAGGCAGTGGCAGCTGGTTGGAGAGGGAGGCATGTGTAGTAATTATACAAACAGCTAACATTTACTGAACACTTACTATATGTTAGGTGCCATGGAAAGCACTGTGCATACCTTACTCATTTAATACTCATAAGCCTATGCTGTAAGTACAATTCCTACTTCCATTTATAGATAAGGAATCAGAGGCATGGAGAGGATAAAATATATGCCCAAAGTAACATAACAAATAAGATGCAGAGTCAGAATCCGAGTGGTAGAATCAGAGCTTAACCACTTAGACTTGACAGTAATGTACCAATAGACAATGTTCAGGCAATGGTGTTCCAACTGGGAGAGGTGGGAGCCTGGAGACATCCTACCCTGGGTACATCCAGTAAAGGCATGTGTTGTCTGTAGAGATTTTAAAATAGTAATAAAACAGGAGTTATTCTGCCTTTTATTATTACCATGAGCCAGTAATTATGAACAAGGTCAGAATTTTAATACTCCGCCCTAGCAGAGCAGGTGCTCCCAAAGTCCCCCTTTCTTTGAGATGACACTGGGTTTAGTGACCATTTTGGACCGTTCAAAACCACTTAGGTGGGCAAGATAGACTCTTGTCTGTTGATTGGGTGTGTCAGCCTTTTTAAGCCATGAAAGTAGAATCCTCAGGAACATTCTCTGATTTATCTCAGCTCCCCACAGGTTATTAGCCCCTCTAAATGACCTTCACCGGAGGGCAACAGATTGACCAGGATCCAGAGAGGCACGGGGATCAGTGTGCCTATGTCTGAATGGCCCCCTCTCTGCACATCAGCCATTAACATATACATCTTATGTAGCCTCACCCCATAATGACCTATAAACAAAAGCAGAAAAATTCCACCATCTGTGTCCCCATGGCTTCCAAATACCTATTTCTAGACCTGATTTCGACCCAGACCTCAGATTTATAGACCTATTTGTCTCCCTTTAAATGCCTAGTTCACCATTCAAATATCGAATGCCCCCAACCTGGTTAAAAATGTCTTACCTTTGTGTCCTGACATGGAAAGCATTCTGTCCACTCAGACCAGGTGCTCAGCTGGCAGTTAAGTGCTGTCAAGGTGGAACTCTGAACGGCCCGACTTACTCTCCTGTAAAGAGGAAAGACCCTTACTTCAATTTTTAAGATTTATATTACTGTAATTTTTATTTTTGTTGTAAACTCAAAAAGGTCTTTTCATAGGAAGATATCTCAATAATATGAAAACAGATTAATACTTCCTCACCTGTACTGAGATATAAATGAAAAAAATTGTATATATTTTAAATGCACAATGTGATGGTTTGATGTACATTGTGAAGCGATCACCACAATCAAGCTAATTAATACATCCATTCCCTCACATAGTTACATGTGTGTGTGTGTGTGTGTGTGTGTGTGAGAACACTTAAGATCTACTCTCTTAGCTAATGTCAAGTACACAATACAGTACTATTAACTGTAGTCACCATGTTGTACATTAGATCCCCTGAACTTATTCATCTTATAAATTTGTACACTTTGACCAACTCCTCCCCATGTCCCCAGTCCTTTGTAACCACCATTGTACTCTCTAGTTCTTTGAGTTACACTTGTTTAGATTCCACATAGAAGAGAAATCATGCAATATTATCTTTCTCTGTCTGGCTTATTTCACTTAGCATAACGTCCTCCAGGTTCATCCATGTTGTTGCAAATGACAGGATTTCCATCTTAAAGAAGACGCCCTAAAGAGGGCTAAACAGATGTTGAAATTTTTTATCTTTTTTTTATCATTTTAAAATTCAAGTATAATTAACATACAGTGTTATATTAGTTTCAGGTATATAAATATAATAATTCAACAATTCTATGCATTACTCAGTGCTCATCAGAATAAGTGTAATCTTAATCCTCTTTACCTGTTTTACTCATCCCCCTACCCACCTCCCCTCTGGAAACCACCAATTTGTTCTCTGTATTTAAGAGTCTGTTTTTTTCTTTTTTCTCATTTTTCCTTTGTTCATTTGTTTTGTTTTATTAAATTTCATATGTGAGTGAAATCATATGGTGTTTGTCTTTGTCTGGCTTATTTCACTTGGCATCGTGCTCTCTAGTTCCATCCACGTTGTTGCAAATGGCAAAATTTCATTCTTTTTTATGGCTGAGTAATATTCCATTATATATATATATATATATATATATATATATATATATGCCACATATTTATCTATTCATCTATCAGCAGACACCTGAGTTACTTCCATATTTGGTTATTGTAAACAATGTTGCAATAAACATAGGAGTGCATATATCTTTCTGAATTAGTGTTTTCATTTTCCTTTGGTAAATACCTAGAGGTGGGATTACTGGATCCTACGGTAATTCTATTTTCAGTTTTTTGAAGAAACTCCAGTCTGTTCTCCACAGTGGCTGCACCAGCATGTGTTCCCACCAACAGTGCTTGGGGTTCCTTTTTTCTCTACATCCTTGGCAACACTTGTTAGTTCTGGTGGTAATTATTTCAGCCATTCTGAAAGGTGTGAGGTGGTATCTCATTGTGGTTTTGATTTGCATTTGCCTCCTTTTAGTGATATGGAGCATCTTTTCATATAGTCTGTATGTCTTCTTTGGAAAAATGTGTGTTCATGTCCTCTGCCCACCTTTAATAGGATTATTTGGTATTTTGATGTTGAGTTGGTGTTGGATATTAACCCTTTATCAGATGTATCATTGGCAAATATCTTCTCCCGTTCAGTAGACTGTGTTTTGTTTTCTTGATGGTTTCCTTCGGTGCACAAAATCTTTTTATTTTGGTGTAGTCCCAATAGCTTAATTTTGCTTTTGTTTCTCTTGCCAAAAGAGATATATCTATAAAAATGTGTCTACAGGTGATGTCAAAGAGATTACAGCTTATGCTTTCTTCTAGCAATTTTATGGTTTCAGGTATGGCATTTAGATATTTAATCCATTTTAAGTTTATTTTTGTGTATGGTGTAAGGAAATGGTCCAGTTTCATTCTTTTGCATGTGGCTGTCTAGTTTTCCCAACACCATTTGTTGAAGAGACTGTCTTTCCTCCATTGCATATTCTTGCCTCCTTTGTCATGGATTAACTGATCATAAAAGCATGGGTTTATTTCTGGGCTCTCTATCCTGTTCCATTGATCTATGTGTCTATTTTTGTGCCAGTACCATACTGTTTTAATTACGATAGTTTTGTAGTATATCTTGAAATCTGGGATTATGATATCTCCAGTTTTGTTGTTCTTTTTCAAGCTTGATTCAGATATTCAGGGTCTTTTATGGTTCCATACAAATTTTAGGATTATTTGTTCTAGTTCTGTGAAAAATGCTGTTGGTATTTTAATAGGGATTGAATTAAATCTGTAGGCTGCTCTGGGTAATATAGACATTTTGACAACACTGATTCTCTTAATTCATGAGCACGGAATATCTTTCCATTTGTTTGCATCACCTTCAATTCCTTTCATCAATGTTTTACAGTCTTTGGAGTACAGGTCTTTTACCTCCTTGGTTGAGTTTATTTCTAGGTACTTTATTATTTTTGGTGCAATTGTAAGTGGGACTGTTTCCTTAATTTCTCTTTCTGCCACTTCATTATTAGTGTATAGACGTGCAACAGATTTCTGTATGTTAATTTTGTATCCTACAACTTTCCTAAATTCATTTACCAGTGCTAGTAGTTTTGGGGGGGAATCGTTCAGAATTTCCATACATACTATCACGCCGTCCACAAAGAGTGAGAGTTTTACTTCTTCCTTACCAGTTTGTATCAGATGGCGAATTCTTTAATTTGTAATGTTTGCCCATTGATTTGGGCATCTAGGTACCTGCAGAATGTACAACAGTGCCACACTATATTCCCTTACCCTTCAGGTTACCTGGTGGGAGTGGGGATAGAGCAGGAAGGGTGTGTCAACAAACACAGGGATTCTTACTTGGAAGGCTTGGCAGTAAGGGCGCTTCCAACATTTGCATGATCTTATCTTCCTTCTTAAGAATTGCATGTACTGGGGCGCCTGGGTGGCTCAGTCGGTTAAGCGTCCAACTTCGGCTCAGGTCATGGTCTCGCGGTTCGTGAGTTCAAGCCCCGCGTCAGGCTCTGTGCTGATGGCTCAGAGCCTGGAGCCTGTTTCAGATTCTGTGTCTCCCTCTCTCTCTGACCCTCCCCCATTCACGCTCTGTCTCTCTCTGTCTCAAAAATAAATAAATGTTAAAAAAAATTCATGTACTATTTTTTTAAATTTATATCCAAGTTAGTTAGCATATAGTGCAATCATGATCTCAGGAGTAGAATCCGGTGATTCATCCCCTAATACAACACCCCATGCTCATCCCAACAAGTATCCTGGTTTTAAAATGAAAGATATGTGGCCTCGTGCCCTTTCTCTGTTTTTCTATTTTTTTACTGAAGTAAAATACACATTATGTAAGTGCGAGTATCCTAGTTATTTTTACATGTGCAGTTCAGTGACATTCAGTACGTTCATATTTTTGTGCAACCATCACCACTGTCCGTCTCCAAAACTCTTTTCATCTCCCTGCATTAATTTCGAGATGCAAAATTTAAGCAAAGGAAAAGGCTGTACAAGTTTTCCTTCCAGCCAATCACAGTTTTGAGAAATGAAGAATGAAAATTTATTGTGTTCCTACTGATGCATGTGTGATGCCGGAGGGTTTATATAAATTAACTCTTTTAAATCTATATCAGTCCTATGTGGATCAAGTTATTCTAATTTTAGAGAGACAAGTACAGAGGAGAGCTTGCAATTTTGTACATTAATGTTGCATCCTATAACCTTACCAAATTTATTTATTACTTTTAATAGTTTTTTGGTGGAGTCTTTAGGGTTTTCTATGTATAGTATAATGTCATCTGCAAATAGTGACAGTTTTACTCCTTTCTTGCCAATTTGGATGTGTTTTATTTCTTTCTAGTGTCAGATTGCTGTGATTAGGACTTCTATGATCATGTTGAGTAAACGTGGTAAGAGTGGACATCCTTGTCTTATTCCTGATGTTAGAGAAAAAGGTCTCAGTTTTTACTATTGAGTATGATGTTAGCTGTGGGTTTGTCATATATGAACTTTATTATGTTGAGATACGTTCCCTCTAAACCCACTTTGTTGAGAGGTTTTATCATGCATGGATGTTGGATTTTGTCGAACGCTTTTTTCTGCATCTTTTGAAATAATCATATGATTTTTATTTTTCATTTTGTTAATGTGGTGTATCATGTTGATTGATTTATGGATATTGAACAATTTTTACATCCCTGGAATAAATCCCAGTAGATCATGGTGAATGATCCTTTTATTGTGTTGTTGAATGTGGTTTTATTCATATTTTTTTGAAGATTTTTGCATCCATGTTCAGCAGAGGTGGCTTGTACTTTTCTTCTTTGATAGTGTCTTTGTCTGGTTTGGGTATGAGGGTAATGCTGGCCTTGTAGAATTTATTTGGAAGCTTTCTTTCCTCTTCTAGTTTTGAAATAGTTTAGGGAAAATAAGTATTAACTCTTCTTTAAATGTTTCATAGAATTCACCTATGAATCCATCTGGTCCTGGACTTTTGCTTGTTGGGAGTTTTCTGACTACTGATTCAATTTTGTTACTAATAATTGGTCTGTTCAGATCTTCTATTTCTTCCTGATTCAGTTTTGGAAGAGTCCCGACTTCTAGGCATCTCTCCATTTCTGTTAGGCTGTTCAATTTGTTGGCATGTGATTTTTGTAGTAGCCTTTTATCGCCCTTTGTATTTCTGTGGTGTCAGCTGTTACTTCTCTTCTTTCACTTCTGATTTTATCAATTTTGGTACTCTTTTTTTCTTTTCTTTTCTTTTTAAATATAATTTGTCAAATTGGTTTCCATACAACACCCAGTGCTCATCCCACCAAGTGCCCTCCTCCATGCCCATCACCCACTTCCCTCTCTCCCCCACCCCCCATCAATCCTCAGTCTGTTCTCTGTCCTCAAGAGTCTCTTATGGTTTGCCTCCCTCCCTCTCTGTACCTTCCACCTCCCTTCCCCTCCCCCCTGGTCTTCTGTTAAGTTTCTCAAGATCCACTTATGAGTGAAAACCTATGGTATCTGTCTTTCTCTGTCTCACTTATTTCACTTAGCAAAATACCCTCTAGTTCCATCACCATTGCTGTAGATGACATGTCATATAAAGGGCTAATATCTAAAATCTATAAAGAACTCACCAAACTCCCCACCTGAAAAACAAATAAGCCAGTGAAAAAAAATGGACAGAAGACATGAATAGACATTTTTCCAAAGAAGGCATCCAGATGGCCAACAGACACATGAAAACATAGTCAATGTCACTCCTTATCAGGGAAATACAAATCAAAACCACACTGAGATACCACCTCACGCCAGTCAGAGTGGCTAAAGTGAACAAATCAGGGGACTATAGATGCTGACAAGGATGTGGAGAAAGGGGGACCCTCTTGTACTGCTGGTGGGAATGCAAACTGGTGCAGCTGCTCTGGAAAATGTGTGGAGGTTACTCAAAAAATTAAAAATAGAACTACCCTATTACCCAGCAATAGCACTGCTAGGAATTTGCCCAAGGGATACAGGAGTGCTGATGCATAGGGGCACTTGTACCCCAATGTTTATAGCAGCACTTTCAACAATAGCCAAATTATGGAAAGAGCCTAAATGTCCATCAACTGACGAATGGATAAAGAAGACGTGGTCTATATATACAATGGAATACTACTCTCTCTTTTTTTCTTGATGAGTTTCGCTAAAAGTTTATCAATTTTATTTATATTTTCAAGGAACCAGGAGAACTAACTTTTTCTGAAGAGTCAGAGTAGCAGAAAGCCCAGTGGTTAAGAACATGGGGTTCAGAGTAAGAGGACTGACTTTGAATCTTGCCACCTGCTGACTTTTGAAAATTTGAGGAAGTTACTTAACATCTCTGAGCTACAGTTTTCCCATCTGTAAAACTTGGTTAAAAATAACATTGCCTAATGGTGTTATTGAAAACATGTTAAAATGCTTATGAAGTATTTGTTAAAGGTTGGCTTTTGTTATTACATGCTAAGATGTCCCATGGATTATCTCATTTAATATCTACAACGACCCTAGGCTGTATATATTATTAGCCCTACTTGTATAGAAGAGAGTTGAGATTTCTAAGAGCTAAGTAGCCCCAGAAATCATAGCCCAAGGGTGACAAAGGCAGAATTTGACCCAGGTTGATGGCAAAGACCATGTTCATTTCCCCATAATGCGGCTGCTTCCTCATTTTATAAATCAGCCAACAAAACTGAGACAGTCAGAGCCTTGCCTGGAGTAACAGAGGTAAAAGGTAGACACTGGCCTGTCTACAAGGCCATGTTCTTTCTGTTACCCTCTGCTGCCTCCTCAGAGGTTAAAGAGCTTACCCGGGTCACACAGGGTAAGGTGGACAAGCCACAAGCATGCCTGGCTAGAAGTGTCATTGCTTCTACCACAGTGTCACAGCCTGGTTAGCCCACTGAGCAAAGTAGGAAGATTGTCTGTCCCACCAATATTATCATAACTTCTGAGAGTCAGGCAGCCTCTGCGGTGACAAATGGCACTATTATCACCCTAGTATAGAAAAAAAAAAAAAAGGTGCTCCAAATCTGACGCTAATCATTCCATGAGCTACTAGTCAGAATGAATGATGGCGTCCAGTCTGAAACCCTAGACAAGGATCCAGGGGATAGTCAGGAAAGTGATGTTCATCTTTAACAATGGTTTCCAAACTTAGATCCCAGGACGCTTCAACACTCTAACGTATTACTGAGGACTCCGAAGAGCCTTTGTTTAAGTGGGCTATCTACTGATTCAAAATTCAAAATCGAAAGAGAAAATATAACAATGTCCTTATTTAAATTTATCATAACAGGGGCGCCTGGGTGGCTCAGTCGGTTAAGCGTCCGACTTCAGCTCAGGTCTCGATCTCGTGATCCATGAGTTCGAGCCCCGCATCGGGCTCTGTGCTGACAGCTCAGAGCCTGGAGCCTGTTTCAGATTCTGTGTCTCCCTCTCTCTCTGACCCTCCCCCGTTCATGCTCTGTCTCTCTCTGTCTCAAAAATAAATAAACGTTAAAAAAAAAAATTTAAAAAAAATAAAAATAAAAATAAATTTATCATAACAAACCCATTACGTATTACAATATATGCCATAATTTTATTTGAAAACACATTTCCAAGAAAAATAATTGGTGAAATGCGTGTCATTGTTTTACACGTTTGCAAATGTCTTTAATGTCTAGGTTAGTAGGAGACACTTAGATTCTCCTTTCTGCTTCTTCACTCAGTCTGTCGCTTTATGTTGCTTTTGTTGAGGTTTAGGAAGAAAAATCAGCCTCATATATTTATATATTTATGGAGCTAAAAATTCTAGATGGGTGAGGAAATTTTCATACTCCTTTTTAGGTAATTGTGGGTATTCTTTCATACTACACTACAACTTGACAAGTTGACAATTTCTTTTTCTATTTTGTTTTTTTAATGTTTATTTTTTGAGAGAGAGAGAGAGAGACAGAGTGTGAGCAGGGAAGGAGCAGAGAGAGAGGGAGACACAGAATCTGAAACAGGCTCCAGGCTCTGAGCCGTCAGCACAGAGCCCAATGCGGGGCTCAAACTCATGAACCACGAGATCATGACCTGAGCTGAAGTCAGATGCTTAACTGACTGAGCCACCCAGATACCCTGACAAGTGGTAATTTCTTAAATGTTGGTTGCAATGTGGAATCTGAAAGCATGTCAATGAATTTTTTTTTTGCACCCCGTTGCATTAAAGTCCACTGGTCTGTGTGTACCTCGAATGGACCTGTCACTCACACATGATTTTTAACATCAGGCATTGGAAACTTGGAAACTGATGGTTCACTATGCATATCATAAAAATAGTAACACATTTCACTCTACAGTATAAAAACGTCAAATTTATTAATATCACCAGTGATCTCATCAAGCTCATAGTAGTGGATATGGTTTCCAAGGTTTGTTTTTAATTTTTTTTAATGTTTATTTATTTTTGAGAGAGAGAGAGAAAGAGAGACAGAGTGTGAGTAGGAGAGGGGCAGAGGGAGAGGGAGAAACAGAATATGAAGCCGGCTCCAGGCTCTGAGCTTTCAGCACAGAGCCTGATGTGGGTCTTGAACTCATGAACTGCGAGATCATGACCTGAGCTGAAGCCAGACGCTTAACCAACTGAGCCACCCAGGCGTCCCTCCAAGTTTTTAATTTTTGTTGGAAAGCTCACATGTTGTTATTTGGTTATTTGGTTTCCATGAAGTGATGGGCTCCCTGTTCCATGTCTACCAAATAGCTAAGCCTGAATAACCACAGCCTTGCAGCTATCTTGTCAGGTAAAAACAGTGTTCCAGGAAACAAGTGGCTACTCTGATATAACTATTCCAGCAATTGCTTTTTCTCAAGACAATCATCATACTTCAGTGCAGCAGAAGTTCTTAATGCATTCTTCCCATTTTGTCACATAGAACAGCTAAATAACATGTATTCAAAGATTGAGGTTTAATAAAATTAATAACTTTTACTGTTTCAAGGGGGAATTTCTTAAGGAAAACTTAATTTATTTCTTGTGAGTTTGCTGCCACTGCCTTGATTTGTACCACGACCACAGTAGTTTTATCCACCATAACTTTTGCACCATCAGTGAAAATATGAGCGCGGTGAAAAGGCCAACTGACTTGGTATTATTGTGATATTGTTTTGAACTCACAGACTCCCTCTGAAAAGATCCTGGGGACTCCCTGGGGTCTATAGACCACACTTTGAGAAACTCTGATCTATCAAATGACACTAGTGTGTAAAACCAGTGCTACTATCCCTCCAAAGAAAATTTCAGTGCTCAGCTCACAATCTTTCCCTCTACCGCAGTTCCTTCCATCGCCGTGGGAGACCTCATCATCCCCATAAATGAGCTATCCAACACTCTGCCCCTCAGTCACTCCTTGTCCTCATCTCCAATGACCTTTTCCTCACTCCGCTGTCTTCTATGGTCACATCCTGGTCTTTCTCACTCTCTGAAACAGCTCCTCCTCCAAATCACTAATTCGTCAGTCATCTGTGAATATCTGGGGGCTCCACAGTCTCTTCTCCCTCTATATTTTATGCTCGAGGATTCCCAGTGCACTTTTATTTGGACCTCTTTGGGGCTTTTAGTCTCTTGACACCTAAGCGTTCTCTCAGGAAGATCCTTTCCTATTTTCATTTCTCTTTATAACGAGTTTTGATTCCATGGTCTGTCATTTTGAAATCATAACTGTGCCCTAAATTCCTGGACTCCACTGTTCCCTTGATCACACCCACCTGTAAAACCCAAACCTGAATGAACTATCGACCTCATTACCTGGTTAACTCAATCTCATAATAAATATCAGTTCCTAGGGCAATATTTTTCAAGACCCAGATAAGTTATATACCTGCCTTCATATGATGTGGTCAATCTCTGCCCATTTTCTCAAAACTTAATTATCACACTTGTAATATTTGTACAGTTTCTGTCTTCACCAGATTATAAGTTCTATGAAGGCAGATACTGCCTGTATATTTGCTGCTGACGTTCCAGCACCTATTATGGTGCCAGATACAAGGAAAGTATTCGGTGAATATTTAGGAAAGGGGGGAGGGGAAGAAAGAAGGGAGAGAAGGTGGGAGGAAAGCAGGGACGATGAGGGAGAAAAAAGGAAGAGAAGAAGGAAGGGGGAAGGGAAGGGAGAGGAGATGGAAGGAAAGAAAAGAAGGGAAAGAAGGAAACCAATTTCTGGGAAATAGAATGACATTGTGTAGAGACTTGTTTGAACTCGATTTCCGGTTAGAAGCTAAGTAAATAATTCTGGTAACTAGACATTCAAATGGCTCAAGGTTCTGCCCATCTGTCATTTTTCTGATAGATTTCCTAATAATAAAAGCTTGAGGTATAGGAACATGGAGAAAGACAGGGTTCTAATCATCAAAAGATGGGAGAGAAGGTACAGAGTAAAGGTTTGGGAACAGAAAATGACTCAAGCAATAGTTTGCTTCTCACTATGGAATTGTCAAGGTAATGTCAGTGCAAGCCCACTGAGACTGCATTATGATGTCAAAATGGAAGGAAACAGTATTAATGGATGGGAGCAAAAGCCTAGACAGAGCAATGCTGTGTTGCTGTCGTTTTAAAAGCTTTGTGACATGATGTCTAGACAGAAGCACATACAGTAATGCTATCACTGAAGCAAGAGTACAGAAGGTACACAGAACCATTCATTAAGTCATTACAAGGCTCCAACCTTTTAGCCAATATCAATATGTCCAGCATTTTCTCTTATCAGTGCAGTGAATCTTTAAATGTAGTTTATTTTTTGCTTATTACAAAAGTAATACATTCTCTTTAAAGAGAACATAGAAGAGATTATAAAAGAAAAAAAATGCCCCCAACCCTGCCACCATTAATATTTTGTTATATTTCCTTTTGCTTTATTTTCATAATATAATTGAGGTCATACTGAGTATTACATTTTACATCCTGATTTTCCACTTAATATCATAGCAGAAATGTAAACTACTTATGATGACTACACATGGTTCCATTCCTCTAACATCAAACAATTAGATTATTGGGCACCCAATGTTTCCATATCCTCTTATTTCCTGAAGATATATCCTGTGGAGTGGGATGGCTAGGTTGAAGGATACAGGTGATTTGAAGGCTTATGACACTTACGGCCAAATGGCTTTGCAAAATAATTGTATCATTTTTCAACCACTTAGGGAACCATGAATAAATCTGTGGTCTAGTAAATCTTGGCAAATAGTTTTAACCCGTCTCCAAAAAAAATAAAAGAAGCGTCTCCTAGCTGCTGAGAATCTACTCAAGCAATAACACATTTAATACAGAGCACTGGGAGTCAGAAGTCTTTGATTCTAGTTTTTAGTTTATATCTACTTTTCTATCTACTATGAGCAAGTTTCTTTAACCATCTGGCTTTTAGATTTTTTAATCTATAGAATCACCCCCAGTCAGTATAGTACTATTGCAGGATTTCTCAAAGTGTGCTCTGTGGAGTGCTCAACCTAGGGTTGAGAAGGAAGAGAAGAAAACTGACATGGTCAAATACATTCAGATAAATTGCATACAACATGCTACTCTCAGAAATTTAAACTGCAACATATTAAAGGCCCTGAGAAGTCCTGCATTCTAATCTACCCAACCCAGCATTTCCCCAATTTTTTGAACACATCATTTCTTTTTTTTCAGGTAACATCTATAAGATTGTGTAACACAACTGAGGAAACACTGATAGAACACCAAGTGATTTTGAGTCTACCAAATATGCATTGCAACCCAGTTTCTGCCCCTTACTGAACTTTCATTTTATTATAACTGAAAAATAGTATAATAACCTATGTCTTGAATATGGAGTAAAATCATGTATGTAAAGCCCCAAGCACAAGCCTGATGTACATGTCAGTTTCTACTCTCTAATCTTCTCAACCCTGTACATGCTCATCAAAACTGTCCACCTTCATCAAAAAGGTATTGAATGTCTACTCTGCATAGGGCTGTGGGTTAGTGAGATGCTACCCATCTGCTTTTTTAAATAGAATGGCACATTGGGCAAAGGGCCTAAAACCTAGAGTTAAACGTGGAATCTGCGAGTCAAATACCTAACCCCAGAATGTGGCCACCACAGCAACTGAAATCAAAAAATGATTAATCAGCTACCAATTTTAGGCTAGAAGATTAGAAGGCCTAACCCTGATTATTGCCAGAGGATCATCCTAATAAATTGACTCAGCTTATATTTAAGGCTGATTGTCACTGATTATATAATCTTGAGGCAGATCCATTCAGTTCTTACAGGGAAATCACTTCATGAAACTGAGGTACTCTAAATGGCCTTTGAAAGTTTGCTGAGTCTCCAGCGACCTCCATGTTGCTAAATCCCGTAGAAAGTTTTCCGGCTTGGTCTTAACTTCTCCCTCTGTTAGCCATTGTTTCCTTCTTGAAATCATCCGGTCTGGGATTTCTTCAGCATCACACTTCCCTGTTTCCTCCCTCCCTCTGTGGCCCGTTCTCTTTGACGTCTCCAAAAACTGGAATGTTTCAGGCCCCAATGTTGCATTTCTTTTCTCTTCCTGTTTCCCTCACTCTTAGGAAGGTGAGATCCATTTCCTTGGCTTCCCTTGCCTCTATGCTAATACCTCCTAAATGTAAATCTTCAGCCTAGACTACTCCTCTGAAATCCTCTTTTCTTTATCCAGCTGCCCCACTTTAGATCTCCACTAGGTCGGTGCCCCTGGGGCATGGCAAACTTAATGGCTCCAAACCTCAGCTCTTCCTTTTCTACTAACCAGCTTCTCTGGTTCACCCACATCCAAAAGTAGAGCCATCATAACACGCAGTTGCTCAAGCGAAATACTTAGCAATGGTCTTTAATTCCTTCCTTCCGCTCGCCCCCATATCCAGTGCTTTGGAAATGTCTGTCCATTTTACTTTCAAGATATGTCTCGGGCGCCTGGGTGGCGCAGTCGGTTAAGCGTCCAACTTCAGCCAGGTCACGATCTCGCGGTCCGTGAGTTCGAGCCCCGCGTCAGGCTCTGGGCTGATGGCTCGGAGCCTGGAGCCTGTTTCCGATTCTGTGTCTCCCTCTCTCTCTGCCCCTCCCCGGTTCATGCTCTGTCTCTCTCTGTCCCCCCAAAAAAAAAAAAAAAAAAAAAAGTTGAAAAAAAAAAATTTAAAAAAGATATGTCTCAAATATCTTCCCTTCTGCGTACCTCTGCTACCAGCACCCTAATTTAAGGCACCATTATCTATCATGAGATCACTGCTGTGGCCTCCTGTGGGCCAAGACATTCCACTTGAGCTTCCTCCAATCCCTTCTCTGCACAGCCACCAGGATGATTTTTCCTCCCCTGCACTCCCATTTTTTAAGACCCTCCGGTGTTTTTTGGTTGGTTGGTTGGTTGGTTGGGTTTTAGTACCCATAGACTGAAGTTCAAAATCCTCATCATGATGTCAAAGTCCTCTGTGATCTGGTGTCTGCCCACTTTTTTGACATCCTGTCAGGGCACAATTCCCTGCTCTCACGCTGTTGCCATCCTTCAGTGCCATGAGCATGATGGGCCATTTCCCACTGGAGGGTCTGAGGACATGCTGATCTCTCCATTCTCCCTTTTCTTCACATGGCTTCTCCTGGCCATCCTACATCTCTCAGGTTAAATACCACCTCCAGAGAAACCCCACCCACCAGGCTGTCTTTCAATTGCCCTAATATCCTCTGTCAAAAGGATCTATTTGTTTCCTTCATAGTATTTATCACAGTTTTTTACTGAAATGTTTTGTTTACATGTTAATCTACTCTATCGCTACACTGTAAAGTCCGTGAGGGCAGGAACATTTATCTGTTTAGTTCACCACCTAGTACCTAGCATACCTGGAGTATGGAGAAAAAGGAAGGAAGGAAGGAAGGGAGGGAGGGAGGAAGGAAGGAAGGAGGGAAGGAAGGAAGGAAGGAAGGAAGGAAGGAAGGAAGGAAGGAAGAAAGAAAAGTATTTCCTGTGTGCTGGCAACATACAGAATTCCACACAGAACTTCAAGCTCTAGGAATATTCCAGGCTTTCCTACAGAATGTGCATAATACTGTTTTCTCCACACAGAATAATTGCACCTCATTCATCTGGCCAAAACTTCCCAGTTCAGCTAAGGCTTATTATTCTTCCAGTTAGCTTTCCTTGACCTGCCTGCCCTATGTGAACATCTTGCCACTACATAGAGCTTCTCATACTTTATCTCCATTCCTACATGGCACATTCTGCAAGGCAGGCATCATGACTACATTGTTCACCATTGTAGCCTAGTGCTAAGTATAGTACTTTGCACCTGGTAGGTTGCATCTAGTAGGAGCTCAGTACCGATGTTGAGTATAAGTATATTATCTCATTTAATCTTATATTATCTCATTTAAGTTTTATAAGAACACTGTGGGGTGGGAACTATTACACCCATTTTATAGGCAAGTAAAACAGATTCATGGGGAGATGAAATAAACCTGCTTAAGGTTATATAGATAGTAAAATGGCAAAGCAAGGATTCTGATGAAGGCTGTTTAACACTAAAACATATGCATTGTTTTAGCATTCCAAGATATACTGTGAAGGGTTTCTGACAAAAGGGAAAGAGAGTAATAAAAACAATATTCTAAAAGCTTACCATGTGCCAAGTTCTGTGCTAAGTACTTTATATGAACTCTCTTACCTCCTGTAAAGTGCTCAATGAAATACATATCTCTGTTTCATAGATAACTAAGTTGAGCCTTAGAGAGTTTATTGTCCAGGTTCTATAGCCACTAGGTGGTGAAGCCAGGACTTAAACCCAGGTTGATCTCACTCCATAGCCCATACCCAATGCCATTTGAAGTATAGCTAATAGTTAGTTACCCTGGACAAAAGTGTCCACATTCACAAGACTCGCTTCTGAGTCGAATCCACTACTCCAGTTATTCATATGAGTTAAAAATTCATGTAGCTCTCATACATACTGATTTCCAGTTATCTGGACAACCTTTGAAAATATTCACATGGCCCTGGCCCAGGATAGTCGGGTAAACACACTGAGATGCCCATGAAATAGGCAAAATAAAGAGGAGAATCGTGATTTAAACTTCTCAGGGTCCACTGCCTGTATGACCTATTTAACCAAGGAAAGGAACAAACCCTTGTGGTCATTCCATGTTTGGAATCCTCACTCGTGTTTCATCAGTCACCCTAAGGAATTTTGTTCATTCTCCATCAATAGGCATTTTTGGTTGAAAATGTTATATTTGAATTGCTTATCAAAATATGTGTTTAGTTTTGGGGAAAAAAAACACTTTTTTTTTTCTGGGGGGCAGGTGTAGCAGCAATGGTGGTAATAACACTGATCTGGCAGTTAGAAGACCTGACAATTCCACTGGGTGGCTGAATCATGTAGAGCATGTCAAACTGCTTTGTTTCCTTTCTGGCTCTCAATCAGGGAATAATAATTATAACAATCTTAAAGGGACATAATGGGGATTAATCGGTCAGTATTCTTAAAATGCCTGGCAGAGAAGCCTGGTTGTTATGTAACATGCCCCTTCTCTTTCTGGGGCT
Source organism: Panthera uncia (assembly GCF_023721935.1). NCBI lineage: Eukaryota > Metazoa > Chordata > Mammalia > Carnivora > Felidae > Panthera > Panthera uncia. The sequence continues at coordinate 59,630,555 of NW_026057585.1, forward strand.
CAGATTCGTTACCTGCAACACAAGTGGATTAAACCAGATGTCTGAGTCAGTCCTAATTCTAAAGACCTGCGATATAGAAATGAAGGAAGCAGCCATCAAGAACTTTAGAAGAGTTACGGCAAATATATCCAGATATGTAAGGAGAATCATGAACACGATGATAAGTGGAAGATGTAAAAGAATACCAAATGAAACTTTTAAAGCTGAAAATCCTTACAACAGAAATGAAAATTCATTGAATGGTTTAACAACAGATTAAATACTGCAGAAGAAAAGATTGGCAAAGTGGAAGATACAGTGATAGAAACTATCCAAAATGGAACAAAGAGACAAAAGACTGCCAACAACAATTAAATAAAGGACAGAGTCTCAGTGACCTGTGGAATAATATCAAGCTGTCTAACCTATCTGAAATTGGACTGTCAGAAGGTAAAGAGGAAGATTATGGGGCAGAGCACATATCTGAATTAATAATGGCAACACTTTTTTTGCCAAATTTTGTGAGAACTATAAACCCACAGAACCATACCAAGGTACATCATAAACTGCTGAAAATCAATAATAAAGAGAAAATCATAAAAGCAGTCAATTTTTTTAAATGAAATATTACACAAAGAGGAAGAAAGCAGATTTTTCCTCAGAGACTATGCAAGCCAAAGATAATAGAACAACATCTTTAAAGCAATGTAGCAGGAAAAGAAAACTACTCCCTTCGAACTTAATTTTCAACAAAAATAAATAAAGGCAAAATAAAGACTTTTCCAGATCACTAAAAATGGAGAATTCATCACCAAAAGTCATTCTGCACTGAAAGAAATGTCAAAGGAAGTTATTCAGGCAGAATAAAAATGATATCAGAAGTGGTAAGATATTACCTGAAGGTAGGCTGTGATAAATTAATGATGTATATTATAAATCTTATAAAAAAAACAAAAAAAAAAAAAAAAACAGTAGAATAGCTACTAAATTATTTGGAATTAGAAAAAAAACATTCGATCTAAAAGATAAAAAAAACAGAAACAAAAAACAAATGAGACTAGTAGAAAACAAATAAAAAGATGATAAATCCAAACATATCAGTAATAACATTTTATATAAATGGTATATGTAAACCCTATGATTAAAATATAGATTGTTACCCTACCACCCAGCAATTGCACTACTAGGTATTTATCCAAAAGGTACAGGTGTTTTGAAGGGACACATGCACCCCAATGTTTATAGCAGCACTATTGACAATAGCCAAAGTATGGAAAGAGCCCAAATGTCCATCGACAGATGAGTGGATACAGAAGATGTGGGTATATATATATATACAATGGAGTATTATGCAACAGTCAAAAAGAATGAAATCTTGCCATTTGCAACAACGTGGATGGAACTGGAAGGTATTATGCTAAGCAAAATAAGTCAATCAGAGAAAGACAAATACCACATGTTTTCACTCATATGTGGAATTTAAGATAAAAAACAGATGAACATAAGGGAAGGGAAGCAAAAACAATATAAAAACACAGGGAGGGAGACAAACCAGAAGAGACTTTAAAATATAGAGAACAAACTGAGGGTTGCTGGAGGGGCTGTGGGTCAGGGGAAGGCTAAATGGGCAAGGGGCATTAGGGAGGACACTTGGGATGAGCACTGGGTGTTATATGTAGGGGATGAATCACTGGATTCTACTCCTGAAATCATTATTGCCCTATATAAAACATAAACACACACACTAAAAAATTAGAAATAGAAAGAAACTTTTTCAACCTAACAAAGAGCATCTACAAAATAACTGTAGTTAAAATCATCCTTAACGGTCAAAGCCAAAAGTTTTCCGCTTAAAATTAGGAGTAAGACATGGGGCGCCTTGGTGGCTCAGTCGGTTAAGCGTCCGACTTCGGCTCAGGTCGTGATCTCGCGGTCCGTGAGTTCGAGCCCCGCGTCGGGCTCTGGGCTGACGGCTCAGAGCCTGGAACCTGTTTGGGATTCTGTGTCTCCCTCTCTCTGCCCCTCCCCCATTCATGCTCTGTCTCTCTCTGTCTCAAAAATAAATAAACGTTAAAAAAAATTAAAAAAAAAAATTAGGAGTAAGACAAAGATGTCCAGTCTTGCCACTTCTATCAGCATAGAACGGAAGGTTCTACCCAGGACAATTAGGCAAGAAAAAGCAGTAAAAGTAATCCAGATTGGAAAGGGAGAAGTAAAAGTATCTCTCTTTGCAGATGCCATAATCTTGTACATAGATAATTATAAGAAATCCACAAACAATATTATAACTAATAAATTATTTCAGCAAGCTGCAGGATATAAAAACAATGTACAGAAACAATTGTATTTCTATATACTAGCAATAAACAATCTGACAATGATATCCAGGAGTCAATCTCATTTACAATAGCCTCAAAAATATTTAGGAATAAATTTAACAAAGGAAGTATCAAACATACACTTAAACGTATAAAATATCATAGAAAAAAATTAAAGAAGACCTAATTAAGTAAAAAGAAATCCAATATTCATGGAATGGAAGACTTGGTATTAAGGTGAAAACACTCCCCACACTGATCTGATCTGTAAATTCAATGCAATGCAATTTCAAAATCCCAGGGGTTTTTGTTGTTGCAAAATTGGCAAACTGATCCTGATACCCATATGAAATTGCAACCCAGAATAGCCATTAAAAATAAAGAACAAAGTTGGAGGATTCATACTTTCCGATTTCAAAACTTAACTACAATTGGGTGGCTCAGTCAGTTAAGTGTCAGCCCTTGATTTCGGCTCAAGTCATGATTTCACAGTTCTTGGGTTTGAGCCCGAGTCAGGCTCTGTGCTGACAGTTCAAAGCCTGCTTAGGATTCTCTCTCTCTCCCTCCCTCTCTGCCCCTCCCCTGCTCTCTCTCTCTCAAAATAAATAAACTTTAAAAATAAATAAATAAAGTATGAAGAGTCAGATAATTTAAAATAAAATTTGGGGAAAAACTCACCACACAAACAATAATCATAAGAAAGTAAGAATATGATATTAATAATAGACTGCAGACCAAAAACAATTGCTACGGATAATGAAAGTCTTTCATAATGATAAGGGGGAAAATCATCAAGAAGTCATACTAATTCTAAATATAGATAGCTAGATAGATGTAGATAATAGAGCTTGAAAATACATGAAGCAAAAATTGAAGGAACTGAAAGGAGAAGTAGACAAATCCACAAATATAGCTGGAGATTGCAGTATCACTTCCTCAGTAATTAATAGAACAAGGAGATGAAAAGTTGAGCAACATTAACAACCAACTTGATTTAATGACTTAGCACTACACCCAACAACAAAGAAATATACACTTTTGAGCACACATTATATATTCACTAAGAAATCCTATTTTTTATCATAAAACAAATCTCAATAAATTAGAAGGATTGAAAATTGTTTAAACTTTTTAAAGCAACACACATGCTAAATGTATTATTTATATAAAATATTTGAGGTTGGATATTACAACTTATTTTCATCACCATTGTTTTAAAATGTTTTTTCTCAACCCCATTTTTTGTTATTCTTTTATTTGTTTGTTTGTTTTTATATATAATTTATTGTCAAGTTAGCTAACATACGTACGATGTGCTTTTGGCTTCAGGAGTAGATTCCCATGATTCATCACTTACATGAAACAACTAGTGCTCATCCAACAAGTGCCCTCCTCAATGCCTATCACCCATTTTCCCCACCTCCCTACCCCACTTCCTTCCACCATTAGTTTGTTCTCTGTATATAAAAGTCTCTTACAGTTTGCCTCCCTCTCTGTTTGTAACTATGTAGTTTTTTTTCTTTCCCTTCCCCCATGGTGTTCTGTTAAGTTTCTCAATTTCCACATGAGTGAAAACATATGATACCTGTCTTTCTCTGACTGATTCATTTCACTTAGTGTAATACCCTCCAGTTCCATACACATTATTGCAAATGGCAAGGTTTCATTCTTTTTCATTGCCAAGTAGTATTCCTGTGTGTGTGTGTGTGTGTGTGTGTGTGTGTGTGTGTGTGTATACCACATCTTCTTTATCCATTCATCAGTTGAAGGACATTTGGGCACTTTCCATAATTTAGCTATTGTTGAATGCTGCTATCAACGTTGGGGTGCATGTGCCCCTTTGAATCAGCACTCCTGTATCCTTTGGATAAATTCCTAACTATTGCTAGCTCATAAGATAATTCAATCTTTAATTTTTTGAGCCACTCTGTTTTCCAGGGTGCTGTACCAGTTTGCATTCCCACCATTAATACAAGAGGGTTCCCTTTTCTCCATATCCTCACCAACATCTGTTCTTTCCTGAGTTGTTAATTTTAGCCACTCTGACTGGTGTGAGGTGGTATCTCAATTTTTATATTAAGAGTTAATAATAGGGGCACTATGGTGGCTCAGTTGGTTGAGCATCTGACTTCAGCTCAGGTCACGATCTCATGGCTCATGAGTTCATGAGCCCCTGTGTTGGGCTTATACTCACGGCTCAGAACCTAGAGATTGCTTTGGATTCTGTTTCTCTCTGCCCCTCCCCTGCTCACACTCTGTCTCTCTCACCCCAAAAATATCAACATTTAAAAAAAATTGTTTGAGTTTATAATAAGCAAATGGTAAAGAAGACCTTATAAAAATAAAAGTATAAAACTGTATTTAAAAATATAAAATTTAAGAAGTATAATTTATTTCAAAGTATAAAATGTATTTTAAAAATAAAATAAATTTTACTGAAAAAATTAATTAAATTAATTAAAATATAAATGTATAGAATCTGTTTTCGCTGTGAGGGTTTACATAAGATTTTATTGGGGGAAAAAAGCATGCCACTGTTAAATTTTTTAAATGTTTTGAAATCACTGACCAGTCTTGAAGATCCATGCCAATTGGCACATTATACATTTGTTCTGTCTGACTTTTGTCAACCAACAGAGAGAATGGACAAAAACAAAATGTGACCATAACAATCACACAAAACTGCTCGCGATAGCCAGCATTAAACTGAGTGCCTCCTCAGGACTAGGCGTTATCCTAAGTACCTTCATCCATTTTTTTTCTCTTAATTTCCTCCCATTTTACCACTCAGAACACTTACATAACTTGCCTGAGATCACACAGACAGTAAATACCAGGGCCATAATTTGAACCCAACAAAATTATTTTCACCATGTAGTTTTCCATTTTCAAAGCGAGGGTCAGATATACTGGCATTAGATACAAAGACCTCATGATTTCCTACTTCAGCACTTTGTATTTAATTGGTTCTCTTTTGCCTTGACTTCAAATTTGCCTCTTCACTGGTCTGTCTTGTTTGATAAGTTCATCAAACATCAAGACTCTTTGTTCATTTTCAAAAAGGATTACAATGAGAAGCTTTTATAATTAAGAGTATCTCAGCAGAGATTTCCTTCACTACCGTTCTCTTGCCTTTTATCTCCTAATTCTTAGAGGTAAATTTTCTGATTTTTCAAAGGTGTTTTTGCTTTAAATACAAATTGCAAATTAAGTGCTTATAAAAATGTCTTTCCCCCTTCTGAACTGTTATGTAAAGGAAATCGCTCTTGCTCTAGCATTTAAAAGCAATGATTCAAAATTAAATCACTCAATAAGAATTTGACTAAAATAGCTCAACTTAAAATCTTCAGTGTTTGGGAGACAAAGACTGCTTTCATGCTATCCCAAAGCTGAAATAAGGGACCCTTTAAGCACCACAAAATACTTGATGTTAAGATATAAAAACCTGAAGCCGGGTTGGACGATTCAAGGAAATGAAATGGGCAAAATTGCAATGTACATATGAAAATATCAGTTTCATCCATTTCCCTACAGCAAAAGGTAAACTCATTGTAAGAATGAAATGACCCAGCATCTCTACAGTTTTGGCTTTCCCAGGATGAGGTTATTAACATTATCTGATTGTATCCGCCCTGAAACACTATGAGAGGGAATTTGTAAGACTCACAAATGGATAAGTAGAGGTTGATTGTCCAACATTACTCAAGAGGATTATTATTTATTAAGCTGAGTATATTTTATATCTAGGACCTTATTTCATATTCATTGACTCTTATAGACAAGGCAGCATTACCCTCATTTCCAGACAGGGGAATTGAAGTTCTAAGAGATTAAATGATCACTCCAGATTCCCCAACTCTTGAGTATTAGATCGGTGGTCTGTAGACCGATCCATCTGACTCCAAGGGCATGTTCTTTTCACTGTCCTGCACTCCTTCGCCGGACCCGTGATAACATGAAAAGAAGTCACATTCTATCCTAGCATAACTTGTTGCAAACATGGAAGTGCCTTCCCTCCCCACCAGGTGCTCCCTCTGTGCAAATTTTGCAGATTTAGGGCCAACTCACCGGTTCACCTTCTCCTGGATAGTTGCCCCAGGCTGACAAGTCATCAAAGACAGGATGAAAACAGCAGCAGCAAGCATCTCAACCACCCTGTATCACTTAGAAGGAATAAAACTAGTCAGAGAGTTGGAGTGAAAGATGTCTTTGCGCCGGGACCTGTACGAGCCATCGAATGTTCGGAACTAACAGAATTCACTCAATTCTCATTGAGATGTGGTTAATTAGTGACTAGGGTATTGATTAGCCAAACACCCTAAAATCCAGGACACCAAAGGTCACTGTTTTTCAAACCTTTTGAAAAGTAATATCCATATGGTTGAGGAAAGGAGGATTTTTAGCCAATACCAATTTAGCAAGGAAGTCTTCTTTTCGGAATGAGGCAAAGCCAAATCAAGATACAGTTGCAGAATTCATGGGTCTTTTTGAGTGGCTCTTGGAACTTGTGAAGTCAGATCAATTTGTTTTGCAAGACTTATACAAGGATAATACTGGTGTATGAACTCGTTTGTAAACAGCTGCCAAAACATAGGAGATGCTGATAGTTACATAAAGATTCTACAATGTATTGCCAAACATCTGGAGCCTGAGAGCTGTGTTAATTGAATGGACCTTCCACTTTTCATCTAGACATTAGATATCATTAAGATCCAGCATATTTGTGTCTTGAGGGGACCAGATGTCTTCAATAGACATCTCCAGAAGCATTCTCTAGAATTATAGTAACAGCCACACATCTGCACGGATATCATACCTATATACATCCTCTTACTCTTCCAGACATATTCATAAATTAATTAAGTAAGTAGAGATGGAGAGACAGAAAATAACTGAACATGTGGCAGGCATTTCATATGTCTTATTTTACTGAATCCTCACAAGTCAACAAGATAGAAATGATTAATTTCATTTTGCAGTTCAAATGGAGGTTCAGAGAGGTTAAGTAACTTGCCAAGGATGTACAGCTGTCTTTTTTTTTTTTAATTTTTTTAATGTTTATTTATTCTTGAGAGAGAGACCGACAGAGACAGAACGTGAATGGCGGGGGGCGGTGGGGGGGTGTGCAGAGAGAGAGGGAGACGCAGAATCCGAAGCAGGCTCCAGGCTCTGAGCTGTCAGCACAGAGCCCACCGCGGGGCTCAAACTCACCAACTGCGAGATCATGACCTGAGCTGAAGTCGGACACTCAACCGACTGAACCACCCAGGTGCCCCTGTACAGCTGTCTTAATATCTTTGGGAACACTTAGATTCTCTCATTAGCAGGAGAGAATTATTAATCTCAAATTATTATTAATCTCAAATACAGTTATGAAAAGTTTTAATGAACAAATTGTATGCTTAAGAAATATGTATCTGAATTAAATGTGGAGATATTAGTAAGGTGCCCAGTTGTTACTGCCTCTATTTTTTTTTTTTTTTTCAGAGACTTAAGTTAACATTTGACAAAAGCAAAGACTGATTCTGGATCCTAGAAAGTCTCTGAAGTCCCTGATTTCTGTGTTCCCCTCCCCCCTATAAAAGTGGCCTCAACTAGAGGTGATTTTGCCCTTCAGAGGACATTGGCAATGTCCAGAGACATTTATGGTTGTCACAACTTTGGAGGTTGTGACACTGGCATCTACTAGGTGCGAAGCATCCTACAATGCACAGGGCAGGACCCATTCCCTCCACCCCCCCCCCAACAAAGAATGATCTAGCCCAAATATCAATATTGCCAAGGTTGAGAAGCACTGCCCCACAAAAAAGCTGGTCTGCCCTCCCCCGATGCCTGGGATTCTGGTGAGTTAATTTCCTTCTTCTTTTTACATAGAGAGAATATCCTCTTCCTTCCTGGTCCAGCTCTTTCTTGAGATTTCCCTGATGCCTTTTCTCCTCATCCAAGACATTAGTGGCATTCAGGACTCTTCCTTAACCTCAGCTCTCTCACCCTCCACCCACCCCTGACATGGTCCCTTAAATTCGATCATATTTCCTCTGTAATATTTTTCCTCCTTAATTCTCCCCTTTGAACTATGCAGGGTCTGGGCTTTTTCTGAAACTGTCATGACACACTCCTAAGCGGGCCAGCTTCTCCTCACGCCAAACCTGCCTGTGCATTACCATTGGATTCATCTTCAAGAAGACAGCTTCTGACCATATAAGTCTCCCGCTCAGAAACCTTCTGTGGCTTCCCCATTGTCCACAACATCGTAAGTCCAAATGCCTCCACGAGTGGGTCCAAAGCCATCTTTGCACACTTCATCAACCACAACCCTCAAATGATCCCTGAAACTATAGTCTGGGTTCCCTTATCTTCTCACACTTGCTCAGTGCTCTGACTTCACCCCTGCTGGATCTTTACCTCAGCTACCTTTATCCATCATCTCCTACCCTTCTGCCACGTGTCTTCTCAAACAGCAACTCCATCATGGATCCTTGGCTGATGGCCCCATCTGGAAGGTCCCTCCGTGTTATCTTTGAACCTTGTAAATACATACCAGCCCTTTTCATTTTTGCCTTGTACTATATTTTTCTAGGGGAATGGGGTATATCTCAGTAACGGAAGTTCCTTTAGGGTAAATTCTGTGTCTGATTCTTCTCTAGATCACCCACATCAACATAGAATCTTTCATAAGAAATATAATTTGATGGAGTGAATCTGTGAGTGAGCTAACTAAAAATAGTTTACTATTTCATAATACTTTCAGGTATATTTTCTCATTTCATCTTTAAAAGAATCTTGCAAGATAAATATTATCCTGAAGGGAATCCTGACAGTCAGAGACACAGTGATTAAGAGGGAAGATGGAAACAAGGTGTATAGAGTACCAAGCCCTGTGCCTGCCACTTTACATGTTTTTTTTTTTAATCTTTTTCAATCTATTTAATTTTCACACTGATCTTGCAAGGCCAGTAGTCATAGTGCTATTTTGAAGATGAGGATATCGAGTTTCAGAGTGGTTAAGTGTTTTGCCTGCAGTCACACAGCTGGTGAGTCTCAGAGTCATGGATTGATAATGTGTCCAACTTCAAAACCTGAGACCATTTTTGGTCTGGTCACACATATACCAAAGCATATCAAGACAGGGCCTGGGTCTTCCAGCTCTGGGTCCAGTTCTCTGTCCATTATGCCTTAGCTGAGAGAATGAGTATCATTTCCCAGGAACAAAGAAAGCAAAATAGAGTGAATGGAGAGGTAATCACAGAACAGAAGCAAGAGACAAGCTACGTCGTATGGGATCATGTCGTGCCCCTGTGACTGTGTGTGTGTGTGTGTATGTGTGTGTGTGTTAGACAGGGCCCTCACCTGCTTTCAGCCAAAATGTCCTGAGGTGAATGGGAAACACCAAAATATTGTTATATTTGTCTATGTGGATTTCACCTTAATTATGGCATTCTATTATCAAAGATGGATAGTTATAAAATACCATGCAGAAGAGAAAGCAAGATGGCGATTCATTCTGAAGACACATTGCTTATCTCAGGGAAACACTTTCCACTATCTAAATCAGCCTGTGAGTTACGGCCTCAGAGTGGAACATGTCCTGTTCCCACTGGTTGGCCCAGACTGCCACCACAGGGCGACACCCAGGTCAGTGCTCTCTGAAAAGCTTTAGAAGCTCAGTGCCACACTGCCCCTGTGCTGGGCCTGCGGCTTGCCCAGTGCAGATAGCAGTTCAAAATTCTGCGAATCTCATGCAATTGGAGGCAATTTGCTAGCACAGGAAGAACACAGTTGTAGGTCACAAAGTGCCACTGATCAGTTACTGTCTCCTAGCCTCAGTTTCTTCATCTGTGAAATGGATAAAATAATACTGATCAGGATAGGGTTGGAGAACTGAAGACTAAACCAGGAAATCTAGCCTCCCCTGGGAATTTTGAACAGCTCTGGCTCGTGTATTTCAACAGTGCTTCTGCTTCTATTTCTCCTTCGGAGCATCTGTTGGTCTCTTCTCAAAAACATGGAAGGGGAAAGTGGAAGAAAGGAGGGGCCTAGCAAGGAGAATAATGGAGGAGGGTAGAAGGTGGGAGATTCCCATTCAAGTGCCCTGGGCTGATTTTGAGGCCTTCTGGAAGGAGAGCCCAGGTGACAAGGTGGTAGAAAGACCCGCTTTCCCATCTCTGCCCAGGTTCCAATGCCATTCCAGCAGCTCAAAGGCTGAAAACTTGGGGAGCAACTCAGAGTAGCAAGTTTAACTTGGACATGCCCAATCTTGAGATGGCCAGAAGCAAAGGAAGCTTCTCCCAGCATCTTACTGTTTGACAGTCCATATGGATGGCACAGCAGATAGTTTTGTGAGTTTGTGGTGTCTCTTTAGAAGCAAGTGTCTGTGTGTGTGTGTGTGTGTGTGTGTGTGTGTGTGTGCGTGTGTCTTTGTATGTGATGATCTTCCCCCTACAAAATGTTCCTATGCAATATCCAGCACAACACAAGGCACGAAGTCCACAGACAGTAAATGAACCTCCCCAGTCCAGTGCATTGCCCTCCCCTACCTCCTCTCTCAACCTTTTGTCTGTGATGTTGATTTTTCCTACTGATAGCTTCATCAGGCCTCGGCTGCAGCCAGCAGACATTTGTGGTGGGTTTTCAGCTAGAAATGAAGTGGGGCTGGTTTAAGTAATTGATCTCAATCAGAGGCTTTACAATGGATGGGTTAATGCACGCCTACTGCTCCCCGCTTCACGTTGAAGCTCTGCATTTGCATTTAAGGGGTAGGATGGGAGGGAGCCAGCTTCAGGCTCATTAGCATAGAAATGTAAGACCTTTTCTCAAAGAAGACATCCTGCATTAGAAGCACCTCAGGCCAAATCTGGGTGGTCCTTTGGGAAATTCCTATTAGAATTTGGCTGCAATAAAGACCAGAGTCCTTGTTACACCTGAGCAAGTTCCCCAGGCTTCTTTGATTGATCCACTGTCCTCTCTCTGATGCCTTCACTCACAGAGTCCCATAGTACCCTGGCCACCTCTCTCTCTCTCTGAAAGACCACCAACTTGGTGGTTGGGGATTTATCCCACTTGTGATTCCTGTGAACTCTGGAAGACAAGGCTGTGTTGGTCCAGAGTCTCTGTGCACCAGATGTAAGAGTCAGTGAGTGGAACTAGCTTTCCACAGCCAGGCCAAGGTCATGTGCCCCATGAGCAGGCAATAAGGGACCGCACTGTGTGCACACATATTAAAAACGATGCTATTCTGCATTCCCCGACAGCATCACACTGAGATATCTGGATACTGTCTATTCCCCCACTACACTGGGAGCTTCCACGGGGGCAGGGGCCAGTTTTAAGTGACTCGTACTCCAGTGCTGGCACATAGTAGGTGCTTCATACTTGTGTTATCAAGCCCAGTAGGAAAACTGCAGCTTTACACATATCATACCTAACAAAGATTTGTTGAATTGGCCTGAATTAACAGGTATTTGCAGGCAAAATCATCATGTGCACTGTTTCTCTTTGTAATCCCCTCACTCCCTGCCCTCTAACGGCCTGTGCTCCACAAACACTCTCCTGTGGCCACTCAGGAGCTTGCTCTCGGCAGGTGGGCATGACCTCATTGAGGAATCAGGAGTGGAGGGAGAGCTTGGAGACTGGCTCCCGTGGACTGGAACTCCACGCACCTGACACTCAGGGGAAGTGACTGAGGACAAAAGGGAGCAGTGAGAATTCAGAAGCTCCGGAGTCAGGCCTCTGATTTGTGTGCTGGCCTCTACAGGATCACACCACACGACCTTGGGACAGTCCTGTGACTTCCCGGGACCTCCGTGTCCAATGCCCGAGGGCCGGCTCATCTCTACCGCCTCCTCCAGGCTGAAATCTTACGCAGGTATAGTCCTCATCTAAGACACTCCCCCTACAACTGCAGGACTAGGAAACAAATATATATCTCTTTCCAAACCAGTCAAGTCTCTCTTAATACTTGTATTCAGGACTTGTCTTCCCATGAGACACTCCGGGCTGTCAGTCTGTAATTAGACTTTCTCCTGCTCATAAAGCCAGCCTGTGTGGAATGAGAGACAGAGCTGGATTAGCCCACTGTAAACAAATGTGGTCAGTCCCCTTCTCTCCAGTCTCGGTTCCGGTTGAGTGGATTTCAGCAGCTCCTGGGCGAATGTTAATGCCTCCTACCTACGCAGTTGCAAGAAAACAATCACGTGTGCCTCCCTTTCTTGAGAACGCCTCTCGAGCATCTCGGTGACACAGCATGGGGCACCGGGGGGCAAGAGGCAGTGCAAAGAAACCAGAAAGTGCCTAAGGCAGGAGATGGGCACCTGGGTTTCAAGGGAAGCTCAGCCGCTAATTTTCTTTGTAACCTTGCAAAAGTCACTTCAGCTCTCTGAGCCTCAGGTATCTCAACTGTAAAATGAGGCTGAGAACACCTGCCTCGCAGGCCTGCTGGAAAGAGTAATTGAGATAATGTACATGAGAGCTTTCGGTAAAGCTCTGCAGGCAAGGGGCCAGCGTCAAGGATGACTCTCTCAGCTTTCTGGCGCAAAGGGTCAGGGAGTCAGGGTAGGTACAGAGCATGCAGGAGAGCCAGGTTCCAAATTCTCATCAGCATCAGAGTCCTAGAGGACAGGGGGGTGGGGGGTGGGGGGTAGACCCAATACTTCCTGAGCTGCCCTTTGTTTAAAATTGCCCTGAAATTGGATGTAGGTTTTCACCTAATGTGGGGTAGAAGAAAGAGTGCTAATGTTTATGAGCATTTATGCTCTCTTATAATCTTTCCAGTAGCTTTAGATGAGCCTCCAGTCCAAACTTGGGGGCTGACACCAGAAAAAAGGGATGGGAGGGAGAGAGGACTTGAGGACAAGTTGCTCTGACAGTAAGTCTGCCTAGACTCCCTGTTTCTAAAACTATAAGCAGCTTAGAGTCAGCTGAAAATGGGGACAGGGGCACCTGGGTGGCTCAGTCAGTCGAGCGTTCAACTTCAGCTCAGGTCACGATCTCACGGTTCATGCGTTCGAGCCCCACATCAGGCTCGCTGCTGTCAGCACGGAACCTGCTTCGGATTCTGTGTCCCCCTATCTCTGCTCCTCCCCTGCTTGTGCTCTCTCAAAAATAAATAAACATTTTTTAAAAAAAATAAGTACATAGAATAAGTAAACATTGTTTAAAAAATAAGGACAGATATGTAGCAGGTTATTAAAAACACAAATGATATATTTGGGGGAGAACCACAAATATTTGGGGGAGTATTTTCACAGGGCATAAAGGAGGATCGGTCCATGTCATGTACCTTAAGCATCATGAAGGCAGAGGCCATACTCACTACAACATCCCAGCACCTGGAATACTGCCTGGGATGGAACAAGCCCTCTGCAAATACCTATCAAAGGAATGAACCACCCGCATGAGGCTTACTGTCACCCCTTGGCTTTTCTGGCTGATCACAAACAGTAAGAAAGGTAAAGCAAATCCTTCATGGAAATTGTCCAAGGAATTTGCTCACGTTTGTTGTACCGATTTTTTCCGTTTTTTTTTTTTCTTTGCAATTGTTTCCACTTTTATTGCTGTGTATCAAACCACCCCAGAATTCAGCGGCTGGAAACAACAGTGATTTATTATTTTTCAGGATCCTGTGGGAGGTCACTTTTGGGGCTGGAACATACATGATGGTCTCTGATCTTTCCGGATTTTTCTCTTCATGGCCTCTCTTCAGGCAGTAGTCTAGCCTAGGCTTCTTTCCAGCCTATCAGCTAACTTCCCAGAGAGAATGCTTCTGCTTCTGTCACGCTTGCTAACGTCCCATTGGCAAACAAGTCCCATGGCCAAGTCCAGATCAGTGCAGGAGGGGACCACACAAGGCTGTGAATACCAGGAAGTGAGGTTCATTGGTCACACCAATCTTCCTGAGCAGCACTTGATAATGAACTTATATATGTAAAGCAGCACTTAGTTTGTACTACTTAAGTATTAGTGATAGCTAATAATTATTAATCTTAATTATAGCATATTGCCATAATTATTATTAAATTCCTTGCTGCCACTACCTTTATTTTTTGGAGAATGAAAAAGAACCCCATGCTAGGGACGCTTTGGTATATCCTTCAAACTCCGAGCATATTAACCCTCTGTATTACTGAAGCTGCACAATCATGTGTGAATAGTTGAGGCAGCAACAAAACATGAGGATGAATCCCTCTTTCTCCCCTTCCCCTACTCCTTTCTTTTTTCCATGGTGTCCCTGAACCCAAGTATACTTTTCACTTATTCCTAAAAGCGATGTTGGAATGGAAAGGAGAATGACTCGTCTCTGTAAGAATCCGTTCGCTCAATAAGCATTTTCCTAAGCCCATCACAGCACTCTCCTTCCCTTTCCCAGGGACTCATTTGGAGGTGGACGTGGGACCCAGTTGGGGCAGATGAGATGTCAAGGAGCAGCAAATCAGTTGGGTGCCTTCTGAGGAAGACTCTCTACGCTTGGTCAAAAGAAAAAGGTATGCCGGGGTAATCCTTGTTTTCCTTCCTACTTTGGGACGTAGTTGTATGAAGGCATGATACCTGGAGATGCCTTTTACACCTGTGTTGCCATGGCATGACAAGAATATCCTATCAGTAGCCCTCTAGTCCCAGAGGAAAAGAGGCCCATCGACTGAAAAACTCAAGCAGCCTATGGACCTTCAACTTGAAACCAAGATGTTCGGTCAGATTCAGACTCCCTTTAGCTGCTACAGCTTGAAGCAGAGCTTCTTAGCTGACCTCAGATCCGTGAGAAAACCACTGAGTTTGGGGAATACCTGTTACTCAGTGTCACTTGGCGACAGCTAACCAGTAAGGCATCGTATTCCCCAGTCTGCCGTCACCTGAGCTGCAGAATCTAAAGTCTCAGTCCAGGACCACCCTGATACGGAAGAGAACATAATAAGGAAATTTTTGCCCCTGGTGTTGGGGAACCAGAGTAACCCACGTAAGCAAGGTTAAGTAGGGGCCGTGGAGCAGTATGGTTAGGACAAATAAGTTAAAATTCTGGATCGAGTCTATCCTAATTGCTGAAATGGACCAAAAAGCTATAGACTTACCAATCAATCAGATGCGAGAAACTGTATCTAAGCAGCACTTAGCTGAAGGCAGGGATGGGAAAATAGGTGAAAGTATACCAGGTTTATACCTCAAGTTCCAATTGTTCAATAATTCTGCTCTACTCAATATTTTTCTCCCTTAAGAAATCAATGTCACCGTCAAAGTGGCAATTTTGTGCCACGCCCTTTCATCTAAACCATATATAAAAGTGTGGACAGTGGTCTCACCATGGCTCCCTTTTTGTTTATATTTTATTGTCTTATTTTGTGTCCATCTATTGTGTATATAGCTGGATTTTGTGCGAGTAATCTTCCAAATGATGTCTGAATATATACATAATGTAAACCTGGTCTCCAGGCTTATAGAAACTTCCAAGGAATACTAGGAGTTTATTCAAGGGCGATCAACACCGTTACTGCTAACATAGAAATTATTAATGACTGTAGTAGCACTACCATTTCCTGAGCCCTTTTGCAAGCCTAGCTGTGTGGAGATGTTCTGCACGCACGTTCTCCAATCCTCCTACCAGTTGATCAGGTGGGTATGGTTATCCCGTGTTCTTCCAGTAATAATAAAGCAACATGGTTGGTGCTGCTTCGGGCGTGGGAGTGAGCTCTTCACATGCGTTGCCTCAATGCCTTCTCACAGCCCTGACAGCGGGAAGGGTTATTTTCCCATGTGTTAGATGAGCAAGCCGAGGATCCAGTGGCTGAAGGGACTTTCTCATATCACACAGTCGAGAAGAAATAGCATCAGGCCTTGAACCTGGCCTGCCTGGTTCTAAACCCCTGCTTGCTCTGCTTCACGATGGTCTCCCAGAAACAGAGACCATGTTGCCTTTCTACTACTCTGACCCGTCGTTCCCCATCCCAGATGGGTTTGCTCATCTACTCCAGAAATCTTTTCCAGCACCAAAATTGGCAATGCCAAGATTTGAGTGGAGTCCCATGTAGATGAAATCTGGTGACACCAGGGCAAAGGCCAGCACAAAAGGCGAGGAAAAGTCTAACGACTTTCAGCTGCTATCCATCTGGCAGCTCCCTCTCCTCGCTTCTGCCTCAGAGACCAAACTGCCACCAGCCTCGAGGCAGAGGGGACCCACCCTGCTGATGGGAGACCTTTGACTGGGAAGCAGCCAATGGGTGTCAACCAAAGAAACAAACGCACATTATTCTTTCCTTCACAAAACTTGAGAGTTTACAAGTGCCTTTTATACATTTTGAGTCTTGCATCCACTGTGTGAAATAAATATCATTCTGCCCAAAGCATTTGTCATCTCAGATGTTATATTCTGCTCTCCTTTAGTGGAGACCTAGAGTATGCCAGGGACCTTTCTGGGCAGTTTCTCGTACAAGACCTCATTTAAATCCCACCAAGTGCCTCTGAAGTAGAGATCATTATTTCCACCTTGAAGAAAAGGAAGTTGAGGATCTGGGTGATGGTGTGACACATTCATCCCCACCCAGAAAGTCAGTGTGTTTGAGCCCAGATCAGCCTTCATCACACCTGTGCTCAGTCCGCGGCCCGAGGCCACTGTAGGACGTTGCCCACAGGCTCTGACCCAGCAGCCTGGCCTCTGCTGAGCAGTGCTGTGCTGATGGCTTCAGTCTGTCTGTCTCACTCTTGTGTATAGAAGTAGACGACTTGTCTCGTGCAGTTGACACGACTTCTGATCGAGAAGGCGCCGCATCTGAGGAACTGAATCCAAGGAGCTTCACTGACATCTTGGCGGATCAGATGTTAAGGCCCTGAACATTGAGCCCAAACCTAATGCCACCATGGTGTAAGACATCAGGGGGGTATTAGGACGTGCTGGGTGAAATTAGTAAATAATTTGTTGCCAGCGGGCAGAGTGTGGTGTGGCTGTTTATAAACCTAATCCCAATGCTTGTTGAGATTCTTCCCTTAGGAGTGGGTAGAGTCTCTGTCCCCTCCCTTGAATCTGGACTCTGGGACAGCTTGGCCACAGCCTATAACAGAAGTGGTGCTGGGTTAGTTTCAGGCCCAGGATTTAATGAATGGATGGTTTTCCCTTGCTGTCTCTTGGGTCACCTACCCTTCAAACCTAGCCACCACACTGTGAGGAAACCCAAGCCACACTGCGGGGAGACCCACACGGGGAGGAGCTGACGAGAAGCTTTCTTAGCCATGGGAGCGAGCTGTCTGGGAAGAGGGTCCCCCAGGTGAGCTGGCCCAGGCAGTGCAGCATGGAGCAGGGGGTGAGATGTCTCTGCTGAGCCCTGAGCAAACCACAGATTCATAAGCAAAATAAATGACTGTTGTAGTTTTATACCACTGTGTTTTGGGGTGCTTAGATACACAGCAATGGATAACTGGAAGAGAGGAACCTGGCCTTTCCACCGACAGTCACTTTGAATCCTTACAGCAATCCACTTAAACAGATGGAGAAACCGAGGCTCAGAAGGGATACATAACTCGCTTGAGATCCCATATCTAGTAAGTGGATCAGCATGGATTTGAATTCATTCTAGATAAATCCTCCAGTCCCCTAAACCATGGGGCGGTGAGACAGAGGCAACCAGTCTCCAGATCCTAACCACCTGTTTATCCTAACCTTTTTCTAGCAAGATCCTGCGGGGACTGTGAGTGTAAGACAAGCATACCAGCAAATTCTGCCTTCAGGTTGTGTGATGCCTTCTTGGGAATAACAAATGCATCCAGGTTTGAATTCCAGGCACAATTCCAAGGAGCGCCCCAAGGGGTAGGGGATCAGCTGAGCAACTTTCTGCCTGTGTGACCTCAGGGTCATCACCTAACTTCCCTGATCCTCAGTTTCCTCATCCATAAGAGAAGGACAAAAATATCAGCCTCACCGAGTTGTTTTAAGGATCAAATGAGTACATATTGGTAAATAACAGTACCCGTCCCAAAATCAATACTCAATACATTGAGTGTCCCTAACTTTGAGGACTTAGAGAGAAGAATTTGCTTTGCTTATTCCTCCCTGACCCTAAAGAGAGAGCTCCCTGGGGTCACGATGAAACAGATGCATCCCACCCCTGAGCCTCATTTATTTTAACCTCCTCAAAGATTCAGCCCTTGTGCCTCCACTCCGGCATCCCCTGCGGACAAGAATGAAGCTCAAGCCACGGCCAGTAAGCTTTGCTCACAAATTCCTCCTTCACGACTGACTGAGCCCCGAAACTGGAAACAAACATTCTGTCGAATCATGTAAATCCCCGCTCATCTCCAAATTGGGTGCTGGAGTGCCTCGGGGAAGTGATTTTACAACCTCACTGACTTCAACCAAGGTAGACACCAATTGCTCTTCCAAGATAATTCAGCCTGCACCTGGCAACAAGAGCGCGCAGGGGCTCCCTCCCTTCTCCCCTGGACTGAAGGGGAGCAGTCTCTTCCTTAGGGAGGGAGAGGAGAGAGATCTTAAGCCTCCCACCCCAGGAAGCCTTCCCCCAGACAGCGCAGGTGGAATTCAGAGACTCATCACTTACTCACATTCTCACTTGAAAAAGGATCTCAGATAAGGGGCAGGGTGGGCGAGGGCCATCTTGAGAGATGGCCTCTGCAATATGAGGTCAAGGTCACCTGCGCTTTGCCTCACAACCTCCTGGATTTCAGAGGCAGGGTAATGCTGTAATGGAGCTACCCTTACATCTCCACGCAGGAAAATGCTTTCTAGCCCGTGGGCCCCTGGGGAGAACTGTTATCTTTTCTTGTACCACTGCCTTTTTAAAAAAGTTTATTTTCAAATCTAGGCCTTGCAATAGATCATTCAGCCCACAGCCAACAGCCCTGTCTATCCTGAGATGCTGTGGCTGTGTTGTCACAGACGACAATTCCCCATGTTGGTTTGAAAGATTACTTTCCTCCCAGTGGCTCGAGTCCCATCGCAAATGTTAGAAAACAGGTCAGCAGCCCCACTAGTAATCATAATCATAAAAATTACTATCTGTTTTTGAGAGCTTAGTCTCCAAGGACTTAATAACCGCTATATTGTGTATTTGTTGCTTTGGCTCCAAAAGGCAGATCTTATTGTCTGTATGTATTTCATATATGCAGAAACAGGTTCAATAGCCAAGTAAGTTGTCTAAGGCCACGCAGCTAATATGTGGCAGAGTTAGAATTTTTTTATTGAAGAATAACTTACCTACAATATTGTATTAGTTCCAGGTATACAACATAGCGATTCGATATTTATATAGCTTGTGAAATGACCACCACAAGAAGTCTAGTTACCATCTGTCACCTTACAAAGTTGTTACAATGTTATTGACTGTATTTTCCATGATGTACAGTACATCCCCGTGACTTGTTTATTTCATAACTGGAAGCTTGGACCTCTTACTCTCATTCACCTCTTTCACTCATCCTCCCATCGCCCTGCCCTCCAGCAACCGCCAATCTGTTCTCTGTATCTAGGAGTCTGTTTCTGGGTGTTGGGGGTTTGTTTTATTTTTAGATGCCAGATACAAGTGAAATCATATAATTTTGTCTTTCTCTCTCTGACTTATGTCACTAAGCAGAATACCCTCTATGTCCACATTGTTTCAAATATCAAGCTTTCATTCTTTTTTATGGTTGAGTAATATTCCTGTTTGTGTGTGTGTGTGTACCCCTCATCTTCCTTATCCATTCATCTATCAATGGACACTTGGACTGCTTCCTTACCTTGGCTAATGTAAACAATGGTGCAGTGAACAGAGGGGTGCATATGGCTTTTTGAGTTAATGTTTTCATGTTCTTTGGAAAAACACCTAGAAGCAGAACTTCTGGCTCCTATGGTAATTCTGTTTTTGATTGTTTGAGGAACCTCCATACTGTTTTCCACACTGGCCACTCCGGTTTGCCTTCCCACCAACAGTGCACAGAGGTTCCTTTTCCTCCACATCCTCGCCCACACTTGTTTCTTGTGTTGTTGAACAGGTGTGAGGTGGTATTTCATTGTGGTCTTGATTTGCATTTCCCTGATGATGAATGTGGTTGAGCATCTTTTCATGTGTCTGTTGGCCATCTGGATGTCTTCTCTTGGAAAAAGCCGAGTCAGAATTTCAGTCCTGCCATCACTGACCATTGTTCAACTCTTTGGGGAAGGTTCTCAGATGTCTTTCCACACTCTAGAGGAAGGTGCTATCCAGACTGGTTAAGACTTCCCCAGCCATGCTCAGCTGAAGGACTTCCATCCAAGGCTCACTTTCTGCCATGTGCTGAGTCAGTTCAGAGCAGGCCAGAATCCTGCTCTGTCATCACCAGCAGATGGCGTCCATTATTCTGCAGCCTCCAACTCACTTTCTGGTGTGCTTGGAGACCAATGACCTCACCAAACTCAAATGCCCACTATTTTGTCCCAGGCTATGTTCCCTCCGCTGTCTGGGTCCTGCACGGAGGCTATAGTAGGTCAGCAGAATTCCTGACAGAGGATCGAGCCATGATAGAGACTCCCAGGGACCTCAAGGGACCGAAATACACAGATGTTCACAAATCATCCACAAGGTCTTTATGAAGAGCAAACACGATTTACAGGATTTTCCTTGTTCACTGTCCTCTTCTAAAGGCAATTGCCCTGCCCACACACACCACAGCCCCTGAGCTAGCATGTGACTCCCTGGTAGCCCCAGATTGTGCTAGGTGTGGACACCTGATCCAAGGCCAGCTACAACGTGGTCCACCATGAATACCTCTGTCCAGAGAAGGGTGAACTGGACAGTCAGATTTCCACTCAGGGAACTTGAATTAAAAGATGTAGGAGGGGCACCTGGGTGGCTCCGTCGGTTAAGCATTCAACTCTTGATTTCGGCTCAGGTCATGATCTCACAGTTCATGGGTGAGTTCAAGCCCCACGTTGGGCTCTCTGCTGACAGCACAGAGCCTGCTTTGGATTCTCTCTCTCCCTTTCTGTCTGCCCCTCCCCTGCAAGCTCTCTCTCTCTGTCTCAAAATAAATAAGCCTTAAAAAAGAGATGGAAGGAAAATCGGGTTATTTGTAGCAGAAACTGAAGCTGGTTGGGTGCCCAAAGAAAGGCTTTAAAATAGACTAGAGAGCCTGAATAAATTAATGTGATGTGCAGACAAAAATAATGACCGTATGAAAACCCAAGCAAGCAGAAGTTGCTTCTTAGGGTGACCGTATGAAAACCCAAGCAAGGAGGAAGATCAAGGTCATGTGAGGAAACCAGTTGTTGGTGGCAAGAGAGGCAGAAAGAAGGCAGTGCTTGTGTAGAGCTCAGCTGTGCCAGTTCCCGACGCTGGGAGGGAAATCCAGCAAGCCCTTCTGCCCTGGACCCAGCTGCCTTGACTGGGAGGCCTGGCCACGCTCTGGTTCCTGTTCTTGGACTCCTGGGATAGCTCCTTCTTGCTCACTGCCAAGGCCATCCTTATGGTGACACCCTGCCCTCCTCCTTCTTTCCAGTGCTGTTTGCATAAGTCTCCTTTCACCGCAACTAAGTGACTCTCACCAAGACTTCATCTGCACACATTTGTGGTTGTGGGAGGGGGGATGGGCTTATTTGTATTTTATAAACTCTGACCTTCATGGATGCCCTACTGCGTCTGCAGGCATTTGAAAAACAAGGGGCTTACGTGTGTGGCCTGTCAGTCATCAGGTGCAGAAGTTGTGATGCTGTGGAGTTTTCTTAGTTTTATCTTTGATGCCACTGCATATATTTTTGTTCCCGTTTTTGTTTTTGTTTTTCTTAACGTTTATTTATTATTGAGAGACAGAGAGAGATAGAACATGAGCATGGGAGGGGCAGAGAGAGGAGGAGACACAGAATCCGAAGCAGGCTCCAGGCTCTGAGCTGTCAGCACAGAGCCCGGTGCGGGGCTCGAACTCGCAAACCGCGAGATCATGACCGGAGCCGAAGTCGGACGCTCAACCGACTGAGCCGCCCAGGCGCCCCTGTTCCCGTTTTTTATTTCCACTTTTACCTTTGGTGATTTCACATTTGATATATCGTGATAAGCTCCTCTCTAAAGAAGATAACGTATACATAAATTTTCACCCAGGGATCAGTCAGGGCCCCTTGGGAAACAGAATCCCCCTCAGGTGGATAAAAAGGAGAGAGTTGAGCACAGGACCT
Organism: Panthera uncia; assembly: GCF_023721935.1. Classification (NCBI taxonomy): domain Eukaryota; kingdom Metazoa; phylum Chordata; class Mammalia; order Carnivora; family Felidae; genus Panthera; species Panthera uncia. The sequence goes on from NW_026057585.1 coordinate 59,652,968, forward strand.
CTCATGGAGCTATGGGCGAGGTTGAAGGGACTGGCCAGGGATGGTGAGGGGCCCAGAAATGAGCAAGAGCTCATTATCATCCAGGTGGTTGGAGGAACAGGGAAGGCAAGACGAAGACTAGAGCCCGGTGGGTATTGGGCCACGAGGGTGACGGGAGCCCAGCGATGGAAGGATACAGGTGCTGCCGGACACATCACTCCAAAGCAGGGAGAGAGAGGGTCAGGGGAGAAGTTCCCGGATCCCTTTTTCATCTCCCCTTGGGACTTCCTGCTGGTGCTTTGCAACCTGAGCCAGGCAGCAAGGAAGTCCCCTGGTACAGCCTGCATTGGTGGTGGAGGGGTTAGGATAGCTGCCTTCCAGGCGGTGAGGTGTGTGCGGGGGCCGCTTCCCAGGGCGCAGAGAAAGGCTGCGAGAGGCGGGGCATGGTGTGTGCAGGCCGGGGATTGAGAAAAGGCAGCAGCGATGAGCACAAGGTTCCGGGCTTGAGCCTGGTCGCTGACAGGGATCAGACCAGCAGTGGCGAGAGGAGACCGTTCTGGCCCAACTTCATAGATGGAGGGCTGACGCTGAGCTCCCCATGTGGCTCAGTGGCAGTCCTGGTGGCAAGAGGCCCGCGGTCCACCCTCCTTCCAAGCCCTTGTGCTTCCAGTTCCCCAGGTACCGGCCGAGGCCCTCCACTTGATCAGCTTCAGTTGGTCGGCTTTTCACACCCTCAGGGGAAGGGTGTGTAAGTGGTCATCACCGCTGATGGAGAGCTCAGGGTTTGCGGCTTCTCATTCCCGCTGCCCCCCGGCGTTGTCCCCTGTCCTTGAGAAAACACTTAGCCTGGTGAGGTGCCCAGGTTCTCTGGAGACCACGCACCTCCACAAACAGCCTGCCTGTTTCAGGGCTAAGGGATGCAGTGAGAGAACTCCCACACCCATGTAGGCTCGCCATCACCCACTCCTCATTCCTGCCGTGGGTGCAGAGTACCTCCTCCTGAATCCAGCCTCGTGGATTCAGAATTTCTGAACATGTAGACCCAGGCTCAGTTCAAATGTATGTGTGTTGCCATCTTCGGCAAAAGGAGAACTTAACCAAAGAACGAGCCTAGCATTTATTGGCTAGCCGTGATCTGCTAGGTACTCGTGTATACCATTTCATTTCATCTTGATGTTCATTCTGTGAGATGAGGATCGTAGACACTGAATAGCAGAGAGGTTAATCGGCCCACACTCTCACATTTAATGCTTCACAGAGGCAAGATTCGGGCTCTGACTCTCTGGAACCAGGCGCCACGCTTGTCCCATGATACCATGCTGCTGCTTGGCAAAGAAAGTGCCGCTTGGTGGACCGGTTGGGGAGGGCCGAAAGGCTCTTTTTAAAAACACAGCAACCCCGGCGATGGCAGCCAGGATCTTCTGAGCCCCATTATACTGTATGTCTGTAGAGCTGAAAATAACAAAACTATACTTCCTAAAATAATTTTATAATGTTCATTATTCAGTTGTTTGGGCCAGAGCATTCTGACTGACCGCCCTCGGGCTGGGGAAAGGCACGCACAGGCACACAAGCCCCCTTCTCAGACACCTCGCCCGAGCCCATCACATTCCACGGCCTCAGGGCAAGTATCTCATGCCCACCAGAGCCAGAATTCACATCCTCTGATTTGGGTTTTAAAGACAGAGATTTACACAGGATTACAATTTTTTTTTTTTTTTTTTTTTTTTTTTGGTTGTGGTTGCTTCCAGTTTCCATTGTCTGAATCATAGCCATGGAATAAATTGAATCTTTTTCTAACGTAGAATATATTACTCTTGAAATAGTAGGAAATGTTGATAATTGCCTTTTATTGGACTCACAAATAATTTATAAGTTGGTCCGGTTTGAAAAAAAAATATATATCATGGTCTTTTATTTCTTTGGCTCCTTCCTTGAGGCTAGAAGCAGCCTCTAAAAATAGCTGCTTGCGCGGCGATAGGCCTAGCGCTCCCCCTGGTGGTCATGGCGCAGGATTGCGGGCTCAGTAAATGGACCCGAAGCCGCAGACGCGGCCTTGGAATAATTCTTTCTCCCCTAAGTACACAGAGAAATTTGATTTATTCTTCACAGTCATGTCTGAATTACAGAGCACTTCTCCTTATAAAGTCCATCTGCTTTGAGGATAAGTGAATGATCAATCCCTCATATACATTATCATGCCGTGAACACGTCTGTGAGTTTGTAAGCTTCTGTGGTTCTACCAAATGTCAGGGAGGACGGAGGTTTCTCCCCTCCTTAAGAAGATACTGGGCAAAAAATACAAATTGATCTTTACATCAGCACGGTAGCTACTTACCCAGGGTATTAAAGAAACATGAATGTGGGGAGGGGGAGGGGAGAAAGGGGGTGGGGAGCAGGAGAAAAAGAAGACCATAGGAATGCAATGCTTAGCTTAGAATCCTGGCTCCGCTTACACGCTGTGTAGGCAGCATCCTCACGCGGCCCTCCACAAGGGTGACAGACAGACACTCTCCCTCTTCCCCTGGGCACCAAGGAAGACTGTATTTCCCAGCCGCCCTTGCAGCGGGAAGCCATGTGACCGAGTTCTGTGGGATGGGATGTGGGCCAATGGGATGTGGGCAGAAGTCACGCAGCGCTTCCAGGCCTTGCCCCAGAAGCATCTCTAGTAATTTTTCACACACTCTCTGTTTCTGTATCCGCACCATTGGAAGCAAAGCAATCCAGGACGCCAGAGGCACACCGGGGAAGCGAGCCAAACCCATGCATCATCACTTAAAGGACACTTGCCCAAGAGAGCCACCTGCTTCTCTTCAAACTGTGATGTGAGCAGGAAATAAACTTATACATGCTAAGCCACTGAGATTTGAGGGTTATTTGTTACAGCAACCAGCGTTAATTACCCTGACTATTCAAGCAAGTGTTAGTCACAGTTTCCTCAACTCAAAATAGGGATGGTGTGCGAGCTTCAATGCCACAATGTACGTGGAAAACATTTGGCAGCCTCGGGGGTCAATAAATGCTGCATAAAGGCAGTCGTGTCTCTCACAAGCAATAGTTTCATTCCAGAAGAATATTTTTGTTGATATCCCACAGGTTCTCAGTGCAAGAAAAAGAAGACCCAACTCCAACTGGCAAGCCAAATGGAGATTACATTGGCTCCCAGAGCCGGAAACTTCAAGTGCAGATTAAGCCTTTGGGTTGGTTTAAGCCATCCGGTTAGAGGACCCAGGTCCTTTCTGTGGCTCCATTCTTTCTTCTGCCTGGCAAGCTTCAATCTAAACCTGACTCTTCTAATGGTCAAAGATGGCTGTCAACAGCCCCTCCTACTACACATTCCTAGCTTACTTTGGGTTTGGGAGCAAGAAGAGATTCATGCCACTATTCTGAGAAAGAATCTTCTGATTCCTCTGATTGGGCTGGCTTGGATCACATGCTCACCCTGGAACCAATCACTTGGTTGAGGTGGCAAACATGTGCGGATGACCTGCCAGTCAGGACCCATACCTAGAGCTCTAGAGCTAGGGGTGGGATCAGCCTTCCTTAAAGCACGTAAGCTGGTGGGGAAAGAATGAGAGCACATGTATTTTTTTTCTTCTTTTTTTTTTTTTAATGTTTATTTATTTTTGAGAGAGGGAGACAGAGCATGAGTAGGGGAGGGGCAGAGGGAGAGAGGGAGACACAGGCTCCAGGCTCTGAACTGTCTGCACAGAGCCCAACAGGGGTCTTGAACTCACGAACTGGGAGATGGTGACCTGAGCTGAAGTCTGTCGCTTAACCGACTGAGCCACCCAGGTGCCCCAAAAAGACCGCCTGTATTTTAAAAGGATTGTTTTTTCAGCAGAGGAAAGAAAGAGAAGGGGAAAATGAATGCTAGACAGGCTTACCAAACGTGTGTGCTACAGTTGGTATGTTTATTACCCTAGAAGCAAAAAACAAGTTGTACTGGTAGGTGCTAAGTGTTATTGTGTGATCACCTTGACTGATCCAACCTTTCAGAAATCTGTAAGTTAACTGGATATTATGGTTTTCAATTTCCTAACCTCTGACAATGAGTTCCCTAAAATATCCTCAGATATTGACTTCTTGAAATATACTCGGATATTGACTTCCTGTCTTTCTTGACAGTGCAGTGTAAAAAAAAAAAAAAAAAAAAAAAAGTCTCTTAAGAATAATTTACTTTCTTCCTCTTCTGCTTTCTTTCCCCTTCTTTGTTTCTCTGTAGCATCCTTTCATTGTGTGCAAGTGTTTTAGAAAGCCTAAGATGCTATAGAATTGGGAGGAATTGTTCTTTTCATGGACTCTTCATATTAAAGTAAATCATATGATACATAATCATAAAATAATGAAACTGACTTTTCAACTATGTAGCTACCTGAATGTGTGCTGTTTCTCTCAGCAGTCGCGCGTAAAGAGGTGCTGTTCATGTTTCAGTGATGTAGCCATAGTTCAAATTGTATTGATTACACCTCAATTTTAACCAAAAAAGCGCAGCAGCTTGATCGACCATCCTACATATCTGATTTGATTCCCAACCCCTTGTAAGGTTTTCAACAAAATGAATCTATCTGCCGAAGCAAAGATTTGTCTTTTCAAATAGCAGAGCTCGGGATCGGAAGATCATTGCCACTGGAGCGTTCCAAAATAGTCTGAATGGGCATTAAAGAGTGAATACTGAGGAGGGCACATGAGATTTACATGTGCTCCAGGGAAGAGAAGGTCACAGGCTAGTCTCCTTTTCCTTCACAAGGAGGATGATCTCTTCACCACCCTTTCAGTCACCCTATGGCAGCATTTTCCCAGACTACAGGCTAAATCTGAACTCCTCAGCATGTCATTCTGGCCTTGAGCTGCCCCCTCCATTCTCCTGTTGCCTCTCTTTGGCTGCTCTCCTGCACACGCACCCTGCACTCCTGCCAGGCCAGAGCTCTCTCCGCTCGCTGGGGATGCCGGGCTCTCCCCAGAAGCTGTGGTTCTGCTCAGGCCATTGTTTGTGTCCCGTGACATGCCCTTCTCCCTGCTTTCGTGTCAGACTCTTGCACCTCCCTCAAGACCCAGCTCATCTGTCATTTCCCAAATTTTTTCTAATCTTTTCCCACCACACACACAAAAAAAGAGGACTTTGTTGCTTTCTTTTTTTATCTTGTAGCTTAAAAAAAATAATCTGTTACAGCACTTACTTTTTCTCTTGTACCATTTTCATTTATTATGTGCTTGGCGGAGGACAGATTGCCCACAGATCTGTTGTTTACCCCAGGCCGGCTCTCTTCTGTGTGGCAGAGCATCTGACCCCTGCACGCCTCGAGCCTTAGACTCTTCTGTCAGCTGGTTGTGCCTGGGTTTGGCCAATGGGAGGAATTGACAGGAGGCTGAAGGACAGGAGGAAGGGAGAAGCCTGAATATCTTGTCCCCTCTTTGGAAGCCTCGGGAGCTGTATATGCCAGTGGCCGTTGATCTCCCCCACTGGTTCCAGTCTCCTCTGGGTGATCCCAGCCTGTGGGCTCTGAGGGCTAACACCACCTCTGCTTTGTCCCTAGTGGCTTTCAGTTGCTGCTAATCTCTGCATTTCCTCACAATCCAACTTCCGTCTCATACTCTCCATCCCTGCTGTCACCAAGCCTCTGTACTAAATCCCCTCTGTTTCAAATGTTTAAAACTTTTTTTTAATGTTTTTATTTATTTTTGAGACAGCAAGAGACAGAGCATGAGCAGGGGAGGGGCAGAGAGAGAGGGAGACACAGAATCCGAAGCAGGCTCCAGGCTCTGAGCTGCCAGCATAGAGCCTGACACAGACTATGAGATCATGACCTGAGCTGAAGTCGGGCGCTTAACCAACTGAGCCACCCAGGTGCCCCTCAAATGTTTAGAGAGACATCAGTTGTCCTAACTGGACCTTGACTGATGCATCAGCTCATCTCCCCATCTAGCAGTGGAAAATGGTCGGTTTAATGAATGATGTCCGTGAATGAGTAGACAACCATGTTTTTTTTGTTCTACACAGTTTTTGTATGTCCACTTGTAAGCTATTTTCTTGGCTCTTCCTGTCAATCTCGTTTTCCTTCCATGGCCAAAACTATCTTTTTTTCAAGCTCTAGCCACTTTTCCTAGCTGGCTTTCCCAATCCCAAACCCCTTGTCCACGTTTACCCATACTCAGGACCTGCATGGCATCTACATTGCTGACAGATGGTGAAGATATTGGGTACAGAGTAAGATCATCAAGATTAGAACAGTTGCAGAATCCATAAACCAAGGCTGTTGGCTGCAACCGATAGGACAATGGTGAAGGATTCATTATCTTTCCACTCTTCAGGTCTGATATATGACTCAAGCCAGAGCCAGGCCAATTTACAGTTGCTCCCAGAGCCCAGTGCAATTTGCAAATAAAAGGAAGATGCACATTTGTGGCCAAAGTGGAAGATTTGGGTATTGGGCCGGCTGCTAAAAGTGCTCCCTTGTGCCTGAGGCCAGTCCATGGCTGGCTGCTGGCCTCAGTGCTGCCCAGAGCATTACTTTATTTCCACAACGTGGAAGCCAAGTGAATACAAACCATGCATTTGGAAGGGATCTGGGAATGGCTGGGGGTTAAAGTTTCTGCTACAGTGAAGAGGGTGGTGCAGCCCACCTTTCTGCCGACTCCTGGCCCATGTCTCTCTCAAATCACCTTGACCCCACTTGGGCTGGGCCATGAATGAGGTTGACCGACTGTTGAGATGTCTAGCACTAAAACAAGAAAAGGAAAATAACACAACTTAATGAAATCTCATCTGAGAGTAACATGTGTAGTGAGGACCTATTTACTGTGGGGTTTACACTGAGTTGGATACAGAGGATTGGGATAAGTAAGAGCCAATTCCTGTCATACAAAGCCCTACTGTCTATAGGGGAGAGACTAACACAGACAGACGGACAAAGGCAGGTTGATGGGCTGAGCCAAAGCCCAGAATGCTCTGCGTGTGGCCCACATAAGAATTATGTTCTGAGGGAGGCTAATCCCAACTTGCCCACTTTCCAGCCTGGTGAGCTGGAAAAGTGAGGTATTTAATGGTGGAGAACATGGTCAGATTCGTCTTGGGGAAGATCACTCAGGTAACACTGAGAAGGCTGATTTGGTGTGAGGTGAGAGATTGGAGGCAAGGGCACCACAATCCTAAACTTACAACCCCCCATAGAGGTGATGGAGAGGAGCCAACTGATCAGAGAGAGGGTTCTGAATAGTCTAGTCCTTTCCTGAGGTGAAACTAGACTATAAGCCCCCTTGATGGCGAGGGCTGTACCTCTTCTGTGCCCGAGAATATCAAGTGCCTAACGAGAATGGGCACAGAGCAAATATTCCCTGAGGGTCATTGACTGAAAGCACAACCAACTGCATTTCGGAGGCGAAGGATCGATGGGAGTCAGGAATGTCCAAGGTTTCTGTTTGGGAAAGTGGATGAGCTTGATGACCCTTGAGTGGGTTTAGGGAATCAAGTCATTGGTTCGGTTATGGCTTTGGTTAAGTTTGAAGTCTCTGTGGAGCACCCTGGTGAGCAGTCCAGCCGGTGGTGTATATGCAAACACCCTTTGAGTCCTCACCACTGAGAACAATCCCCAGCTTGAAGCCCTGGATAGGGACTCAATAAATACTTGGCCGAGCGAATGAGTGAATTGGTCTGAAATCCAGGAATGACCTCAACTCCTTGACCACCTTCTGCAAAGCAGGCCCCCTTGTTATTTTACTCCCCCTTATTTTCCTTCATAGCACTTACAGGTATGAGTCATCATATAGTGATGCACCTGTTTAATGCCTGACTCCCTGACTAGAGTACAGTTAGCTATGTCTTGGCCTAACCTAGCCCATGGTAGAGATTAGGTAACTATTTGCGGAATGAATGAAGGGCTAGGGAAGTAGATGTGGACGTGGACAGGATGTAGGTGGAAGCCAAGAGAAACTATGGGTCGTGGCAAGCTGGCGACTAGATCCAGCATGGAGCTTCCATGTCCCAAGTTCTTGTTTGTAACACTGGTCTTCGCATTTTCCACTTCCCTCCACCCCCTCCACGGGCAGCAACCCCAGAATCCAGCCTCGATGCAATTCTCTCCAGTCCCTCTCCGAGCTGCTGTTCTTTTATCTGCAAAATAGGGGTTCATGATGTGCCCTGCCCGCCCTTCTAGGTGGCCAGGAGCATTCATGAGCTCACTCAGTTCATGTTGTTTATGTAGGTGGTTAAATGCCACAGTGGGAAGTACCTTCGAGTGAAGACACTGAGCTCCACGCTCAGTTCCGTGTGGCTTGGAACAGCATTGTCTGCTTGGGGGGCAGTGGGAAATAAGATCCCTTTGGAGCACACCGCCTCCCTGCACAGGGAGCCCTTCATTCAATACAAAAGTCTCTTATCTGGCAGCCTGAACAAGGGCCAAATGGCCTGTCCAGTCCAACACCCACATTCAGAGCTGACTGAGATGTGGCACACAGAGACCATGCTACATCCTGCCTCCCTGCAAGCTGTCGCCTCAGCTCGTGGCCGCTTGGAGGCTGAGCTGCCGGCCACTCTGGTAACGGAGGCAGTGAGCCGGGGAAAATAGACATTAAAAGCAGAAAAAGATGCACAGTCCCTACGGCAGCTTTCACGATGACGAAGGATCGGGAACAGACTCCTGCAAACAGAGATTATGGTTTTTAAAAATTTTATCTCCCTGAAGGGCCCACTTGGACTTTATTGTTGAAGGCAGGTCTTTGCACAAGATGTTCTCTCCCTCTGGACTACCCAATCCCTGAGGACTTTAGGCCTGAGGACAAGCCTTGTTCCCATGGTGAAGCGTCTCTTCACCCTGTGGGCAGACATAACCTCCTCCTCTGTGGGCAAAAAAGAGGGGAGAGATCCAGCCTTTACTGAGAGCTGGTTAGGTGTTGACTACTCTGTGTGATTCTTCATACACTTTCTACCGTTTCCTACTCAGAACCAGCTGAGGGATTGAGTTTGTTAGCCCCATTTTACAGAGCAGAAAGCCAAGGGTCAAAGACACAAGTCACTGGGTCAAAACTACAGCTGGTAAATGGCTGAAGCAGGATTGGCCAAAAATCATATACACAGCGTTTACACAGCTCTTTCTCCATATTTCTAATAGGGTGCTAATGGTGTGGCTTAGCGAGTATCTTCAGGGCAAAGATCCCCTCTAACTCCTCTCCCAGCCATACACGGAGCAGGTCTAGAGGCCCAGATCTGCTCAGACCCTGAGCACTTCCTAAGCAAGTAGGAGGGATAGTAGGGGGGCAGACACCCCCTCAGGAACAGGCTAGTGTTGATCTTGCTACCCTGGTCTGGGTTCCACTGCTCTCTGGGGCGAAAGTTCTATTTATTTAGTTAGTTAGTTTATTTATTTATTTTTGAGAAAGACAGAGACAATGCAAGTGGGGGAGGGGCAGAGAGAGGGCGAGAGAGAGGATCCCAGCCAGGCTCTGTGCTGCCAGCAAACCCCAACCTGGGGCTTGATTTCACGAAACTGTGAGATCATGAACCTGACCCCAAACCAAAAAATCAGACACGTGACTGACTGAGCCACCCGGTCGCCCCTGGGGTGAAGTTTTTATCAGCGCCACTGTGCCTCACCCGTCCACCAGCCCTGGCTGTGTGTGCCCGGCTCCAGTGGCCAACCTCTTCTTTCCCTGTGTGGCCTTCAATCCTAGTCTGTGTGCGTGATGCCCTTATGCTTGGACTAGGCATTGCAGGTCCTTCCTTGGGTGTTGAAATCCATGCTGCAGGTGCTGCCGATAATCCTTCTCTAGCTGACACCATCCATCTCCTAAAATGGCGCCCCTATGACCTTCAGCCTGGCTGCCACCTGTACCCCTGTGGTTACCAGCACTTGACTATGCCTCAAGTCAGACAGACCTGAGATTGAACTGTGTTCTGCCTCATACGGGCTGTGTGTCTGAGGAAGAAACCCTTCATCTCTTTACACCTCAGTTTCTTCATCTATAACATGGGAGTGATGATGCATGCCTCCTAAGATTACTGAGAAGATTGAATGGCATATATATTTGACATATGTAATGACCATCATGCCTGATACAAAGTAAGCACTCAGTAAATAAAGGATGCCTGTTATTATGCCCAGCAGCACTCAGGCACAGCAATCTGGCCTTCAAGTCAGTCCCTAAGAAGTTCAAGATTAGTTTCCTTATCTCCAAGCCCATCCCTTCCTATTTCCTCTCCTTTTCCTATGAACCCACTGCTAATGGTTTACTAGAGCCCACAGGTGCATTGTAAGAAAACTGTATTAGTTAGAGCAAAATAGGCCACGCTGCAGTAACAAATAGCCCCGAGATGTGAATAGCTTGACAGAGCAAGAAATGTATTCGTAGCACAATCTGATGACTATTGGACAGACCATCGCTCTCTTAGAAGTACGGACTCAGAGCCAGGCCCCCTCTGCTGTGTGATTCTGCTGTCTTAATCATGTGGCTTCTGAGACTGCTGCCGAAGAAGAGGGCAAGTGGACAGTTGAGCCTGGGAGTAGCATTCATTCCTTCTTCCACAGCCCATTGGCCAGAACCTGGTCACACAGCCAAATCTAATCATGAGGGAGGTTGGAAAGTACAGTCTGATCATGTACCCAAGAACTGGGACTTGGTGAACACAAAGCATTGTCTCTGCCCATCCCTTGATAAAGTAGCCTCCATAAGCCCCAACGGGTGAGGAGAGGTAGCTGTATCTCAGCCACATGGCTTGCTCATCAGCTCTCGTCTATCTCATCAGCCCTGTGGAGTCTCTCAGGAACCAGTGCCATGGACAGGCTGACCTCAGAGGCCCCTGCTGTCCCTATCCCTCTATGTAACATTCCATCCCAAATGCGGACCATGTTGCTTCCTTTTCCACTATGCTAGAGCTGAGGTTAAATATCCAACTATCCTAGATTTTACCAAAGATTGGGGAAACGATACATGAGGAATAAACAGAGAGTAAGCGAGAGTTGATAGTTTGCTTATTTTTTTTTTTAACTGGGTTTATGCGCCCTCAGCCTCGGTCTTCCCTGAGACCACCTGTCTGCCACACTCCTGTCCTTCAGCCACAGGTCAGAGGCCTCTGATCTCTACTATCCGAGAATGCCCACACATGTCTTAAGTCCACAGAACATAGGCACGGTGTTTAAGAGGGAGTGGTTGGAGAACGGGATGTGCACATGGGTGCAGGAGAGAAGCTATGCCTCCCTACGTCCTTGCAAGGAAAGCAGTTCTCATTCTTAAATAAAGCTTTCAAACATTTATGAAAATCAGCTCCCCAAATTATGATTCATAGTTCATGTGCCAGTTGGCTTCTTGGGGAGACCTACCTCTCCTCTTTCCTAGTACTCTGAGCCCTCAAGCATTGCAGTCATGTAGTATTTCTGTGCCCTCAAGTCCAGACCAAGAAAACCAGAGAGAGAGAGGGGGTTCCCTGCCTGAGTTTTCCATCTGAGGACCCACTTTTCTGAATGATGCGACGTGAAAGCAGTTGATATTGGGAATGATTCCATACTTCCAGGCAAGCCCCATGTCCTTCCCACAGGGGAGGGGCCTTCCTTCTATCTCAACAAAGTAAGCATATCTGAAAACATGTTAATAATTCATCTGAGTGATGCATACATAACGTAACGGCATTAGTGGAGGAAGCCAGTTTCCTTTCAAGAATCTAAAAGGTCGCTACATCCCCAGTTCCAAACACAGCACCTGGCAACAGAGTAGGGGTTCAAATCCTTGGTTACAAGGATAATAAAAGGAAAGCAGTTTGCCTTGGTCATGTTTGCTTAGCCTCCTTTAAGGAAGTTCTTACTAAATCACGATATATTATTAAGCTGAGTATTTAGATGAGCACAGAATTGAGGTGTGAGCTTCCTTCAAGGAAAAAGAGCAACCAGCTGGGTTATGGCTCTCACACTGGTGAAAAGGAAGCAGACCCTTTCGTGAGCCCACGTACCTCCCAAGCTAACTTTAGGCATTTTATCCTGAAATAACGTACCTTCCAATCATTATGTACTTTGCAGTTATCATCCCCCATTTCTGCACCGTTTACCCATCCCTTCGTACCTTTCCATCCCTTCTGTCCTCTGCACGGCTACCATCTTCACTCAGAAACATCCTGTTTTACTGGGCTCTGTGTTGCTCACTCCCTCACGGCCTTCTGGGGGCAGCATGGAGTGGGGGACAGAGCCATAGGGCTGGGTGGATCCAAACAGAGAAGCAGACCTGTACTCCACATAGCCCGGGCATTTGCCTTCACCCGCCTAAGCTTCGTTTTCTTTACCCATCAACTCAGATAACACCAATGATCTCACCACATTGTCATGAGGAATGGCAGAAAATATATGCGGACGCTGTAGCTTGTGGCACGACAGACTCTCAATAAATTTAAGTTCCTTTCTTCCTCCTTCTCTCCCTTTTGAAAATAGTCGGGATATAAATTATACATAAATAAATTACACTTACACTGGAAATCCTCAGGAATGATTAATGGAACCAATAATAATTTTAATATTAATAATAGGTTGCTTCGGCGGAATCATCCTAATTCTGACAATCAATCTACGTGCTCTGGCTTTGTCATCGTAATAACATAGAGTGCTCAAAGTTCACCCTAGAAAGAGCTGGATGTACACGATTTCCCATTTTCAGATATTTTTTAAATCCTCCTTTTTTTTTTGCATCAGAGTACTCGGCTACACACCATTACTTATGGCACAAAGTATAGGCAGTGTGTTTGCCGAGAAATGAAAGACAGACGTGAACGGAAACGCTGCAAAGCTACAGGCAGTATGTGAGACCCAAAGTAAGCATCAGGAATGTGATGGAGCCTGGGTGGCTCCGGGGGTCTGACTCTTGATTTCGGCTCAGGTCATGATGTCAGGATCAAGGCTTGGAGCCTGCTTGGAATTCTCTGTCTCTCCCTCTCTCTCTGCTCTTCCCCCCACTTTCTCTCTCTCTCCAAAATAAATAAAACTTTTTCCAAAAAGGAATGTGATGTAAGTACGGATTTCTACTGCTCAGTGTACTAAAAAATGGACCTCGTTGGAGAGTTTGGCACATCATCCCCAGTTATCAAGAGGAGCAAACTGAAACTAGAGCCTTAAAAGACAGAAATGTCTAGAAATATCTGCCAAGAATTTGCCCAAGTATCTGCTAAGCTTTCTGCTGACTTCTTTCAGACTTGGGTTTGGAAAAAATCACTCTGAAGAAACCTTCAAGCTTTCAGATTCTGTGTTTATTTCAGATTCTGTGTTTCTCTAAAATTTAAATGGTAAAAAACCAGAGTGGTGGTGAGTGTGGGCTGCCTGGGTTGGAATGTCTGTCCTTCCACTTGCCAACTGCATTTCCCCAGATTGGTGTTTAACTCCCACGTGCCTCAGTTTCCTCAGCTGGAAAAACCAGGGTCATGATAAGGACTAAATGAAGTGATGTTTTTAAGGGCTGGGGCACTGTTCCCAGCGGGCAGTAGACCAGTCTGTCAGTTATTTCCTTGTCCATGATGAAGTGGAGATCATGGGGAGAGTCCTGGTCTGAAGCTCGAGGCAGGCCACCCAAGCACCTTGTATGTGTAAGAGGATCTCATTCTTCTTTTTCGATTGAGATATTCATTCCTAAGTGTAATGAGATCTGGCTAAACTTCGATCAACCCCCTGATTTCACAGCCAGAACCCTCCCCACCACGTCTGTACCTTGTATCTCCCTTTTCTGTCTCTACCCGCCCCCCAGCGTAAGCACATATGAGTTCTGAAGGATCTGCCACCATGGGATGGGGGCCTACAAGCAAAATGGGATCATTACAGGGAAATCAAACAATGTCACATCATTTGTACACCCACGTATAGCATATGCACGTCGACACTGACACAGCCACCATGAATTGAGGCGGAGAGAGGGTGGTAAAAGGGGAAGGATATCTTTGGTGCTTATGTAATGCTCAGCACGGTAGAGATGTTCACATGGCACGTAAACCCTTGGGCCAGCACTGCCAGTCCTCTTACCTAGTTTTATAGAAAAGGAACACACATGTCAGAGAGGCTGCGACGTGGACATTCCCGAGGCCAACAGCTAGGGGTAAACTGGGTGTAGCGCCTAGGGGATCATAAGGTAATAACAAGAGATCCTATGGGGCTCCGCAGGTCCTTAGGCCTACTTGCAAAACACTCCTAACAGCTACCAATGATTGATGCCTACTACATCCTATGGCCTTCCATTGAAACTTGTCCTGAACCAAACTGAAAACCACAGAGCTCCAAGTCCTTCCAAGGGCGGGGAGGGGAGACCCTCGCGACCCACTCCCCGCCCCTTCAACCCCGCCCTCTTCAGCCCCGCCCACTTCGACCCTCTCCCCCGCTGCCTCCACCATTGCAGGCGGGTCTGAAGCCCCCCGGGGGAGTGCTTGCATTAACAGCAAAGGGAATTTGACAACCCCACTGCCAGCTGTTGTTGGGAGGAGGGCTCCTCATTCTCCAAAGAGCTCCTTCCGTCTTATCGTTTACAAATGTATACAAGACTTCATCGCCTTGAACAGAAGGGAGGACAGGGTGAGAGGGAAAGTTACGGTTTTTGGCCTGCGCCCTGTTTCGTTGGAGGAACGGACCTCCAAGCTGGTTGTGAGCAGAGCTGCAGCATGGATCAAAGTGAGTTAAGAAATCAATCCAGTGAGGTGTGCTGACCACTGATTTTTTAAATTGAACGGCACATCATGGCTCAGAGAAGAATCGAAAGTAACAGCATGATCACGCCCATATAAGAGTGATTATCATCTTGAGAAGTGTTTATTTTAGTACGTGGGTATGCGCGTGTGTCGGCGTGGAGGCTCATGATGTAGAGGACAGATCTTACAGCAAGTCATTAATTATTAAAACACACCTAAAAAGCTTACCTAAAACCCATATTCCCAGACCCTAAATTAGAGACGATTCGTGTCCGCCTTGGGAACTTGGACCCTGTATTTTTAATAGATGCCCTGGCGGCTGTGCCGATCAGCCAGGTATGAGAACCACGCAGGTGGGCGTTCCTCACCTGCCCTCTCCCTCCTCTGTCCCTCCTCCTCCCTCTCTCCCTCTCCCCCCCCTCCCTCCTCTCTTCTGGACAGCTTCATGCTCCAGCTGAGCCCTAACAAAAGAGAAATCACAGAGACCTGCTT